>NC_143020.1:118388398-118702862 GCF_055824585.1 Amblyomma mixtum | reverse complement strand
TGTCATGACGTTATTCGCATCATACGCAAAAAATACGCAGACAATAAAGAAGCCATAGGGAAATTGCTTTAGAAGCCTTATTAATTGCGTACACCCGGCCAAATATTTAACTGGCGTGACTTTTGCATTCCTAATTGCACCTTGTAAAAGGCTTGTTTCGGCAAAACCGCTGACATATTCATTCTGTAGCTCGGCGCGTGTGGTAGAATTTTGCGGCCCATTTTTTTTTCATGTAATGCTTAAGTAGCCTAATTTCCTGCTTAAATCAAAATTATTAGAATCATTATCGTCTGCGACAACGAAGAGCCAAATAAAGCGGACACTTAGCAATGATTCAGGTTCATCTTGCTTCTTCCTCTGGGTAAACTACCTCTACTCCCATGCTAGCAAGTCCTCTGCTCAGAGTAAGAGCGATTGCGCCACCACAACCCTTGCTACGTAGCCCCATTCTTTTGGCTCTTCGTAGGCGCATATAATGAAGATTACTAATAATCTTTATTTAATCAGGCAGTTAGTCTACTTAAGTACAACATGAAAAAAAAGTTGGTCCACAAAATGGCACCACACGCGCAAATTACAGGAGTATGCCAGTGGTTGAGCCGAGTGAAGCCTTTTATAAAGTAATAAGGGATGCAGAAATCACTCAAGTTAAAGATTGCTCCTGTTGCACATTTTCCGCAGCGTATCGACCCTATATTCCAGGGATTTCGCACCCATGATTCAGAAATACGGAACGGCACGACATGGTAGGAGAAAAGCAGTACATATAAATTGCAAAAAATCCTATCGCTTGCACCATACGCCTCTAAAGTGATCCTTGTCATTGCTCGATGGGAAGCATGTCTTTTTCCTTGGGCACTGCACGAGGGCTCACTTTTGGTGCGACAGTATCACTTCGCTAGCAATCCTGAAAGCCGAGGTAATTTACTGGTGAGGTGCTGAGGCCTATCCCAAAACCCCCCTCCGTACGTATTTATTCTCATAATCTACTCCAGTGCGGTATTCACTCCGTACCACACGACTGTGAAGTGTGCAGCAATAATAAAAGGGCCAAAATGGCTATACCACAAAATATTGTATGAAGCCTTTTCTTTGGCGGTCCGGTTTTTACAGTACGTTTAGAGACTTCTTCTCACATGAGGCCACGCGGTAGCAATTTATTCTTTACCGACAATTAAAATAACACTTCCTGGCACAGCATTTAGCGGACGGACGCGATAAGCATACGTTCATTACATACGGGCGTTCCAGGAAGCGAGGACATGTGAATCCGACGATAACGCCGCGATTGTAGCGTTGACGACCCCTGAAAATAAAAGCAATAAATAGGGATAGATAATACTTTGGTGTTAAGGCAAATCTACCCCGTGCACTTTGAAGAGCAGTTGACGATGGCTACCGGAGGCATGTCCTACACGTTAGTCGGGTTCGCCGCAGAACTCGACTGGAGGCCCCTGCGCTTCGTTAAACCGATTCCTGGGAACAAGTTATGCCGCGCCTGTGGACTAGTGTGCACGAAGACCGCACTCCTACCGTGCTTGCATCTGCTGTGCGAGTCCTGCTACGGTCAGTGCGCACAGAACGGTCAGCGAGTGTGTCCACTCGATGGCCAGCACTGCCAAGACGAGGAAATCGACTGGAAGGAGACCCCTGCCGACGAGCTATTGACAAGAAAGGTAATTTTCGGTCAACAAAGTACAAAAATACCACAAAGAAATAGTTTTAGTTTTACGGTTTGAGCATCCGCCTCGCATGCGGGAGCTGCGGGATTCGATTCCCAGTGCCGCCGGGTACCCACCGGTGATACAGTGGGTACAAGCTTTCCCCTGGTCTGGTGCTCGGCTTCTTTCTGGTGAAATGCTTGGGAAATGGGTCTCGGACCCCAACTTGAGTAGAAAAGACATCCCTGTGCCTTGGCGCTCTTTGGCGACAGATGACCTTGCGCCTTGTTGAAACTCGCAGACTTAGAACCACTTGCCGATAGAAGGAAGAAAGCCCGTCTTGCATGTCCGCACTATTTAATAAATAAATAAATAAAATAAAAATTCATCATCATCATCAGTTTTAATTTTAATTCTGAGCTTGTAACTTTAGGGGTTGCGTACCAGTCACAAAGACACTTTTTTGTGAACCAAAGCATTTTGTTCGATAACACAAGTTTCCTGTCGTCAGGATAGACCAGCTCGATCGTGATGTAGATGCAGGCAAGTTCCGAAAGAGCGATTTCTGTCTCGATGTATACCAAGCGTTACAGGAAAGACTAAATTCTCAAAAATAGCTTTTAGAGATAAAAATATCGTTTCTTCAGCATACTATTACCATTTCTGGTGGACACCAGAAAACCAATGAACCATCTTAAGTAGTAAGGTGTTTAACTAATTTTTAATAATTGTTTTTTAACTGGTAGTGCTAGGCTCCTAGTTACAATTAGAGATTTGCAGCCGGTCGTTACTAATAGCCATATCAGTTTTCATAATTTCGAAATCACCGTTACCCCTGGCGCTGCGGCTCCACAAAATTTGGCTCTTTTGGCTTGTTACATGCACTGGAAAGGTTGATTTGGCTGAATGCTTTTCCAAAGCTCATTTATTTTGGCACGTTGTTGCGAAATTGACTAACGTCCGGATACAAATCTCTGACAGCAACCAGTTGTCTTGCTGTGATAGTTAATAAGTTAATTATCCGAAAATAGTTAGCCAGAGCACTACTTAAGACAAATCATCGGCTTTCCGGTGTCCGCAAACACTGGCAATACTATGCCGCGAAAGCCGTACTTTAACCTCAAAAAGCACATTTTTTAGAACTAAGTCTTCCCTGGAACACCTGGAATAGAACAGTGCGGAAAGGTGAGGCCGTTAGGAGAATTTTCGTTGCGACCGGTAGATTTTTTGTTTTATTCCGTGACATTCATTTCAATGCTGGTCACTGCGATTGTTCTGGTATACTGTACAAAGAGCAGGTATCGATCTTTGCAGTGAATAGTAAAGAATGGCATGCGTGCACAGGCAGAATACGCCGCAGTGGTCCGCAGGCAGGGGACCAGCTATCTCCATGAAGAGAAGATAAATAGCAGAAAACAAGTCATAATTGTCACCAGTTCCGCTAAGCAAAAAGGGAATAAAAACACTAATTCCATTTTTTGAATCCAAACACCTGTTAGGGGGGCCCCACGGGAAAAGGTGAAATGATTCACGTTCAGAATCTATCATGCCACCATCAAGGGCAGTACACTTTCGACGCGCATCCTCTATTCTTATCTTTGTCAAGCATCACGAGGAAAGAATAGCGTGCCAGCCATTCTGCTGCAAAGGTCCCTCCCCCCCCCCTCCTTTTTTTCGAAATGAAGAGGTGTAGTACAAGCTCAAGATATATCCATTGTTGGCTTGGGATAGCGGCTTTTGTGTGGACAGACACCAACGAGAGATGGTTTTCCTGCATTGCAAATTGTCGAAGAAATAAAGAAGTTTGAATGGCTTGCACTAATGTCATGATGATCTCCATTTTGGTCAACTAGAACAACAATAAAGCAACGAAAAGAAAGGAAGGCGCAAATAAACGTTCACGATGCAAAATTAAAGCGCTTATAATCAGTCTTGAGGCGCAAAACATGCGCAACATCAGGGCGTACACGACACCGCAGTGATGCCTTCGCTCAATCGGCAACGACCTTCTAGTCCAGTTCACCTATTCGTCGAAGTATGTTGTTAATTTCTCAAGTATCGCCGCAATAGTTTCATTGCGAAAGCAATCCGTCACGAAGTATAATCAGGTCTTTAGGATGTGCCTGGCTTGGCTTGATCTTCAGTGCGATCCTCACGCAGACGGTCGACGCAGCCGATCACAGCTTCGTGCGGCAGCTTGTGCAGGAGGGGGAGGGCGTTCTCCGCGCGCGGAGGTACATAGAGCCATGTAGAGGTGGAACTTTGGCAGCTGCTTGGTATCGGGTTTCATGCTCCCGAGGGCACCGGGCGGGCGATGTGAGCGGGCTGGTTTCTTTAACTTCACAAAGTCAGCATCTTGGCTCGCTGACAATGGATACTTTTAGCTGGCCGTACGCAGTGAGTGCCTCCGCGGGTAACGAATGCGCATGCGCACACCGCTACGTACCTTGTAGCGTACTGCTTGCGTACGCACGCTACAAGCCATAGCGCGCGCCCGCTACGGGCAAGTTACGGGATGCGTTGACAAGATGGCGGCGCCCTGCTCGCCCGCTTCGGAAATATACTTGTCGCCGCTGCATTCTTCGATGCGATAGCTCGCTCGAAATGCTTCCCGTTCGCTTTTATTTCGCACACTCTCGCCCACACGTAGAGGTATGAGCGAAAACAAGCCCCTATTTTTTCAGGAAATTAGCGAGGTTCCTGCTATTAGGCCTAACTAAATGCAGAGTGTTTCCCCAATGATTTCCTCTTAGCAACGTCATCTGGTGTTGCAGTTCTCTAGCTTTTAGTCAGGTTTTACATTTTATTCTATTGACATAGTTTTACTTCTTTTCAACAAGAAAAAATGGCTCCTAATGCCCCCACCTTTGCTATCATCAATAATTACGGGGAAAAAAATTCAACTCAGCGTGTTGATGTGCTTTGGTGTCATGTCCCTAGATGGCGCCTCTGCTTGCATGCACACCTGAGGGATGCTACGGCATTCTGGCTATCTCGACGAATTACGTGCACTGGAGAGGTTGCTTTGTCTGCAAGCTTCTCGAATGAGTATGTAATGGCGTGATGTAGCCAGAGCAGAGTTTGTTAAGCACAACGCTGAGGGTAACCGCGGTTTCAAAACTCTGAAACTTGTTGTGGATATTACTTACGGTAATCTAGGTGTCTTGGAGTAGTCAAGGAACCTAATAGTAATCGTTAAAAACTTAACGGTTCAATATTAGCGAGCCAGCCCGCTAGTTAGCACGCCTTACCGGTATACTGATGAACTACACCACTGACAATACTATGCCGAAAAAGTGCTCTTCGAACTCAAAAAGCCAGTTTATAAAAATTGTGTAAAATATTAGTGAAACACGTGCCCTGTATGCGGAAACAATCTCACGGTAACCAATGTCTTATTCGCATGCATAAATCTTGAAAAACTGAAGGAAGAAAGTTTAAATTGGTTTTAAAATGACCACATTCTTTTTCACGTAACATTCCTTTCAGATAAAAATGCCCTTTTTTATTTGTCCATTGTTTTGAGACTACTATGTGAAGCTAATGGAGCAAATAAAGAATACTTTCTGATCAAATGTAGTCTATACAAGACAACAGACGTTGCTAACCCTATAGCCGTAGTCTCTTATGCGCCATAAAGCCCAACAGGATACAACAAAACTCAGAAGCTTCCCTCTGACTGCCCGTTTAGCAGTGCACGAACGCAATCAAGACGCTAAGTACATGAATGGTTATTCTGTAGGATGGCTCCGCACTAACTGTTATCTGTTATTTGTAGGTGAAATGCTGGAACGAAAAAAATGGCTGCGCGGACGTGATGGCCGCTTCAGAGATCTGGCAGCACTTCCAGCGGGAGTGTGGTCACCACTCGGTCTCCTGCCCCAACTGCTCGGCCACCGTTGTCCGCAGAGACGTGTGTAAGCACCTGCGATCAGAGTGTCGTGCCCTGGAGACACCCTTCACGTCGAAGTGCTATGGACACTCCACTTTCAGGCTGGAAACGGGGATTTTGTCTTCTTTCAAGAGAGCATTGAAGCAGCAGGGATGTGAAATGAGACCCTTTTTCGAGCGACTCCCTGTTGACAGGAGACCACGTGGCAACAGACTCAACGAAACTTGCCACAGCGTGAACGCCTTCAAAGAAACGCTGAGGCAAGAATTGATCGCTTTAAACGAAAGCTTGAAAGGATTGCCGGAGCTAATGAAAGACAGTTTGGACAGTTTCGCGGAGAGAGTGCACGAAGTCGTGGCTTGTAACGAGCAAATGAAGGAATGTCTGAAAGCAAGAAAAGAGCAAACAGAAAATCTTGCCAGCTCTATAAACGCAGTAACCGAAAGACTGAAAAAGGAGCTTGTGATTTCGACCAGTCTGAATGCTGACAGGCTGGCGCAGATTGCTGACGCCGTCGAAGCATGCACAGCCAGGAGTGAGAAGACACTACAGCGGACCAAAGAACAGTTCTTGATTTCTGGCCTGCACGTGGACCACTGCGTCTTTTTTGTCAAAGGTGTGGAAGCCCTTAAAGAAGCCACTTTGAGAACCGGCTCTGCTGACTACGCCGGTGGGAAGGTATACCTCCGCGGCTACTGCATATCACCCGGAGTATGGTTCGAGAAAGAAGGTGATTCCGTGATGTTATACCCGGCTCTGCAGCTGCACAAGGGTGACAGGGACGATTCTATTACTTGGCCATTTGCGTACAACATTAAGCTGAGCGTCGTGCATCCGATGTCCGGGGCAAAATGCATAAACGTTGTCACACCGGGCCCGTTCGGAAACCTTGAAAGGCCTACAAATTCAAGCAACGTGATCACTTGGTTTCCGACTTCCTTGAAGCTAGAGGACCTTACCCGTGGCGGCTATGTGCACCACGACTGGCTTCGTGTGAAGTGGGAGCTGCTGATTTGAGTTGCACTCCAATAAGTTACACTTCAGTGAGAGCAGGAACCTCTACGGTGCTCAGTTTAACTACCTGTATTATAACCTGATCAGCAAAGTTCTACAGTAGTAGTTACTTCAATGTTGGAGTCCTTTCCGCCAGAACTGGCAGCTATAGAGAGACTTTAGCCTTTCATTATATGAGCCAGGCTCGACTATTTACGACAGTGTATAGAGTCGGTTTCATGCAATTCATAGCTCCTCGGATCTTTCCTTGGATAACCTCTACGATATTGCAATTTCGCTCCATTTTTTTCTCCCCTAAGCTGGACTGTCGACGTATACGAAGGATGGAAGAACTTAGTGTAAATATCTAGGGATATTCGGATGATGCCAGTTTAAGCTTATGGGTCTTGCGCCTTGCATATTTAAGTGGAACGACCTTGCATATTTAAGTGGAGTGCAAATATAAGGGGAGTGACCTTCTTCCGACGTTCCCTGGGATTGCATGTCGAAGCAGGAAGCCATCCCGTCTTGATTTGGGAGAACTAACGAAGGGGGCCGCGTGCTTAATAGGAGTGGCAATGCGTCGATTTTGTTCTTGCTGTCTGATCATCTCGGATGCTCGCTTTGACACAGGCGCGGATACATTTCATCACACACTATCTGTCACAATCGCATTTTTACACATTTATCTTGAAAGAGCGATGTAATCGGGGGGAAAGATATTGCGGACACTTATTGCTGACGCGAAAGAGCCATATAATGTTCTCACTGTAATAAAGCTTGAAACTGGATTCTGCAGCAGTGTTTCTTTTTCAAGTTCAACTTCACATGGCAATGAAGGCTAACTTTCCTCATTAGTCGCCCCTGCTTCAGATGCGAGCTTCAGCGCTGAAAATGAGAGACCAACAAACGCGCGTAGTGTTTAGAAAGTTCGTGGACTTTGCATTTCATTATTGCTATCGCACAGCATGTAATTTAGACAGAAGTACGCTAGATTAACTCATGAAGATACCCAGGGTTTTTGAAAGAAATGTGGCCGGTTTGGTTGGCCCAGTTAAGTCGCACAGGTGCTGCCACAGGGACCTAAGTTCTTTATCTGCATTTCGTTTTGTGGTGTTTTTACATTAGATGAGCAATGTTCCTGTTGGTCGAGGTACTTCCCTCTAGCTCCTTCGCAGATATACAACGACGATCATTCTCGTCTTGACCTCGAAGCCTAACGGAGGGATCCTGCTTCAGCCGGCGCCTCTCACCTCTTTCTTCTACACCTCTAAATTCTTTTCCTTCTTCATATTCGGTGACGTCACGAATCTGCTGATTACATCACCACTTATCCAGGACGGTGTCCACTGGACAGCTTCTCGCCCTCAAATTTCTTCGGGTAAACTCAAAATAGAGAATTTGTGGTCGGAGGACGAAATGCTTTGGTTACTTAACGGAACACCACTCGAGGAGTTGTGGATGGTTTTTTTACGGGCACTGGGATCGCACAGTACGTGGGCCTCTAGACTTTCATCTCCCTTGAAAGAGGACCGCTAAGGCCGAATTTCGATGGAGGCGAAATTCTAGACGCCCGTGTACTGTGCGATTTCGGTGCATGTTAAAGTACCCCAGCTGGTAAAAATTTCCGATGCCGTTCACCACGGCGTCCCCCATAGCCTGAGTCACTGGGGGACGTTTTAAACACCAATCAACCGACTAATGCACGCCTGAGCCAGAAAGTTGATACGGGTTGCAGGCAGAAAGCCGCTCGGTGCGCGCGAACGCGCGCTCCGTCCAGCGACGACCGTGATGTGAGAGATAAATACCCTGATTGTAGCCATGGCAACCGGTTTTAAAAAAAAAGGAAAGGAAAGGTGAAACCGCGTCTTGGCAGGGGCGGTAATCGCCGTTTTCATAGCTTTCTGGGTAGCTGCAGCAGACGGTGTGAACGATGTCTGCTCGAGGCCAGCAGTGCACGTTGGTAGGCTTCGCCGCAGACCTGGACTGGAGGCCCCTGCGCTTCATGAAATCGATTCCGCATAACAGGATATGCCGCGCCTGTGGATTGGTGTGCAGGAAGACAGCCCTGTTCCCCTGCATGCACCTGTTGTGCCTGTCCTGCTACGACCAGTGCAGTGGCGACGGGGACCGGGTGTGCCCTCTGGATGGCCAGCACTTCCTGGACGCAGACGTCATATGGATCGAGTGCCCTCCCGAAGAGATCCTGAAAAAAGAGGTGGGGGCAAACTTGTTTTCGAAAGGACGGCAGTAATCTGTTCAACTCAGTTCAGTTCAGTTTATTTCCTTAAAGACCCCTATTCAGGGATTTGCATAATTGGTGGGGCTATTGATATAACGTAAGGTCTAATTTCCGAACATCAGCTGCGTTATCTCTTGGTGGAATCTTGATGGACAGGTAACGGCTGCGACTTGAACTGAACTTCAGTAATCTGAACAGAACTTCTGAACTTTTTGTAATCTCATCATCAGCCTGACTACGCCCACTGCAGTACAAAAACCTCCCCTATACCTCTACAATTAACCCTGTCACGGGACAGTTGCGGCCACCCTATCCCTGCAAACTTCTTAATCACGTCCGCCCGTCCAACTTTCTGCCGCACCCCCCTACTTCTGCCTTCTCTTGGAATCCACTCTGTTACATTTAAGGATCATCGATAATCTTTTCTTCGCATTACATGCCCCACCCAAGTCCATGTAAATTCAGCGCAATTAAGTTAATTTCTAGTTTTCTGGAGGTTTCTTCGATAAAAGCTGCCAGAGCAACTTCACTAATTCCAGGCAACCACTAGAAGTCGAAGTCATAGTGTATATAGCAAACGTAATAAAAAAAATATAACCATGGAGGCATACAAAACATAACCGAATTCTTCGTATGCATCAAAGAACAATAAGGAAGAAAACCAAGCATAAAAAGCATTTCGCATACAACAGTAACAACGCTGCAAAAAGTAAAAGATTGCTGTACTAAACGCGTCAGATAAATCGAAGAAACAGCACTGCCATTTGCACAAAAATAACACAATGCGTTCACAAACAGTGCATTTATAATCAAAAACAAAGCAACACATATTTCATAATTTTACGAAATAGCTCATAAGTTCTTTTCTGGTGTAGTCAGCAGTGTTGTTAAAAGTGTTCAAAGTGCGAGGGAGGTTATGAAGTAAACACTGCAATTTGTAGTTACAAAAAAAGGGTCTTGTCCGTGTATGCTGCTTTCTTCTGTTCACAGGAATTTGGCGCAATTCTAGAGATGCTAAAGTTGGTAAACAATTTCTGACATTAGTGGAAGAAAAATAAATTGTTTGCAGAAGAAGGAGGTCATATAGATTGTCGACGCCAAAAATGTTATGTTTGGAAAACATGTGTGGTGGAACATGGCCTTTCGAGATTAGCATTTAGACGAACCATTCTTTTTTTGCTGTATGATTAGTTTCTCGATATTAGTCACTGTCGTCGTAGCCCGTACC
This sequence comes from Amblyomma mixtum, assembly GCF_055824585.1. NCBI lineage: Eukaryota > Metazoa > Arthropoda > Arachnida > Ixodida > Ixodidae > Amblyomma > Amblyomma mixtum. The sequence continues at coordinate 118,692,846 of NC_143020.1, read as the reverse complement.
AAATTGCAGTCAGTTAAATGACAGTGGAAGAGTGCATAATAAATCTGAACTGTACAATTTAAAGGCAGAGTTCTTCGACATCGTGAAAGTCCACCCACTACACAAACTTCTTGCCGAGAAAATCGATGTGCGTTTCCCAATTTAAATTATATGAAAAATATACTACTAGTGTTTTACGCAACCGAATAATGTCCACGGTGTACACCGCGGTAATGTCAATCACCTGTCCCTCAAGACTTAGTACATAAAGTCTTTATTTTTGGCCTGAAAAATTGATTTCTCCTAAGATGTCATTAACCTGCGTTTATACCCTGATCCAATCTGCCCCCTTCCTGTCCCTAAACGTTACATCATTTCCTTATCTTGCTGCGGCATCCTAAATTTAAGCTGAACCTTGCTCGTTAGCCGTTGCGTTTCGGCCCCGCAGGGACAGATTCTGTACTACCGGTAACGTTCCGTACCGGTAAGATTCCGTGCTAAGACATAAGTCACTCGCTATCAGAGAAATTCCCTATGTAACGAGACAGTTTCAGTGATAATACGAAGTTCGCTGCCTTCACGAAGAAACTAGATCGGTGGATGCTAAAAAAATCTCCGTGGTCTTAACGCTGCGTGCTTTGTGGGTAATTGCTTAACAGTCCAGAAAGGGGAGTAGGTACAGGTGTAAGAGACCACGGGCCGGCGTCAGGAGCGTCCGCGGGGCCTAACCACGGCGCTGCTATCTCTCTGTGAGAGTGCCCCGAGCGACCACAAACTTTGCGCTGCTTTTGTGCGGCTGCTTATCGCACTTGATAAATTTCTTGTATGGTGTACGACTGCTGTGTTGATCACGGTCTCTATGAAGGGAAGGTCTCTATGGATGGTCTCTATGATCACGGTCTCTATGGATGGATGGATGGATGGATGGATGGATGGATGGATGGAGGGATGGAGGGATGGATGGATGGAGGGATGGATGGATGGAGGGATGGAGGGATGGAGGGATGGATGGATGGATGGATGGATGGATGGATGGATGGATGGATGGATGGATGGATGGATGGATGGCCGCCTTTGAAAAACGGGGTGGTGTCAATTGCCACCATGCTCACCTTTTCTTTCTTTTTTGTTTATATTCATTTTTTATTCTTTCTTTTTGTTTTTATTTATTTTCATTTTACTTTTTATTTTTTATTTCTTGTTTTCTTTTTTATTTTTTTTATTCGTACCAGCGGCGCTCAGCTGCTGCTCGGCGCACCGTGGGTACACTGGGACGAGCGCGACGAGACGAGTTGGGGCCCTGTCTCTCTCGGTCTGACGTGACGTCATAGCAGAGGTCATGCTAAAGGTCAATGGTGGATCTGCCAGGATGACGCTGAAGGGCTCAAACTGCGAGCGGTATTGCTTTCGCAATAAAATTTGTACGACGCTTCACACAACAACAAGAAATGAGATACCACAAAGCATGAGTCATTACGTGGCGTATGAAGAAGGTGTTTTCCGTGCCATCCCATTGGCCTGCTGCAAGTAATACTTGGGCCAGACGGGAAGATGGATCAATTAATGCCTAAAAGAGCACAATAACAATGTGTACCAGTATGTGAAATTCCATCTAGGCATACATTGCAGATATTCCAAAACTAAACCTGGCCACCCATGCTTCACACAAACGAAGGCATTAAGCAGGCTTAGTAACTAGCTAACGTGTCCCTCCTTTAACCCTTCTCTTACGGCGTGGTTCAGAAGACCACTGAGATGCGAGACAGATAATGCGCCATTTTTTCCCTCCTACCCCCCCCCAAAAAATATATATATATATATATATATATATATATATATATATATATATATATATATATATATATATATATATATATTTTTTTTTTTCAAATTATTGAAGCCGCACACAGCGAATGGTCCAAGGACGCATGCGTTTAGCAGCCCCTTAGCACTGTCAGCAAAAGAATTGAGGCTTCTAGTTACTGGGAAGTTGTGGTGGTGTTATCAATTTTGAAATGGCATACCAACTCACCAAAGCATCAGTTGTGAGAGGCCTGTGCGTGACACACGTAGCCGGTTCGTCTATAACTGAGTAGCTCTCCCTAGCAAGGGTACTTTTGAAATCCTCAGTTCTTTAATTAGTTTACTTCCAGTACTTAAGTATACCTGTAAAGGGGTTTCACGTGAGGGTGGGGTGTTTCCAATTATTTAGGAGTTGTTCAGTTCACTGCTTGAGATGGTCATGGATACAATGAATCCTAGCAGCAGAGTGAAGGTCATTCCATTCCTTGGACATTCGTGCATAATATGAAGAAAGCTGGGCCGACGTACATGTGGAAGGTGGATGTACAGGAGCACCAAAAGTAAAACGAAGGGCGCTAGTGGTCACACAACTGCAAAAAAATGGCTGAGGCTTACCTAAGGTTAAGCCTAGTCAGATGCGAAGCATATTGATGGCTAGGCTTCGTAATACATGGCTTTCCTTGGTTGACGTTCATCCCGCTCTTCATAGGTCTCTGTGGCACGCTGAAGCATTCTATTCTCGTTCAAATCAGCCCTGCTTCTAGGCGGCATCCCAACACCTGGCCGCCTCGTAAGTGCCCAGAGAGCGAGGCAAGCTCAACTTTATACCGCTGCTGTAGCGTCACGTGGTCAGCTGCAGCGCCTCTGATGTGGAGCCTCCACCGCCGCGGCCGACCGCGCGAGCCGGCAGCCCATCTCTCCTCTGCTGTGACGTCATGTTGTCACGTGGTGTCACGTGGTCACGCTAAAGGTCAATGGTAGCTCCACCGCCGCGCTCGACGGGCTGTAGTGTAGCTCTAGTAATATGCTTCGCATAAAAAGAAAATACATGCCAGCGCGCTCTCTCAGCTGATGCGCAGCAGAGAGCCAAACGGCGTCGGCAAATCCGGTTGACCCATCTCGATGGTCTTATGCTCGCCTTATCGCCGGCACCAGCGAAGCCGCGCCGCTACCACCACTGCTCGCCAGGGGCGCTTTTCAATGCTTCCTTCAAGGATTCATTGCTTTGCCCGCATCGTGCAGAAAAGCTGGCCTTCGGCGGCGTGCGCTTTCTGCTTCTTCAGGAACGGCACCATTTTCAGTCTACGTGAGCGCCTTTGTTCGCGCTTCACTGGAGGCGAGTTCCTTGCGCTAAGACATGTAAACACTTCTGCATCGGTTTCACAAGTACGGTAGGAAGAAAAGAATAGCAAGCATGTATTGCCTCATTTTCATTTATTTGACCCTTGAAGGCCCGAAGGCATTACATAAGGGGGGGCGTACTTATAGGTTGGAGGGTAGTGGCAAAGAACACACAAAAAAAGAAAGGGGGAAAATACACGGGGTACAAAAAGAGTAATAATATATAAACTCAAAGCAAGAAATAAACATAGAAAAAGAAAAAAGGAAAAGTTGGCGCTTCGGTGTGGCAGTATGAATGATGTTTACGAAAAGTGATTAGCGAGTTTCTCGCGGAAAAGGTGGCGATCGGAGCATGTTATTATGTTGTCGGGAAGGCCATTCCAGAGCACTATGGCGTCCGGAAAAACTGAACTGCTCATTGCGGAGGTACGGGTTTTAATGCGTGCGATTGGGTTACTGTGGTTTAGGCGGGATGACGTACAGGTGCGGCCAGAATAATACGGAGCACAGGAAGGGTCGCGGAGCAGCGGAAACGTGCTTATGCGCGCTGCCTAGCAGTGTCGACAGGAACTACCTTAATTTGGACGCGGCGAGATGGCGCCGGTAGCACGGACCCACTTTTTCCGCAGGCCTATCAACATCACAGCATATAGCATGTAATCCCTTGCTCTACGATCGACTGATACTCTGCTGACAGCGCCATGCGCTTCGTTGCCCTGCGGCGCGCGCTGTAAACGGGCGCAAGACGGCCGTTTTGGCATTACGTGTTATCTCGGCCCTTCAGTCCGCGCGGCCACCGAGGCTGAAGTGTGCACGCCTGGATGAAGGCAGCACCTGGCGGTGTTGCCCGAACCAGCTCAGCATCTTTGGAACAGTGATAACGGCAGGGTTGCAGCAAAGAGGGGGGCTCGGCGGCAGGCACTCTCGCTGAGCGCGGATAGCCAGGGGTGTCTTTGTTGTGCTGATAGGTGGCGCTTAGATGCAGTTTCTGCTAGCTTGGCCGCCTTTCGCGTGCTCCGTATTATTCTGGCCGCACCTGTACGTGGGGGTGGCTGCAGCAACAAACGTCTTGGTGAGCGATAAAGGAAAGAGTGAAAGAGGCATTGTCTTTAATATATAAATAAATGATCAATGGCATAGGAAGCGAGGTAATTGAAGAGCACTTGCTTAAGCACGAATTGGCTTTTTTACGCCGGAGAAAACAGTTAGGCGGATTTTCATAGAAATTAACGTTTTCTCTGCATGAGACGTCCTCAATCGGTTATATTTAGAACGGCCGCCGCGGTGGCTCAGTGGCTATGGTGCTCGGCTGCTGGCCCGAAAGACGCGGGTTCAATCCCGGTCGCGGCGGCTGAATTTCTTTGGAGGAGAAATTCGAGGCCCGTGTACTGTGCGATGTCAGTGCACGTTAAAGAACCCCAGGTGGTCGAAATTTCCGGAGCCCTCCACTATACGGCGTCTCTCATAGCCTTAGCCGCTTTGGGACGTTAAACCCCATAAACCAACCAACCTATATTTAGAACGTCGTTTTATATCACAAAGACAGCGCAGCCAATACACGCATGCTCATCTTTTTTTCATGCGTTCCCTGGAGCCAAACAAAATTTTGAGCGAGCTTGCCAAACAAACTCGCCGCCAAGTGAAGTGCTGCTTATTTGTTGTTATAGTTGTTTAATTTATCGGTTGCAAGAATTGGGATAAATGAGACAAGAATCATTAAAGAGCTCATGGCGGTACCCTATTTGGACACAATTTTGAACTTGAGTAACCATGATCGATTTACTAACCCGCCGCGGTGGCTCAGTGGTTACGGCGCTCGACTGCTGACCCAAAAGACGCGGGTTCGATCCCGGCTGCGGCGACCGAATTGCAATGAAGGAGAAATTCCAGAGGGGCGTGTACTATGCGATGTCAGTGGACGTTAAAGAACCCCAGGTGGTCGAAATTGCCAGCGCCCTTCACTACGGCGTCCCTCATAGCCTGAGTCGCTTTGGGACGTTAAACCCCCATAAACATAAACCAAACCATTTTTATACTGCCGAAAATCCAAGCTGATCAGGCGGAAAACCGAAATGTACTCAAAACCTCCAGAAAATATGTGTAACAAAGGGTTTTGGAATAGAAGAAACGGAATCATTTTTAAAGATAACTAGAAAGTTATTTACAATCAACTCATTTACTATCTTCAGCAGAATATAGAACAGTAGCACTTGTCTTTCGTAATGAATAATTTTTCTATTTATACTGATATTAAAGATCAGTAATCATTTTTTCAGACGAGGGTGCTTTGAAGTGTGTTATTTATTTATTTGTTTCAGTCAAAGCAAGTATACTTTTGTGCCTCTATCGCTGCATGCACCAAATTACTTTCATTTTATTTTCTTCCTTCTAGCCAAATGTTTTTACTGGCTAGAGTAGCATTGGCGCATATTCGTCTCGATAACTAATCAACGCTTTGCTCAGAAAGTCATTCAGCGTTACGTTTTAAGCGAACCTTGCATGAGTTTTGCACTTAATGCCAAATTTTTGCTTTATTTTCACAACCGAATATATTGCCACGTATCAATGTAGTGTTCGCTCGTTCGCGCAAGGCCGCAGAAAAGGGGTGTTATCATTTTTGTTCGTGACGCGAGAAGCGACCGGACTTATCTCGATTGTTCACAGCCATGAACAGCTGCATCTACGTGTTTCTAGATTACTCTAGATGATCTCGACCTGTTATCTCGAAGTTTCCTTGCCGGCTTTAAATTGAACGATGCAGCGAGCAGCGGGCATTCGTAGTTCGACGACCGCCGAGCACGCCTGTTGCTTACGCCGCCGCTGAGTGATTCAGTTCTTTTGCGGGCGCAAGTCAGCCCAAATAAAGAGCTTCGTTTACAAGTCTTTCTGGTGTCTTCCTGACCGCTGGACTGCCGTCACTACAACGTGACAAAATTACACAAACAGCTTCCCTCTCCTCACCCCACTTTTAACATTCACTGTGGTAGCTGTGGTGCATGTGCCAATCGGCTGCTTAGCCGCAAATGCATGCGACCGGATTCTGGCCGCGACGGCCGTACTTTCATGCAGTCGAAATGTAAAAACTCCCGCGTGCTGTACGATGACAGCGCAGGTTTATTTACTTAATTTTCAAATACCTCTGGCTGTCCTTCGGAGGGCAAGGCACGAGTGGATACAGAACACCCTATAGTCGGAACACCCTAAGCGGCTTACCCCGTCAAAGGACCCCCCTCCCAGCAAACGGCGTGGGCCAATTCTCATAACCCTGCTAGGGTCACAGTGTAGGGAGCCGTGCCACAATGGAGAAAGGGGTCTATCCCCGACAATGGAGGGAGGGACTATCTCCTTTTATGTAGCACCCCCTGGTTTTTCACACTATCAGGGTCACGAGAATCGGCTGACGCCATTGGCTGGAGTGTGGTCCTTTGACGGGATAAGCCGCTTAGTTCTCCGACTATAGGGTGTTCTGTATCCACTCGCGCCTTGGCTTGCGAAGGACAGCCGGGGGTATTTGAAAAATAACTAAGGCTTTAAAGCTTGCTCGAGCTCCCTTTCTTTTACCTTTGAACTACCCGCTAACCAGTCGATTCGTTTTTTAGAACTTCAACTAACTTTTCGTGACGATGGCCATGTAGGCTGGTGTTTTTTACCTAGGAGTAAGAAGGCTTTGTTACTGTACTCGTCTGCACACTCAAAAGTCAAGAGAGGGATTGCCATGAGCTGCTTTCGCAATGCTCTGCAGAAGAGTTGCCACCACAGCATGAAGTCAAGTTTCGACAACCAGGTTAAGCGTTTGCAAGAGGCCGGATTCCCAAAACCGCTCTTCAATGCTATGGCAGAGTCGTTGCTGCAAAGAATTAAGAGCCGTGACAATAAGGTGGCTGACCCTACTGGGGCTGAAAGAAGAAAATTTGAGGTGATGCCTTATGTGCATGGGGCTTCCCACAACATCAAAAAAGTTGCTGCAAGACAAGGTGTCAATGTTGTCTTTTCTGCTCCTTGCAAACTTTCAAGCCTTTGTTCACGTGTCGCGCGTGGCAGAACTAGAGCAACTGTTTGTTCGACGCGGCATCAAAACTGCTATGTTCCTTGTGCGACACGGGTGGTTTTTAAGATTCCGCTGACATGCGAAAAAGTTTACATCGGCCAAACTGGCCGTTGTATAAATGAAAGGCTACGAGAGCACCATAAACTGTCTGACCCCGGCTGACGGAGCAAACTTGCCTCGCCATTGCCGCGATTGCGGGGGCTACCCGTTGTTTTCGAATGTCACTTTTTTCGGTAGAGGCAAGGGTAAGGTTGAGCGGGAAATCCTCGAAGCATTTCACATTAGTAGTCATGGAGATAACTGTGTTAGCACGGCGTCTATCACGTTGATGCAGAAAGAATTAGGTGTCTTGTCCCGTTGACACTTCAGCCTGACTATCTTACGAGCTCGCTGTCTTTTTGTGCTGGTTTTGCGGTGCCGTTGAGCTGCGCATGCTCTGTTACGTTTCCTATGAGACTGGCTGTTTTTCAACAAAGCACAGTTGATAGTCCAGTCGTTGTGTGTGCCTCGTCTCTCCTTCGTCCCCGTCTCTTTGGCTGGTATTTCTTATGCATTATTTCTTATTTTATTTTAATTATTGAGCCTTTATGATCTAATAATTTTCTTACTTCCAGGTTATCTGCTGGAACGAAGAAAACGGCTGCGCTGCTGTGATGGCCGCTTCGGAGATCTCTCAACACTTCCAGCGCGACTGCGGACACCACTCCACTCGCTGCCCCAAGTGCGCGGCCTCGGTTCTCTGCAGCGACGTCTGCGCGCACCTGAGGTCGAACTGTGCAGACCAGGGGCCGCCTCCTGCACCGGAATGCGGAGGACAGGTTGGGCGCAGAGACGAGTCACCTGCTTCGACAGCTTCAAGCCGAGTGTTAGAAGAGCAAGCCTGTGAAATGAAGGCAATTCTGGAGCAGGTGGTTAGTGAGAGCAGAGCTCAAGGCAACCGACTGAACGAAATCTCGCACCGTCAGAACTCACTCACAGAAACACTGAAGCACGAACTGTCACAAGCAACACGCCAAAGCCATGACACTTTAACACAAAGCAATCTCGAAATAGCCGCGTTTAATGAGGAGATGAAACGGTCAAGAATCCACACTCTTTCTACTAGAATCGATGCATTGGAACAGACACTCAGAGGAGAGTTAGTGAATGCGATGCGAGAGAACGGGGACAAATGTTCACGGCTTGCAGCTGCCATCGACGCTGCAAAAGCGGAAGCCAAAGAAAATTTCCAGAAGACATTGGACAGCTTTGGCCTCGTTGTTGCGCAATATAGGCTACAAGTACAGCACTGCGAGTTTTTTGTAAAAAGTGTGGAAACACTCAAACAAAAAGTGTTGCAGGTTGGATATGCTGTTTATTTCAGCGAGTGCGTGTACCTTTGCGGCTACTGCATCTCACCTGGAATTGCTTTCAGAAAAGATGGCGAATCGCTGAAGCTGCATTTGAGTCGAAAAGTGTGCAAGGGGGACATGGACGACTTTATTCAGTGGCCACTCGAGCACCGAATCAGGCTGAGCGTAGTCCACCCAGAAAAAGACGCGAAATGCCAGCTCGAAGTGAAACCGAAGCGTACACACAAATCTAATCACAGGCCTTCAGGATCATCTAACGAGCCCAGTTATTTTGGATCTTCGTCCCTTAACTTAGGCGACCTCACCCGCGACGGCTACGTGCACGAAGACCAGCTTCGATTAATATTTGAGTTGCGGCTCTAAAATCACACTTGCTCAAGAGACAAAAGAGCACTTTCTTGTCTGAAAAACCTGTATGTGGGTCGGCTGAGCTCGTGCTACAATCTACTACTGTGGAATTAGTCCTGTAGAGCATTCTCTGCACTAACTGGGATGCGTACGTCGCTCCTGTAGTGCTCTATTTGCCATGTGTATGACAGGAGTTGAATACTAATCGTAAAAAATTGTTCTTTCCAAAGGATAACATTTGGCTTTTCCATCGCCGTCGACGTCCAGAAAAAGCTAAATTATGTTTTCTCTAATATTTAACTTCTTTACAATAGCAGCGGGGAGGACTGTTGCAAATATAGCTTAAACCTGCAAATTCAGATTTAGAGCTAGCCACTATTATTAGGTATATATCTGTTTTGAACTTGGAAACGTGATAACTTTTGGCGCTGTGGCCTAACAGATTTGCTCCATTTCTCATGGGATTTGAAAACTGCGCGACTGCGTAGCAATGACAGCGATGCCCACAAAATGACGTCACTGTATGGCACACCTGCCGCAACACTGTCGCACAATTTGCGAATTCTCCTATAATTAATATTTTTCAAGTCACGGGGCCGAAGGTAATCAATTTTACGCAGTTATCCATGATTATTGTAGCTATTACTGGGAGGCAGCTACACATCTTTAATTGGGACCAGGCGCCGATGTGTAATGGCTATAAGTTACCTTTACGTCGTAGTTGACAAGCTTACTATTTAACTTCATTTGCTTCGTTCTGATGGCGGTCAAATGTGGTGCAGAAGCCATCTTTCAACTCGAAAACTACTATTTGTAAACGCTAAGAGCACCCTTCCCTGAAAGTGACGGTATGAAGGAGCCCAACTGTTTCCACTGTTCAAAATGTCTGTTGTAACCGCAACTCTGAACTAAACTATGAAAACTTTTTTCCAAAATAAAATTCTCTTCAGTTTTCCTCTTTTTCAGTTTGAGAATATTGACGTTGTTGGATGAAGGGAGATAATATATACCAAACAGCAATATATGGGTCTAACATTTTCAGCCACCGGTCGTTATCTGAATTTAAAGGGGCAACAGTTAATTTTTCAACATTTAATAATATGGGTGCCTTCCTGCTATCTCATTACGTTGGAGTGATTCTACCACGCCGGCATTCCCCATTCACCCCCAACAATCATACAATCTGTACCGCCGGCCCGAAAATCAGCACGGTTATCCTAAAACGTAGCTCAGACCCATGCGGCATAAAACCCCAACACCCAACCAACTGCACACCCGTTGACTTTTCACTGCACGCGGTGCTCCAACACTGCTAGCGCCGCACTTCCACACTCGTCTTCTTTGTCCTGTTTATGACTCGATGAGCTGCCGTGCGTGACAGTGCGCTGCGATCACTTGAGGCACGCCCATCGTGCACTTAGCTCGACGCTTGAATGCTCTTCCTGGATTTATTTTACGCTCTTACGGCCGTCCCCATTTCCCGCCACCCCAGTACCACGTCTCTTTCGCCTCTCACGCTTGGCGCCCGCCTAATATGGATGTACGAGAGGCCGAGCTTCAATCACCCCTGCCCTGCACACTGCCTATAGTCTGAGCCCTCATATTCACAGCCCCCAAAATATATGATGGCTTCCCGCTCCCGGCCACCCCAACCGTCTCTCCGATAGCTTTCATTAAAACTTACCCACTATTCACTGCTGCTTATTTAAAGCCTGAAAACTTGCTTGAGAAGTATTCGGCATGGTGAACACCTAGTAACCTCCAATTTGCTTCAATAGGATTTGGTGGTGTTGGCCACTCATTATTCGGATTTGCGCCGCCACGGTGGCTCAGTGGTTATGGTGCTCGGCTGAATATCCTAAAGACGCGGGTTCTATCCCGGCCGCGGTGGTCGAATTTCGATGGAGGCGAAACGGAAAAGGCGACCGCGTACTGTGCGATGCCAGTGCACGTTAAAGAGGCCCAGATGGTCGAAATTGCCGGGGCCCTTCACTACGGCGCCCTCATAGCCTCAGCTGCTTTGGGACATTAAACCCCCGTAAGCCATAAACCATCATTATTTAAATTTGAAGATAGAGCTGTAAGGAATACCACAGGCCGTGGATGACTCGACAGTGAAGAGCGTTAGTAACAACTGCTTTAGTTTTCGCTCTAGGGGTAGTGTTGATGGTCTTTATCACATCACTCGAGCTCAGAAGGGTGGCCGCAGTGGTTAACATGCTATTTTTATAGCTCGCACTCTCTAATTTACCTTCTATCTGTAGCAAAGCAAGCAAAAATAATTATTCTCTCATGAACAAAATTCTTCTTGTTCATACCGTCGTCGTCGTGACGAGAGATCATCTCCTTCGCTGCTAAATATGTATAGTGCGCGGCATTAATTCTTAAAAGTTGACCCCATGGCTTGGCAACTTTTGACCAACCCTGTGCTACGTAGAAGCACTCATTTTAGAGCTCTAGCTTCGGGCTTTCGCTTGCAGTGTAGTGGCTTGAAACTGACGCATCCAGCGTTCGCGATGCTGTGAACACTTGGTGCACGTAGTCCCAGCTCAACGGCTGAAGCTAATTTCGTCATCAGCGCCCTTCACTACGGCACCCCTCGTAGCCTGAGTCACTTCGGGACGTTATACCATAGAGTAACATAAAAGTAAAGAGCGGATACTCGGGCCCTTTCGCGGCCGAGTTCTTCGCTTCCCCGTTTCCGCCAGATGGCACTGAACGTGCAAATAAAAAAAAGAAAAAGAGTATGGTCTTGGCATATCTTGGCTTGCAGTGACGTGCGCTGCGCGCCTACGGCCGCAGTTACGTCAGCAACAGCGGCGTTTTTTAAGTGCGTCAAGCCAACGGGCAACCACGCCCAGGCGGCAGTGTGCGACGGACCGACGGTGTGAGGGGCTGTATTTTTTTGCGGCGTCTGCAAGCTTCGTGGGCACGTCCGTTTTGTGTACTGCTGTGGTGCTGCGACGGTTGTTTCTTCCACCCCGTGAACTGTCCAACAAGAAGCTGCAGCTGTCGGCCTTAAAGGCGGCGGCGGCGGCTCTTCCTAAGCACTTCCAAAGAGGCAACAAAGCTGCGTCAAGGGCAGATGCCCACCACCAGGTTTTGACAGTAGAGCCTCCAAGATTCCTGTTTAAGCCTATCATCTCTGAGGCCAGTGCGTTTCCCCGGGTCCGCTAGGTGCGCTGTGCACAAAAGTCGGCCGCTGGGGCCTACGGGAGTGTCCGCTCTTTACTTCTATATTACTCTATGGTTATACCCCCAGAAACCAAAGCACTTCGGTCTGCAAAGAATGGCATTCAATACCCGCGTGCCAGCACACCAGCAACGACAAGGCCCGCTCGGTGAAGCAGACATTTCGACACGCAAAGGGAACGGCAACTGCGCTCGAGGCGGATATCGCATTGATTGTAACCTTGACGACGAGAAGAAGGAGAGAGGGAGGAAAACGCTGATAAGAAAGGGCCGTGTTCGGAGAGCGCAGCATACATTCACAGCTGAGCGCTGGAACAACGTAAGCCAAGATGGCTGCCGAAAGTGGGCTATACACGCTTGCCGGGTTCGCCTTGGAGCTGGACCGGAGGCCGCTGAACTTCCTGAGGCCGCTCCCACGGATCAGAGTGTGCGGTGGCTGCTCTCTGGTGCGCCCAGCGACGGCAGTTCTCTCCTGCATGCACGTTGTGTGCGGGTCTTGTTACGAGCAGTGCGCGCAGGACGGCACGCTCATCTGTCCCCTGGATGGCCTGCAGTGCCCGGAAGAAGACGTCGAATGGAAGCAGTGGTCAGCCGACGACCTGCTCAAGAGACAGGTGAGCAAAGTGGACAGCGAATACAGGTGGCAGATCCCTGCAGTCTCGTGTTAGATTGACGAAACGGCAGTGTACGGCATAAGCTGCCGGTTCGTCTATAACTGAGTGGCTGGCCCTAGCAAGGCTACTTTTGAAACTTACTGCTTTACTTAGTTTATTTCCCCTGCTTAAGTATATCTGTAAAGGGGTTTCACGTGAGGGTGGGTGTTTTTAATTATGTAAGAGTTGTTCAGATCAGGGCTTGAAGTTGTCATGGATACAATGTATTCTAGCAGCAGAGTGAAGGTCATTCCAGTTTTTAGGCAGTCATGCTAATGATGAACAAAGCTCGGCCGATGAACAAGCTGAGGATGGATGTATGTACAGGCGCCCTAAAAGTAAAACGGAGCACACCAGCGGTCACAAAACTGACACGCTAGCGCACTCTATCAGCAGATGCGCAGAGAGGGAGGGGGCGTCGGCACATCTGGCTGACCCATCTCGATGATCTGATGCTCGCCTTGCCGTCAGGTGGAGCGAAGCCGCGCCGCTACCGCCACTCCTCGCCAGGGGGCGCTTTTCAAAACTTCATGCAAGCGTTTATTGTTTGCCCGCATCGTGGAGAAAAGTTGTCCTTTGACGACATGCGCTTTCTGCTTCTTCAGGAACGGCGCCATTTTCAGTCTGCGTGACCGCCTTGGCTTGCGCTTCACTGGCGGCGAGTTTCTTGTGCGAAAGCATATGAACGCTTCTGCATCGGTTTCGCAAGTGCGGTATAAAAAAAAGAATAGCATACATACATTGCCTCCTTTTTCTTAATGATACAAATAGAAGATCAACGGCATAGCACGCGAGGTAAGTGCAGACCACTTGCTTCAGCACGAATTGGCTTTCTTACGCCGGAGAAAACAGTTACTCAAATTTTACTACAAAATAATGCTGTCTCTGCGTGAGTCGTCCTCGATCGGCTATATTTAGAACGTCGCTTTGTATCACAAAGACAGCGCAGCCAATGCATGCATGCTAAATCTTTTTTTCATGCGTTCCCTGGAGCCAAGCAAAATTTTGAGCGCACTTGCCAAAGAAACTCGCCACCAAGCGAAGTGTTGTTTATTTGTTGTTATAATTGTTTATTTTATTGATTGGAAGAATAGGGATAAATGATGCTAGAATAATTAAACAGCTCATGGCGATACCGTATTTGGACACAATTTTCAACTCCAGTAACAATGCGCGATTTTTATACTCCCGAAAATCCAAGCGGATCAAGCCGAAAACAAAAATGGACTCAAAACATCGAGATAATTAGGGTTGTACCAGAGTTCTTTGGCATTGAAGAAACCGATTAATTTTTAGCTATAGCTAAAATGTTATTTGCAATCAACTCATCCGCTCACTTCAGCCGAATAATAAACAGTGCTTACTGTCATTCCTAATAAATAATTTTTCTATTTATCTTCATTTTCAATATCAGTTATCATTTTTTTTCCAGACGAGGGTACTTTTTACTGCGTTAGTTATTTGTTTATTTGTTTCAGTCAAAGCAAGTATAGTTTTATGTCTCTATTGCTGCATGCACCAAATACCTTCCTGTTTATTTCCTTCATTCCAGCCAAATCCCTGTGCAGGCGGGAATCGTATTGGCGCGCGTTTGTTCCGATAGGTAATCAAGGTTTTGATTTGAAAGTCTTTAGGCGTTACGTTTGAAATTTAGCTTACAGGAGTTTTGCACTTAATGCTAAGTTTTTGACTGGGTTTCAGAACCAAATATATTACTCAGATAGCTTCTGCCTCCTCTCCCCACTCCTTAGCCTCAGTGGCCTTCGTCTTCTGAGCCCCAAATGCATGCGACCGGATTCTGGCTTCGGCGGCCGCATTTTCATGCAGCTGTACGATGTCAGCGCTCGTTTATTTATCTATTTTTCAAATACTCCCGGCTGTCCTTCGGAGGTCAAGGCGCGAATTGCTACAGAACATCCTAATGACGCGTACACACAGTAATAAAATGAACATTAGATTAGAAATGATCTCCCAAAGGCACTTCACTCTTCCCAATTAATAATGTACCCCGCCGCGGTGGTTCAGTGGTTACGGCGCTCGGCTGCTGACCCAAAAGACGCGGATTCGATCCCGGCCACGGCGGCTGAATTTCTTGAAGGCGAAATTCTAGAGGCCCGTGTGTTGTACGATGTCAGTGCACGTTAAAGAACCCCAGGTGGTCGAAATTTTCGGAGTCCTTCACTACGGCGTCTCTCATAGCCTCAGTCGCTTTAGGACGTTAAACCCCAATAAACCAAACCAAACCAATTAATAATGTACGCAGATGACGTCACCTTGATAGTTGCTTGTGAATCGCTTCCGGTAATTCAAACAACAATAACAAGTGAACTTCAAATCCTGTCTTCCTGGTTCTTAGAAAATCGCCGAACCTTGAATGTCGCCAAAACTAAGCACGTCATTTTTCATTCTGGGTATAAAGCAACCAACAATTCAATTACACTTACTCTAGGTAGCTCATTAATACAACCAGTCTCGTCTTTCAACTACCTGGGAGTTTTTTTTTTATTGTCATTTACAGTAGGAAGAACAAATTAACAACGTATGCAAAAAATTAGCTTTCGGATGCCACACTCCCATTAAGGCAAAACATTATTTTCCGTACGATGTATTCCGCTCCCTGCCGCCGCGGTGGCTCAGCGGTTATGGTGCTCGGCTGCTGTCCCGAAAAACGCGGGTTCGATCCCGGCCGCGGCGGCTAGAATTTCTTTGGAGGAGAAATTCTAGAGGCCCGTGTGCTGTGCGATGTCAGTGCACGTTAAAGAACCCCGGGTGGTCGAAATTTCCGGAGCCCTCCACTACGGGGTCTCTCATGGCCTTAGTCGCTTTGGGACGTTAAACCCCATAAACTAAACCGAACCACTCCGCTCCCTATACTATTCCTTCTGCCATTCACATATCAGTTACTGTTGTGAATCTTGGGGCCAAACATATAAAACCTTCTTGTCACCTTTATTTAGTCTTCAGAAACGGGCACTGAACGCGATAAGATCTGATTTAGATCACTCAAGGAGCAACATTTTTGATGCTAATCAAGTACTATCGTTCCCATCCATCCTTAACTATAAAATCTCGCTCTTGATCAACAGCATAATAAACACTAGCTCTCCCCTTCCGTTAGGCCTTTTATGCGAAGCATATTAACGTAGGTTTCGGGCCTTCGCGCGACGCCCGGCGGTGGCCACCATTGACCTTGAAGTGAGATCACATGATGTGACGTCACGTGATGACGTCACACCGGCTGCGGATGGGGCCTCATATCGCGCTGTCGGACGTCGCCCGGCGGAGGCCTCCACGCTTCGGTTCGCGCCGTCGCGCGAGACGCGGCGGCGGCGCCACCACCATCGCTGCATCACGTGATATGTGACGTCACGCCAGGGATGAAGCGGCGCGCGCCCGCCGTCGCGTAAGTCTCTCTGCCCGCAACTGCGCCAGCGTCTTTACGCCGGGCGTGTATGCGGTCAATATGCCTCCAAACGCTAAGGACGTTAATAATAAGAATGCAAAACGAAGGCTGCTTCGCATCCACTGGGCTTAACCTTGATAAGCCTCCAACTTTTTTGCTCTACCTTCCCGTAACACAAGATAAGCATCCAGTTGCAAATTTAACCTTCCAAAATGTAGCAATGTATATGGTGAACGTCAGATAGAGTTCAATGGAGCAAAAATATGGAACAGATTGTCCATCGAGGTAAAAGTAGCCAGAAATTTAAAAAGACTTCTAAACTACATTACAAATCTAATCAAATTTTGCCTGACACTCTTGTTCTGTGAATTCTTGACACCTTAATTTTCTTGGTCCTTGGTTTTGGTATGATTTTTTCTTTGTATTCTGAGTATTCTTATTTTTGTGTTTTCCTTTGCATTTTGTATTCTTTGTATTCTTCCTGCAGTCTCCCATCTTATTCTTGGTTTTTTGCTGCGTGTTTTTTGTAACCTGCACTATTGTCTATATCATGATTAACTCTTTAGTCGTCCGCGCTCTGTGGTTGAACTGCAACTAGCTTTGTAGCTACCGGTCCAAACAGTGTTTGTGTATATCACCTGTTCTCGCAATAGAGTTTCTATTTTAAAAAAAAGACTAAAAACGAGCTGAAAGTCCAGGAGGTATATAAGAAACCTTTAGAGCTTTTTTTATAGCTGATATCCCGCTTTGGGACTTAAAACATCACAAAGTGTAATTCCACCCCCCCCCCCCCCCGCGCTCTAATCTTCAGTCTTCACTCTATATTTTCTTTACTCTCTGATTGCCTCTTTGCTCGAGAATCGTAAAATGAGAGTTATACATGGATACAGCTCATTCTTTCTTTCACTGGTCCACACTACACGCTGCACTTGCGTTCCCATTGCCAAAAATTGCTTTTTTTTTTCGAAATGGCATCCAACATAATTATCTAGCTATCTGCCATCCGGATAGTTATCTGTCGGTTACCTCTAATCTTCGCGCCAATAAACCCTAAAAAGCATGCATGTTTCCTTCTATCGTTGTATGCATTATTTCTGATTATTCTTTAACCATCGAGCCTTTATGATCCACTGACTTCCTTACTTCCAGGTTGTGTGCTGGAACGAAGAAAACGGTTGCCCTGCTGTAATGGCCGCTTCGGAGATCTCTCAACATTTCCAGCGCGACTGCGGACACCACTCCACTCGCTGCCCCAAGTGCGCGGCCTCGGTTCTCTGCAGCGACGTCTGCGCGCACCTGAGGTCGAACTGTGCAAACCAGGGGGCGCCTCCTGCAGCGGAATGCGGAGGACAGGTTGAGCGCAGAGACGAGTCACCTGCTTCGACAGCTTCGAGCCGAGTGTTGGAAGAGCAAGCCCGCGAAATGAAGGCCCTTCTGGAGCAGGTGGTTAGAGAGAGCAGAGCGCTGGCCGACCGACTGAACGAAATCTCGCACGGTCAGAACGCCTCCACAGAGACGCTGCAGCGCGAACTGTCGCAAGCAACACGCCAAAGCCACGACGCTTTGACACAAAGCATCCGCGAAATAACCGCGTCTAATGAGGAGATCAAACGGTCAACAATCGACACTCTCTCTACTAGGATGGGAGCATTGAAAGAGACACTCAAAGACGAGTTAGTGAGCGTGATCCTACAGGACGGTGACAAATGTTCATGGCTTGCAGGAGCCATTGACGCTGCAAAAGCTGAAGCGAAAGAAAATTTCCAGAAGACATTGGACAGCGTTGGCCTCGTTGTTGGGCAAAATAAGCTACAAGTACAGCACTGCGAGTTTTTTGTAAAAGATGTGGAAACACTCAAACAAGAAGCGTTGCAGGTTGGGTACGCTGATTATTTCAGCGAGCGCGTGTACCTTTGCGGCTACTGCATCTCACCTGGAATTCATTTCAGAAAAGATGGCGAATCAGTGGCCCTGCATTTGAGTCGAAAAGTGCACAAGGGGGACATGGACGAATTTATTCCGTGGCCACTCGAGCGTCGAATGAGGCTGAGCGTAGTCCACCCAGAAAAAGACGCGAAATGCCAGCTCGAAGTGAAACCAAAGCGTGCACACAAATCTAATCAGAGGCCTTCGGTATCATCTAACGAGCCCAGTTATTTTCCATCCCCGTCCGTTAACCTAGGCGGCCTCATCCTCGATGGCTATGTGCACGCAGACCAGCTTCGATTAATATTTGAGCCGCTGCTGTGAATCACACTTGCTCGAGACACAAAAGAGCACTTTCTTGTCTGAAAAACCTATAAGTGGTTCGCCTGAGCTCATGCTACAATCTACTACTGGAGAATTAGTCCAGTCAGAGCATTCTCTGCACTTACTGGGATGCGTACGTCGCTCCTGCAGTGCTCTATTTGCCATGTGTATGACAGGAGTTGAATACTAATCGTAAAAAATTGTTCTTTCCAAAGGATAACATTTGGCTTTTCCATCGCCGTCGACGTCCGGAAAAAGCTAAATTATGTTTTCTCTAATATTTAACTTATTTACAATAACAGCGGGGAGGTCTGTTGTACTGCCACAAGAATCTTGATCTATCCAATATTTCTCTGAAAGAATTGCCCCAAATGTTCATGTAGTTTTTTTTTTCTTCCTATTACCACTTTGAGTGCACCTGTCACTTTTGCTGTCATTTATTTTCTCCTCCCTATGTTTGCCTTTATAGGCTCTTTGATCTAATGTAGTTCTTTCTTTTATAAGCACAATGTACTGCGTATTGAACGTACATGTCTCATTCTCTGTACCGAACATACTTTACTTACATTTTGTTTGATGTCGTACTCCGCCACCGTCAATGCTGCACTGTAAGAGGAAGTCAGGACCTCTCAAGCTGTCTATACAGCTTTTTCCCTGGCTGTCCTCGCAACACCCAGTTGCGGAAATAAACCTTCAACCAACCAACCAAATATAGCTTTAACCTGCAAATTCAGATTTAGAGCTAGCCACTATTATTAGGTATATATCTGTTTCAAACTTGGAAACGTGATAACTTTTGGCGCTGTGGCTTAACAAATTTGCTCCATTTCTCATGCGATTTAAAACTGTGTGACTGCATACCAATGAGAGCGAAGCCCACAAAATGACGTCACTGTATGGCACACGTGCCGCAACACCGTCGCACAATTTGCGAATTCTCCTAAAATTAAAATAATTTTCAGGTCACGGGGCCCAAGGTAATCAATTTTACGCAGTTATCCATGATTATTATAGCTACAACTACGAGGCAGCTACACATCTTTAATTGGGACCAGGCACCGATGTGTAATGGCTATAAAGTTACCTTTACGTCGTAGTTGACTAGCATACTATTTAACTTCCCTTGCTTCTGTTCTGATGTCGGTCAAATGTGGTGCAGTAGCCATCTTTCAACTCGAAAACTACTATTTGTAAACGCTAAGAGCAGCCTTCCCTGAAAGTGACGGTATGAAGGAGCCCAACTTTTTCCTCTGTTCGGACTGTCTGTTGTAACCGCAGCTCTGAACTAAACGATGAAAACTTTTCCAAAATGAAATTCTCTTCAGTTTTCTTCTTTTTCAGTTTGAGAATAATGAAGTTGTTGGATGAAGGGAGATAATGTATACAAAACAGCAATATATGGGTCTAACATTTTCAGCCGCCGGTCGTTAGCTGAATTTAAGGGGGCAACAGTTAATTTTTTCACATTTAATAATATGGGTGCCGTCCTGCTATCTCATTACGTTGGAGTGATTCTACCACGCCGGCATTCCCCATTCACCCCCAACTATCATACAATCTGTACCGCCGGCCCGAAAATCAGCAAGGTTATCCTAGAACGTAGCTCAGACTCGTGCATCATAAAACCCCAACATCCAACCAACTGCACACCCGTTGACTTTTTACTGCACGTGGTGCTCCAACACTGCTAGCGGCGCACTTCCACACTCGTCTTCTTTGTCCTGTTTATGACTCGTTGAGCTGCGGCGCGTGACAGTGCGCTGCGCTCGCTTCAGGCACGCCCATCCTCCACACTTAGCTCGACGCTCGAAAGTTCCACCTAGATTTATTGCACACTCTCATGGCCGTCCCCATTACACACCACCCCAGTACCACGCCTCTTTCGCCTCTCACGCTTGGCGCCCGCCTAATATGGATGTACGAGAGGCCGAGCTTCAATCACCCCTGCCGTGCACACTGCCTATAGTCTGAGCCCTCATATTAACAGCCCCCAAAATCTATGATGGCTTCCCGCTCCCGGCCACCCCAACCGTCTCTCCGATAGCTTTCATTAAAACTTACCCACTATTCACTGCTGCTTATTTAATGCCTGAAAACTTGCTTGAGAAGTACTCGGCATGGTGAACACCTAGTAACCTCCAATTTCCTTCAGTAGGATTTGGTGGTGTTTGGTCACTCATTATTCGAATTTGCGCCGCCACGGTTGCTCAGTGGTTATGGCGCTCGGCTGCATATCCGAAAGACGCGGGTTCTATCCCGGCCGCGGTGGTCGAATTTCTATGGAGGCGAAACGCAAAAGGCGACCGCGTACTGTGCGCTACTAGTGCACGTTAAAGAGGCCCAGGTGGTCGAAACTGCCGGAGCCCTTCACTACGGCGCCCTCATAGCCTCAGCTACTTTGGGACATTACACCCCGGTAAGCCGTAATCCATAAACCAACATTATTTAAATTTGAAGGTAGAGCTGTTAAGAATACCACATTCCGTGGATAACACGACAGTGGAGAGGGTTAGTAACAACTGTTTTGTTTTTCGCTCCAGGGGTAGTGTTGATATTCTTTATCACATCACTTGAGCTCAGAAGGACGGCCGCCGTGGTTAACATGCTATTTTTGTAGTTCGCACAATGTAATCCGCCTTCCGTCTGTAGCAAAGCAAGCAAAAATAATTATTCTCTTATGAACAAAATTCTTCTTCTTGTTCATATCGTCGTCGTCGTGAGGAGAGATCATTTCCTTCGCTGCTAAATATGTATAGTGCGCGGCATTAATTCTTGAAAGTAGACCCCATGGCTTGGGAACTTTTGACCAACCGTGTGCTACGTAGAAGCACTCATTTTAGAGCTCTAGCTTCGGGCTTTCGCTTGCATTGTAGAGGCTTGAAACTGACCCATCCAGCGCTCGCGATCCTCTGAAAACTTGTTGCACGTAGTCCCTGCTCAGTGGATCAAGCTAATTTCGTCATCAGCGCCCTTCACTACGGCGCCCCTCGTAGCCCGAGTCACTTCGGGACGTTATACCCCCAGAAACCAAAGCACTTCGGTCTGCAAAGAATGGCATTCAATACCCGCGTGCCTGCACACCAGCAACGACTAGGCCGGCTCGGTGAAGCCTTCATTTTAACACGCAAAGGGAACGGCAACTGCACACGAGGAGGATATCGCATTGATTGTAACCTTGACGACAGGAAGAAGGAGAGAGGGCGGAAAACGCTGATTAGAAAGGGTCGTTGCCGGAGCGGCGCCGCATTTTTTCAGCGCTGAGCGCTGGAACAACGTGAGACAAGATGGCTCCTGAAAGTGGGCTATACACGCTTGCCGGGTTCGCCTTGGAGCTGGACCGGAGGCCGCTGCACTTCGTGAGGCCGCTTCCACGGATCAGAGTGTGCGGTGCCTGCTCTCTGGTGCGCCCAGAGACGGCAGTTCTCTCCTGCATGCACGCTGTGTGCGGGTCTTGTTACGAGCAGTGCGCGCAGGACGGCACGCTCGTCTGTCCCCTGGATGGCCTGCAGTGCCCGGAAGAAGACGTCGAATGGAAGGAGTGGTCAGCCGACGACCTGCTGAAAAGACAGGTGAGCCAAGTGGACAGAAAGTAAAGGTGGCAGGTCCGTGCAGTCTCATGTTAGAGTTACAAAACGGCAGTGTGCGGCATACGCTGCCGGTTCGTCTATAACTTCGTGGCAAGCGGTAGCCCGAGGCTACTTTCGAAATTCTTACTTCTTAGTTTATTTCCAGTGCTTAAGTATACCTGTAAAGGGGTTTCACGTGAGGGTGGGTGTTTATAATTATGCACGAGTTGTTCAGATCAGGGCTTGAAGTGGTCATGGATACAATGTATTCTAGCAGCAGATGAAGGTGATTCCAGTCTTTAGGCGGTCGTGCTAATAATGAGCAAAGCTCGGCCGACGAACAAGCTGAGGATGGATGTACGTACAGGCGCACCAAGAGTAAAACGGAGCACGCCAGCGGTCACAAAACTGACATGCCAGCGCGCTCTACCAGCAGATGCGCAGCAGAGAGTGAAGGGGCGTCGGCACATCCGGCTGACCCACCTCGATGATCTGATGCTCGCCTTGCATGTCGCCTTGCCGTCGGTTGGAGCGAAGCCGCCCCGCTACCGCTACTCCTCGCCAGGGGGCGCTTTTCAATGCTTCATGCAAGCGTTTATTGTTTGTCCGCATCGTGGAGAAAAGCTGTCCTTCGGCGCCGTGCGCGTTCTGCTTCTTCAGGAATTGCGCCATTTTCAGTCTGCGTGACCGCCTTGGTTTGCGCTTCACTGGCGGCGAGTTTCTTGTGCGAAAGCATACGAACGCTTCTGCATCGGTTTCGCAAGAGCGGTATGAAAAAAACAATAGCATGCATACATTGCCTCCTTTGTATTTATGATACAAATAGATGATCAACGGCATAAAAGCGAGGTAATTGAAGACCACTTGCTTCAGCACGAATTGGCTCTTTCTCACCGGAGAAAACACTTACTTAGTTTTTTATACAAAATAATGCCGTCTCCGCCTGAGTCGTCCTCCATTGGTTACATTTCGAACATCTATTTATATCACAAAGACAGCACAGCCAATACATGCATGTAAAATCTTTTAAGCATGAAATGCTTTTAGCTCCCGTTGTCGGCAGTGTGGTGACGTCACGCCGAGACCGAGAGCAGTCATCCGGGCTCTGAAATGAGAACATCCGGACACCGTACGAGCCTTAACGAGATTTAAAGACTCTCTTTCTCTAAGCCCTCTTACGCGACCGGCATGCAAGCGCCGGTTGGTCTCCAAACGAGTCACAAAAAATAACTGCTGCCAGTGCCTTCTCAATGTTTATCAAGATATCAGTCGAGCTGTGCTTTGATAATGCACGGAATTATAATTTCCGATTTCTAATAACGCGTGCAAAAAGCACATAGATGCCACGATACACTTCGTTGTCATACGTGATCTCTTAGGGGCTTCGCGCATCGAAGCAAAGCCGCGCAGGTGCACAGGGGCCCGGGGGAGAAGCGCTGCGTTCAAAGGGCAAGGCATCGCGCCGAACGGGTGGTGGCGTTCCTCCCTTCCTTTACGGTGTGGTTCGGGTGTCCACCGAGATGGCAGAGAATTACTGCGCCATTTCCTTTCCTCAAAAAACCTTGCGTTCAAATGGCAAGGCATTGCGCTGAACGGGTGGTGGCGTTCCTCCCTTCCTGTACGGTGCGGTTCGGGTGTCCACCGAGATGACATTAGGGCCGTAAACATTTCATGCTTACTCTACTCTCGGTTACGGGAGAGGCAGAGATTTTTTTTCATGCGTTCCCTGGATCCAAGCAAAATTTTGGGTGCACTTGCCAAACAAACTCGCCGCCAAGTGAATCGTTTTTTATTCGTTGTTATAGTTGTGTATTTTATCGATTGCAGGAATAGGAATAAATGAGACCAGAATAATTAAAGAGCTCATAGCGATGCCATATTTGGACAATAATTTCGAACTTCAGTAACAATGCTCGATTTTTATACTGCTGAAAATCCAAGCGGATCAAGACGAACACCGAAATTTACTCAAAACCTCGAGACAAATAGGAGTATTGAAGGGTTTTTGTATTGAAGAAATAGATTCTTTTTTAGCGATAGCTAAAATGTTATTTACAATCAACTCATCTACTCCCTTCAGCAGAGTATTGAACAGTAGAAGTTCTCTTTCGTAATGAATAATGTTTCGTTTTTTATTGACATTCAAGATCAGTAATCGATTTTTCCAGACGCGGGTGATTTGAGGTGTGTTATTTGTTTATTTATTTGTTTGTGTGTTTGTTTGTTTGTGTGTTTGTTTGTTTGTTTGTTTCAGTCAAAGCAGGTATAGTTTTAGGCTTGTATTACTGCATGCACCAAATTACTTCCATTTTATTTTCTTCCTTCTAGCGAAATGCTTTTACTGCGGAGAGTCGCGTTGGCGCATATTCGTCTCGATATCTAAAGAAGGTTTTGCTCATGAAGTCGTTCAGCGTTACGTTTTAAACGTACCTTGAAGGAGTTTGGCATTTAATGCTAAATTTTTGCTCTGGTTTCACAACCAAATATGTTACACAAATAGATTGCCCTGCTGTTTCGACTTCTCACTGTTCAGGGTGGTAGCTTAGTGGCTGGGGCATATTCGGTTGCTGCGCTCCAAATGCATGCTACCAGATTCTTGCCTTGGCGGCTGCACTTTCCTGCTTCTGAAATGTAAAAACGCCCACGTGCTATACGATGACAGGACACGTTTATTTACATAGTTTTCAAATACACCCGGCTGGCCTTCGGAGGCCAAGGCGCGAGCACCGACAGAACACCCTAATGACGCTTACATAGAATAATAAAATGAACATTAGATAAAAAATAGACGAAAAAAAGACCTTTAATGACTCCGGGAGTAATAAATCCTTAGCGCTTTCTCATGGCTGATATGCTGCTTTGCGAATTAAAACCCCAGAAAGTATCCCTCCCTCCCCCCCCCCCCCCACCCGCTCTAACCTCCAGATTTCAGTCTATATTTTCTTTAATGTCTGATTTTTCCTCTTAGCTCCAGAATCGTCAACTGGGAGTTGTCAGTGGAAGCAGCTTCCTCTTTCTTTCAATGGCCCGCCCTGCATGCTGTAGTTGTGTTTACATTGTACAAAATTGCCTTTTTTTTCCCGAAATGGCATTCAACATAATTATCTATACTTATCAATCCTGATATTCTATCAGTTGCCTCTAATCTTCGAACCTTAAGCCGCCCCGGTGGCTAAGCGGTTATGGTGCTCGGCTGCTGACCCGAAAGACGCGGGTTCGATCCCGGCCGCGGCGGCTGAATTTCTTTGGAGGAGAAATTCTAGAGGCCCGTGTACTGTGCGATGTCAGTGCACGTTAAAGAACCCCAGGTGGTCGAAATTTCCGGAGCCCTCCACTACGACGTCTCTCATAGCCTTAGTTGCTTTGGGACGTTAAACCCCATAAAAAAAAATCTTCGAACCAATATGTTCTGGAAAGCAAGCCTATTTCCTTCTGCCGTTATATGCATTATTTCTAATTTTATTTTAATTGTTCAGCCTTCATGATCCACTGACTTCGCCACTTCCAGGTTATGTGCTGGAACGAAGAAAACGGCTGCGCTGCTGTGATGGCTGCTTCGGAGATCTCTCGACATTTCCAGCGTGACTGCGGACACCACTCCACTCGCTGCCCCAAGTGCGCGGCCTCGGTTCTCTGCAGCGACGTCTGCGCGCACCTGAGGTCGAACTGTGCAAACCAGGGGGCGCCTCCTGCAGCGGAATGCGGAGGACAGGTTGAGCGCAGAGACGAGTCACCTGCTTCGACAGCTTCGAGTCGAGTGTTGGAAGAGCAAGCCCGTGAAATGAAGGCCCTTTTGGAGCAGCTGGTTAGTGAGAGCAGAGCGCTGGGCGACCGACTAAACGAAATCTCGCACGGTCAGAACGCTCTCACAGAAACGCTGAAGCACGAACTCTCACAAGCAACACGCCAAAGCCACGGCACTTTAATACAAAGCATTCGCGAAATAACCGCGTTTAATGAGGAGATGAAACGGTCAACAATCAACACTCTGTCTACTAGGATGGGCGCATTGGAAGAGAGACTCAGTGGTGAGTTAGCGAGTGTGACCCGAGAGAACGGTGACAGATGTTCACGGCTTGCAGGTGTCATCGACGCTGCAAAAGCTGAAACCAAAGCTGATATGCAGAAGACATTGGACAACATTGGCCTCGTTGTTAGGCACAATAAGCTACAAGTGCAGCACTGCGAGTTTTTTGTCAACGGTGTCGAACTACTGAAACAAATAACGTTGCTGGTGGGGTATGCTCTTTACTTCAGCGAGCGGGTGTACCTGCGCGGCTACTGCATCTCACCTGAAATTTATTTAAGAAAATATGGCGAATCTGTGACCCTGCATTTGGGGTTTCAAGTGCACAAGGGGGACATGGACGACTTTATACCGTGGCCATTCGAGCACCGAATGAGGCTGAGCGTCGTGCACCCAGGAGGAGGCGCAAAATGCCAACTCGAAGTTAAACCGTTGCGTACATCCAAATCTAATCAGAGGCCTTCAGAATCATCTAACGGGCCCAGTTATTTTCCATCCACGTTCCTTAACCTAGGCGACCTCACCCGCGACGGCTACGTGCACGAAGACCAGCTTCGATTAATATTTGAGTTGCTGCCATGAATCACACTTGCTCGAGAAACAAAAGTGCAGTTTCTTAGATGAAAGACTCCTAACGTTGGTCACGCGAGCTTAAGCTACAATGCAATCCTAGAGAATTAGTCCAGCTGGATCAATCGTTGCACTTATTCAAACGCGTACATGTGCCCACAAAAGTTTTCGAACGCCGAAACCACACACAAAAAAAGCTGAATTTCCTTGCTACGTCGCGGCGCTGCCAGGCATTCAGAAGTTTGTCCTTCAGATTGCGTAGGAAAGAACGGAGCACATGCATCAGTTCGACACTGCATGCTTATACTGCTCAGACATTAAGCCTTCTTGTAATCCTCGTGTTCCGAAAACTTTTGTGGGCACCTGGAGGGCGCTCCGGTAGTGCTTTATTTGTCATGTTCATGAGAGCGGTGGAATACTAATCGTTAGAAATTATGCTTTGCAAAGATAAATCTGTCTTTTCTCCATCACCGTTGACGTCCGAAAAAATATTAATTATGTTTCCTAGTCAACTTGTTTAAAGGTTCTTATAGTTGACTTCTTAATTATTGCAGAGAGGACGACTGTTGCAAATATAGCTTAGCTTGCAAATTCAGATTTAGAGCTAACCACTATAATTAGGCATATAATTGTTTTAAATTAGGGAGCGTGATAACCTTCAGCGCGGTGGATTAACAAATTTTCTTCATTTCTCACGTGATTTGGAAATTGCTCTACTTCGTAGCAATTACAGCGATGCCCAAAAAATTACGTCACTCCATCGCACATGCGCCACCTCACCGGCGCGCAGCTTTCGAATTCCTCGATAAATGATGAATATTTTTAAGCCACGGGGACGAATGTAATCGATTTTATGCAGTTATTAATGCTTACTATAGCTATTAATAGGAGGCAGCTACACATCTTTAATTGAGACCAGTTGCCGATCTGTAATGGCTAAAAAGTTGTGTTGCAGTCGCAGTTTAGTAGCTTACAATTTAACTTCATTCGCTTCTATCCTGATGTCGGTCAGATGTGGTGCAGAAGCAATCTTTAAACCTGAAAACTATATTTCTTTTAAACGCTAAGAGAACCCTGCTCAGAAACTGACGGTATGAAGGAGCGGAAGTGTTTCCACTGTTGAAACGATGTCTTGTAACCGCTAGTCTGAACTAAACGATGAAAACTTTGTGTAAAATAAAGCTATCTGGCTTTTTCTTCTTTTTCAGTTTGAGATTATTGACGTTGTTCGATGGAGGGACATAATATATACAAAACATATATAAGGGCCTAATCTTTTCACCCGCCGGTCGTTATCTGAATTTAAAGTGGCAACAGTTAATTTTTGCACTTTCAACATTATGGGTGTCGTCCTGCTATCTTATTATGCTCGAGTGATTCTACCGCGCACGTTATTCCCCCTTGACCCCCAACAATCATACAACCTGTAGCGCCGGCCCGAAAATCAGCAAGGTTATCCTAGAACGTCGCTCAAACTTACGCGGCATAAAACCCCAACACCCAACCAAACTCCGCGCCCGTTGACTTTTTGCTGCGTACGGTATTATCCAATACAGCTAGCGCCGCACTTCCACACTCGACTTCTTTGTCCTGTTTATGAATCGATGAGCTGCCGCGCGTGACAGTGCGCTGCGATCGCTTGAGGCACGCCAATGCTGCACACTTAGCTCGACGCTCGAAAGTTCCAACTGGATTTATTTTACAATCTCGCGGCCGTTTCCATTTACCACCATCCCAGTACCTCGTCCATTTCGGCTCTCATGCCGCGGGCCCGCCTAATATGGATGTATGACGGGCCGAGCTTCAATCACCCCTTCCCTGCACCCTGCCCACAGTCTGAGCCCTCATACTCACAGCCCCAAAATCCATGACGGCTTCCTGCTTCCAGCTACCCCAACAGTCTCAAGAATAGCTTTCATTAAAGCTTACCTACTATCCACTGCTTATTCGACATGGAGAACAACTAGTAACCTCCAGCTGGCTTCAGTAGGACTTTGTGGTTTTGGTCACTCATGATTTGAATTTGAAGGTAGCGCTCTTAGGAAGACCGCGCAGTCTATACGGCACGACAAACAACACTGTTTAAAACATGCTTTATTTTTCGCAGCAGAGATAATGATAGGCTCTATCACAACACGTGAACTCAAAAGGGCGGCGCCTGTAGTTAACATGTTATTGTCATCGCTCACTCTCTCTCATCACCTTCTATTTATAGGAAAGCAAGCAAAAAACAATGATTCTTATAAACAATATCCTTCCTCTTCATATCTTCGTCGTCGCCAGGAGAAATCGCCTCCTTCGCTGCTAAAAATATACGTAGTTCGATGCGGTGATCTTTTTCTCGAGTGATTATGAGCTGGACACAATTACGGCTATTGAGAAATTTTCAATTTGGCCACTACATTAAGAGTTTTCTTTAGTGTTATTCCTTGAAATTTACTTCACTGCAATTACTATATCGTATTTTCGAAGAAATACCAGGTGCGACATTATGGATTCCAGCGCTGTTTCCAGTTATAGTAAGTAGGCAGGGAACCGTATTTCTTCGTGAAGCGAAGATAAATGCTTCGAACCATGCATCATTGTCAGTAGCTATGCGGAGCGTGAACCGAATAGACGCACTAATTTTCTGTTCTGCGTCCTAATATTATTACGCGTCCAAAAAATAAAAATCGATGCTGGTGTCATCGAGGAGCTTTTAGAAATTATCAAGGTGAAATCATGAGGTAGTATGCTTCCGAAAAGCATCCTTTGCTCTTATCTCTGGCAGGCACCACATGTTAACAGTTGGGCGCCAGGCATTGTCTACCATAGCTCCGCTGTATTTTACCTTCATGAACGAGTGTAGTCCGTGTTGAGCGCATCAGTAATCTTGGATTGTGACTGTAGTGGCCTTGTCGGAACAGAGAGCCTTATCAGGTGGTTTTGCTGTGTGGAAATGCTGGAAAAATGAACGGGTATGAGTGCAGCCCCCATAGGACAGAGCCGTGGTCAGCAGAAGGACCCGTCAGCGCTGCCGGACAGACAATTATTCTTAAGAGCAGAACCAGTCGAAAAGTACAAGGGTAAAAAGCGAGACGCGCATCATGAAGACTTGGTGTATGACGACGACCGTCCAGTCGTCGTGGTGCAGGTTCCAGCTTCTGGTACTTGTAGTTTTCATTCATTCATTCATTCATTCATTCATTCATTCATTCATTCATTCATTCATTCGGGATAACCTCAAGGGCCTGAGTTTGAGGGTTCTCTGGTTATCCTCTTCATTATGTACCAACTGGCCCAGATTTCCACTCTTCTGCGTAAATATTCTGCCCGATAACGCTGAGCACTTCTCCTTATCGGTGCTGATTAAGCTAGCATCGTTCACTGGACGCAAGTGCAACCAGTTCGAAGACAACAGGGAAAATTAGGGGGGTGAGGATTGGTGTTCGTTGGTTACGGTTACGGTTACGGTTACGGTTCGTGAGGTTTACGGGCGGTTGAAGATAGGCTTTTTGCTGGGGAGTAATGTATTTCGGAGTCAGTGGATGGGTGGTGGGCAGTGGAGGGCGGATTGTAGATGAAGGTCTTCTACGGCACGGAAGCTTTATCTCAAAACACGAGATAGACTCATTTCGCCGAGATAAGGCCGTAGTGACAACTCATTCAAGCGCTGTGCGCTATGATGTCAGCACTCGTTAAGAACATCAGGGGGTATAAATTAATCCAGAGCCAATTTTTTTCCAATTCTTTTAACTTGTGTGCTTGGCATTCAGAAAAACAAACACCGAGTCCCTCGACAGTAGTGGTAACAAACCTCGCTGGAGTTCTCGCCATTCCAACAGTAAAGTATGGGAGGGATCGCTTTATCTGAACCTACCTTTGTTATCCGAACCGAACGTTATCATACGCCGTTCATTCCGAAACGTTCCATGCGGAGCTTCCGATTATTCCCTACGCTTTTTGCTTGCTGATAAGGAAACCGCCTGGAACGTAGAGAGGTCTACATGCTTGCGAAGTTGGCATGACGTTATTGGCATCATACGCAAACAATACGGAGACGATAAAGAAGCCACAGGGAAATTATATTGGAAGCTTTCATAATTGTGTACACCCGGCCAAGTATTTAACTGGCGTGACTTTGCATTCCTAATTGCACCTTGTAAAAGGCTTCATTTGGCAAAACCGCTGACATATGCATTATGTAACTTGGCGCGCGTGGTTGAATTTTGCGGCCGTTTTTTTTTTTTCATGTTATGCTTAAGTCGACTAAATTATTAGTAATAATCGTCGTCTGCGGCAACGAAGAGCCAAAACAAGGGAGATACGTAGAAATGGTTCCGGTTCATCTTGCCTCTTTCTCTGGATAACCTACATCTACTCCCATGTTAGACAAGTTCTTTACCCAGAATAAACGCGATTGCACCACCAGAACCATTGATACGTATACCCATTATTCTGGCTCTTCGTAGCGGCATATGATGAAAAATACAAATTACTTGGTTTATCCAGGGAGTTAGTTCACTTAAGCGTCATATGAAAAAAAAAATGGTCCTCAAAATGCCACCACAGGCGCCAAATTACAGAAAGAATATGGCAGTGGTTTAGCGTAGTGAAGCCCTTTAAAACGTAATTAGGGATGCAAAAATCAAGCCAGTTAAAGATTTGTCCGGCTGTACATTTTCCGCAGCATATAGACCCTGTATTATCGGGATTTCGCACGCATGATTCAGGAATACAGAACGGAACGACACGGTAGGAGCAGAGCAGGGCATTTAGATTGCAAAAAACCACATCGCTTGCATCAGTTTCCTCTAAAGGGATCCTTGTCGTTGCTCGATGTGAAGCAGGTCGCTTGCCTTGGGCACTGGCCGGTGGCTCACCTTTGGTGCGACAGTATTACTTCACTAGCAATCCTGAAAGCTGAGGTATTTATCCGGTGAGATCTTGCGGCCTGTATCAAACCTTCCTTCATGCTTATTATCTTCGTAATCTTCTCCAGTGAATTCACTCCGTACCACGCGACAGTCAAGTTTGCTGAAGAAAAAAAATGGCTATACCACGAACTAGTGTATGAAACCTTAACTTTGGCGGTCGCGATTTTACATTACGTTTATAGATTTCTTCGCACATGCAAACATGCGGCAGCAATTTATTCTTTACCGACAATCAAAACGACACTTCGTGGCATGGCATTTAGCGGAAGGACGCGATAAGCATACGTTCATTACATACGGGCTTTCCAGGAAGCGAGGACATCTGAATCCGACGATAACACCGCGATTGTAGCGTTGGCGACCCCTGAAAATAAAAACAATAAATAGGAATAGATAATACTTTGGTGCACAGGCAAATCTGCCCTTCGCACTTCGTAGAGCAGCTGTGCGCAGTTGACGATGGCTACCGGAGGCATGTCCTACACGTTGGTCGGGTTCGCCGCAGAACTCGACTGGAGGCCCCTGCGCTTCGTTAAACCGATTCCTGGGAACAAGTTATGCCGGGCCTGTGGGCTAGTGTGCAGGAAGACCGCACTCCTACCGTGCTTGCACCTGCTGTGCGAGTCCTGCTACGGTCAGTGCGCACAGAACGGTCAGCGAGTGTGTCCCCTCGACGACCAGCCCTGCCAAGACGAGGACGTCGACTGGAAGGAGACCCCCGCCGACGAGATACTGACAAGAAAGGTAATTTTCTCTGAACACAGTTCAAAAATACCACTGAAAATAGTTTGTGTTACGGTTTGACCATCCGCCTCGCATGCAGCAGGTGCGGGGTTCCATCCAAAGTGCCGCCAGGTATCCACCGGTGACACAATGTGTACAAGCTTTCCTCTGGTCTGGTGCTCGGCTTCTTTACGGTGAAATGCTTGGGTAATAAGTCTATGACCCCACATTAAGTAGAATAAACATCCTTGTGCCCGGGCGCTCTTTAGCGACAGCTGACCTTGCGCCATAAAAAAATCATCATCATCATCATCAGTTTTGGTTTTACGTCTGAGCTTGTTAACTTTAGGGGTTGCATACCGGTCACAAAGACACTTTTTTGTGAGCTGAAGCATTTAAATAGAAAACACAAGTTTGCTGTCGTCAGGATAGACCGGCTCGGTCGTGCTGTAGATGCACGCATGTTCCGAAAAAGCGATTTCTGTCTCGATGTATACCAGGCGTTTCAGTAAAGACTATATTCTAAAATCAGCTTTTAGAGATAAAAATATGGCTTCTTCTTCTTCAGCATACTATTACCATTGCTGGCGGACACCAGAAAACCAATGAATCGTCTTAAGTACTAAGCCGTTTAACTAATTTTTAATAATTATTTTTTAACTGGCAGTGTTAGGCTCCTAGTCGCAATTAGAGATTTGCAGCCTGTCGTTAGTAATAGCCTTATCAGTTTTCATAATTTCCAAATCACGATTACCGCTGGCGCTGCGGCTCCACAAAATTTGGCTTTTTCGGTTTGTTACATGCACTGAAAAGGTTGATTTGGCTGCATGCTTTTCCAAAGCTCATTTATTTTGACACTTTGTTACGAAATTGACTGACGACCGGATACAAATCTCTGGCTGCCACCAGTTGTCTAGCTGTGATAGTTAATAAGTTAATTATCCGAAAATAGTTAGCCAGAGTATTACTTCAGACCAATCATCAGCTTTCCGGTGGCCGCAAACACTGCTAATACTATACCGCGAAAGCCGTACTTTAACCTCAAAAAGCACATTTTTCAAAAATTAAGTCTTACCTGGAACATCTGGAATAGAACAGTGCGGAAAGGAGAGGCCGCTATTAAGGAAATTTCCGTTGCGACCAGTAGATTTTCTGTTTCATTCCGTGTCATTTATTTCAATGCTTGTCACTGCTATTGTTCTGGTATACTGTACGAACAGCAGGTATATCGATCTTTGCAGTGAATAGTAAAGAATGGGATGCGTGCACAGGCAGAATACGCCGCAGTGGTCCGTAGGCAGGGAACCAGCTATATCCATGAAGAGAAGATAAATAGCACAAAACAAGTCCCAATTGTCACCAGTTCCGCTAAGCAAAAGGAATAAAAACACTAATTCCATTTTTTGAATCCAAACACCTGTTAGGGGGGCCCCACGGAAAAAGGTGAAATGATTCACGTTCAGAATCTATCATGCCACCATCAAGGGGAGTACACTCTCGACGCGCATCCTGTACTCTTATCTTTGTCGAGCATCACGAGGAAAGAATAGCGTGCCAGCCATTCTGCCGCAAAGGTCCCGCCCCCCCCCCCCCTCCTTTTTTATCGAAATGAAGGGGCATAGTACAAGCTCAAGATATATCCATTGTTGGCTTGGGATAGCGGCATTTGTGTGGACAGACACCAACGAGAGATGGTTTTCCTGCATTGCAAATTGTCGAAGAAATAAAGAAGTTTGAATGGCTTGCACTAATGTCATGATGATCCCCATTTTGATCAACTAGAACAACAATAAAGCAACGAAAAGAAAGGAAGGCGCAAATAAACGTTCACGATGCAAAATTAAAGCGCTTATAATCAGGCTTGAGGCGCAAAACATGCGCAACATCAGGGCGTACACGTCACCGCAGTGATGCCTTCGCTCATTCGGGAACGACTTTCTAGTCCAGCTCACCTATTCGTCGAAGTATGTTGTTAAGTTTCTCAAGTATCGCCGCAATAGTTTTAATGCGAAAGCAATCCGTCACGAAGTCCAATCAGGTCTTTAGGATGTGCCTGGCTTGGCTTGACCTTCAGTGCGATCCTCACGCAGACGGTCGACGCAGCCGATCACAGCTTCGTGCGGCAGCTTGTGTAGGAGGGGCAGCGCGTTCTCCGCGCGCAGAGGTACATAGAGCCATGTAGAGGTGGAACTTTGGCAGCTGCGTGGTATCGGGTTTCATGCTCCCGAGGGCACCGGGCGGGCGATGTGAGCGGGCGATGTGAGCGGGCTGGTTTTTTTAACATCAGAAAGTCAGCATCTTGGCTCGCTGACAATAGATACTTTTAGCTGGCCGTACGCAGTGAGCGGCTCCGCGGGTAACGAATGCGCATGCGCACACCGCTACGTACCTTGGAGCGTACTGCGTGCGTACGCACGCTACAAGCCATAGCGCGCGCCCGCTACGGGCAAGTTACGGGATACGTTGACAAGATGGTGGCGCCCTGCTCGCCCGCTTCGGAAAAATACTTGTCGCCGCTGCATTCTTCGATGCGATAGCTCGCTCGAAATGCTTCCCGTTCGCTTTTATTTCGCACACTCTCGCCCACACGTAGAGGTATGAGCGACAACAAACCCCTATTTTTTCAGAAAATTAGCGAGGTTCCTGCTCTTAGGCCTAACTAAATGCAGAGTGTTTCCCCGGTGATTTCCTCTTAGCAACGTCATCTGGTGTTGAAGTTCTCTAGCTTTTAGTCAGGTTTTACATTTTATTCTATTGACATAATTTTACTTCTTTTCAACAAGAAAAAATGACTCCTAATGCCCCACCTTTGCTATCATCAATAATTACGGGGAAAAAAATTCAACTCAGCGTGTTGATGTGCTTTGGTGTCATGTCCCTAGATGGCGCCTCTGCTTGCATGCACACCTGAGGGATGCTACGGCATTCTGGCTATCTCGACGAATTACGTGCACTGGAGAGGTTGCTTTGTCTGCAAGCTTCTCGAATGAGTATGTAATGGCGTGATGTAGCCAGAGTTTGTTGGGCACAACGCTGAGGGTAACCGCGGTTTCAAAACTCTGAAACTTGTTGTGGATATTACTTACGGTAATCTAGGTGTCTTGCAGTAGTCAAGGAACCCAATAGTAATCGTTAAAAACTTAACGGTTCAATATTAGCGAGCCAGCCCGCTAGTTAGCACGCCTTACCGGTATACTGATGAACTACACCACTGAAAATACTATGCCGAAAAAGTGCTCTTCGAACTCAAAAAGCCCGTTTATAAAAATTGTGTAAAATATTAGTGAAACACGTGCCCTGTATGCGGAAACAATCTCACGGTAACCAATGTCTTATTCGCATGCATAAATCTTGAAAAACTGAAGGAAGAAAGTTTAAATTGGTTTTAAAATGACCACATTCTTTTTCACGTAACATTCCTTTCAGATAAAAATGCCCTTTTTTATTTGTCCATTGTTTTGAGACTACTATGTGAAGCTAATAGAGCAAATAAAGAATACTTTCTGATCAAATGTAGTCTGTACAAGACAACAGACGTTGCTAACCCTATAGCCGTAGTTTCTTATGCGGCATAAAGCCCAACAGGATACAACAAAACTCAGAAACTTCCCTCTGACTGCCCGTTTAGCAGTGCACGAACGCAATCAAGACGCTAAGTACATGAATGGTTATTCTGTAGGATGGCTCCGCACTAACTGTTATCTGTTATTTGTAGGTGAAATGCTGGAACGAAAAAAATGGCTGCGCGGACGTGATGGCCGCTTCAGAGATCTGGCAGCACTTCCAGCGGGAGTGTGGTCACCACTCGGTCTCCTGCCCGAAGTGCTCGGCCACCGTTGTCCGCAGAGACGTGTGTAAGCACCTGAGATCAGAGTGTCGTGCCCTGGAGACACCCTTCACGTCGAAGTGCTATGGACACTCCACTTTCAGGCTGGAAACGGGGATTCTGTCTTCTTTCAAGAGAGCATTGAAGCAGCAGGGATGTGAAATGAGACCCTTCTTCGAGCGACTCCCTGTTGACAGGAGACCACGTGGCAACAGACTCAACGAAACTTGCCACAGCGTGAACGCCTTCAAAGAAACGCTGAGGCAAGAATTGATCGCTTTAAACGAAAGCTTGAAAGAATTGCCGGAGCTAATGAAAGACAGTTTGGACAGTTTCGCGGAGGGAGTGCGCGAAGTCGTGGCTTGTAAAGAGCAAATGAAGGAATGTCTGGAAGGAAGAAAAGAGCAAACAGAAAATCTTGCCAGCTCTATAAACGC
This sequence comes from Amblyomma mixtum, assembly GCF_055824585.1. Taxonomy (NCBI): domain Eukaryota; kingdom Metazoa; phylum Arthropoda; class Arachnida; order Ixodida; family Ixodidae; genus Amblyomma; species Amblyomma mixtum. Next base: position 118,656,412 of record NC_143020.1, on the reverse strand, counting down.
AGTAACCGAAAGACTGAAAAAGGAGCTTGTGATTTCGACCAGTCTGAATGCTGACAGGCTGGCGCAGATTGCTGACGCCGTCGAAGCATGCACAGCCAGGAGTGAGAAGACACTACAGCGGACCAAAGTACAGTTCTTGATTTCTGGCCTGCACGTGGACCACTGCGTCCTTTTTGTCAAAGGTGTGGAAGCCCTTAAAGAAGCCACTTTGAGAACCGGCTCTGCTGACTACGCCGGTGGGAAGGTATACCTCCGCGGCTACTGCATATCACCCGGAGTATGGTTCGAGAAAGAAGGTGATTCCGTGATGTTATACCCGGCTCTGCAGCTGCACAGGGGTGACATGGACGATTCTATTACTTGGCCATTTGCGTACAACATTAAGCTGAGCGTCGTGCATCCGATGTCCGGGGCAAAATGCATAAACGTTGTCACACCGGGCCCGTTCGGAAACCTTGAAAGGCCTACAAATTCAAGCAACGTGATCACTTGGTTTCCGACTTCCTTGAAGCTAGAGGACCTTACCCGTGGCGGCTATGTGCACCACGACTGGCTTCGTGTGAAGTGGCAGCTGCTGATTTGAGTTGCACTCCAATAAGTTACACTCCAGTGAGAGCAGAAACCTCTACGGTGCTCAGTTTAACTACCTGTATTATAACCTGATCAGCAAAGTTCTACAGTAGTAGTTACTTCAATGTTGGAGTCCTTTCCGCCAGAACTGGCAGCTATAGAGGGACTTTAGCCTTTCATTATATGAGCCAGGCTCGACTATTTACAACAGTGTATAGAGTCCGTTTCATGCAATTCATAGCTTCTCGGATCTTTCCTTGGATAACCTGTACGATATTGCAAATTCGCTCCATTTTTTTTCTCCCCTAAGCTGGATTGTCGACGTATACGAAGGATGGACGAACTTAGTGTAAATATCTAGGGATATTCGGATGATGCCAGTTTAAGCTTATGGGTCTTCCGCCTTGCATATTTAAGTGGAGTGCAAATATAAGTGGAGCGACCTTCTTCCGACGTTCCCTGGGATTGCATGTCGAAGCAGGAAGCCATCCCGTCTTGATTTGGGAGAACTAACGAAGGGGGCCGCGTGCTTAATAGGAATGGCAATGCGTCAATTTTGTTCTTGCTGTCTGATCATCTCGGATGCTCGCTTTGACACAGGCGCGGATACATTTCATCACACACTATCTGTCACAATCGCATTTTTACACATTTATCTTGAAAGAGCGATGTAATCGGGGGGAAAGATATTGCGGACACTTATTGCTGCCGCGAAAGAGCCATATAATGTTCTCACTGTAATAAAGCTTGAAACTGGATTCTTCAGCAGTGTTTCTTTTTCAAGTTCTACTTCACATGGCAATGAAGGCTAACTTTCCTCATTAGTCGCCCCTGCTTCAGATGCGAGCATCAGCGCTGAAAATGAGAGACCAACAAACGCGCGTAGTGTTTAGAAAGTTCGTGGACTTTGCATTTCATTATTGCTATCGCACAGCATGTAATTTAGACAGAAGTACGCTAGATTAACTCATGAAGATACCCAGGGTTTTTGAAAGAAATGTGGCCGGTTTGGTTGGCCCAGTTAAGTCGCATAGGTGCTGCCACAGGGACCTAAGTTCTTTATCTGCATTTCGTTTTGTGGTGTTTTTACATTAGATGAGCAATGTTCCTGTTGGTCGAGATGCTACCCTCTAGCTCCTTCGCAGCTATGCAGCGACGATCATTCTCGTCTTGACCTCGAAGCCTAACGGAGGGATCCTGCCTCAGCCGGCGCTTCTCACCTCTTTCTTCGACACCTCTAAATTCTTTTCCTTCTTCATATTCGGTGACGTCACGAATCTGCTGATTACATCACCACTTATCCAGGACGGTGTCCACAGGACAGCTTCTCGCCTTCAAATTTCTTCAGGTAAACTCAAACTAGAGAATTTGTGGTCAGAGTACGAAATGATTTGGTTACGGAACGGAACACCACTCGAGGAGTTGTGGATGGTTTTTTTACCGGCACTGGGATCGCACAGTACGTGGGCCTCTAGACTTTCATCTCCCTTGAAAGAGGACCGCTAAGGCCGAGTTTCGATGGAGGCGAAATTCTAGAGGCCCGTGCACTGTGCGATTTCGGTGCATGTTAAAACCCCAGCTGGTCAAAATTTCCGAAGCCGTTCACTACGACGTCCCCCATAGCCTGAGTCACTGGGGGACGTTTTAAACACCAATCAACCGACTAATGCACGCCTGAGCCAGAAAGTTGATACGGGTTGCAGGCAGAAAGCCGCTCGGTGCGCGTAAACGCGCGCTCCGTCCAGCGACGACCGTGATGTGAGAGATAAAAACCCTGATTGTAGCCATGGCAACCGGTTTAAAAAAAAAAGGAAAGGAAAGGTGAAACCGCGTCTTGGCAGGGGCGGTAATCGCCGTTTTCATAGCTTTCTGGGTAGCTGCAGCAGACGGTGTGAACGATGTCTGCTCGAGGCCAGCAGTGCACGTTGGTAGGCTTCGCCGCAGACCTGGACTGGCGGCCCCTGCGCTTCATGAAATCGATTCCGCACAACAGGATATGCGGCGCCTGTGGACTGGTGTGCAGGAAGACAGCCCTGTTCCCCTGCATGCACCTGTTGTGCCTGTCCTGCTACGACCAGTGCAGTGTAGACGGGGACCGGGTGTGCCCTCTGGATGGCCAGCACTTCCTGGACGCAGACGTCATATGGACCGAGTGCCCTCCCGAAGAGATCCTGAAAAGAGAGGTGGGGGCAAACTTGTTTTCGAAAGGACGGCAGTAATCTGTTCAACTCAGTTCAGTTCAGTTTATTTCCTTAAAGACCCCTATTCAGGGACTTACATAATTGGTGGGGCTATGGATATAACGTAAGGTCTAATTTCCGAACATCAGCTGCGTTATCTCTTGGCGGAATCTTGATGGACAGGTAACGGCTGCGACTTGAACTGAACTTCAGTAATCTGAACAGAACTTCTGAACTTCTTGTAATCTCATCATCAGCCTGACTACGCCCACTGCAGTACAAAAACCTCTCCAAATCTCTACAATTAACCCTGTCACGGGACAGTTGCGGCCACCCTATCCCTGCAAACTTCTTAATCACGTCCGCCCAGCCAACTTTCTGCCACACCCCCCTACTTCTGCCTTCTCTTGGAATCCACTCCGTTACCTTTAAGGATCATCGATAATCTTGCCTTCGCATTACATGCCCCACCCAAGTCCATGTAAATTCAGCGCAGTTAAGTTAATTTCTAGTTTTCTGGAGGTTTCTTCGATAAAAGCTGCCAGAGGAACTTCACTAATTCCAGGCAACCACTAGAAGTCGAAGTCATAGTGTATATAGCAAACGTAATAAAAAAAATATAACCATGAAGGCATACAAAACATAACCGAATTCTTAGTATGCATCAAAGAACAATAAGGAAGAAAACCAAGCATAAAAAGCATTTCGCATACAACAGTAACAACGCTGCAAAAAGTAAAAGATTGCTGTACTAAACGCGTCAGATAAACCGAAGAAACAGCACTGCCATTTGCACAAAAATAACACAATGCGTTCACAAACAGTGCATTTATAATCAAAAACAAATCAACACATATTTCATAACTTTATAATCAAGAACAAATCAACACATATTTCATAATTTTACGAAATAGCTCATAAGTTCTTTTCTGGTGTAGTCAGCAGTGTTGTTAAAAGTATTCAAAGTGCGAGGGAGGTTATGAAGTAAAGACTGCAATTTGTAGTTACAAAACAAGGGTCTTGTCCGTGTATGCTGCTTTCTTCTGTTCACAGGAATTTGGCGCAATTCTAGAGATGCTAAAGTTGGTATACAATTTCTGACATTAGTGGAAGAAAAATAAATTGTTTGCAGAAGAAGGAGGTCATATAGATTGTCGACGCCAAAAATGTTATATGTTTGGAAAAGGTGTGTCGTGGAACATGGCCTTTCGAGATTAGCATTTAGACGAACCATTCTTTTTTGCAGTATGATTAGTTTCTCCATATTAGTCACTGTCGTCGTAGCCCGTACCAAATTGCAGTAAGTTAAATGACAGTGGAAGAGTGCATAATAAATCTGAACTGTACAATTTGAAGGCAGAGTTCTTCGACATCATGAAAGTCCACCCACTACACAAACTCCTTGCCGAGAAAATCGATGTGCGTTTCCCAATTTAAGTTAGATGAAAAATATACTACTGGTGTTTTACGCAACCGAATATTGTCCACGGTGTACACCGCGGTAATGTCAATCACCTGCCCCTCAAGACTTAGTACATAAAGTCTTTATTTTTTGCCTGAAAAATTGATTTCTCCTAAGATGTCATGAACCCGAGTTTATACCCTGATCCAATCTGCCCCCTTCCTGTCCCTAAACGGTGCATCATTTCCTTATCTTGCTGCGGCATCCTAAATTTAAGCTGAACCTTGCTCGTCGTTAGCCGTTGCGTTTCGGCCCCTCAGGGACAGATTCTGTACTACCGGTAACGTTCCGTACCGGTAAGATTCCGTGCTAAGACATATGTCACTTGCTATCAGAGAAATTCCTTATGTAACGAGACAGTTTCAGTGATATTACGAAGTTCGCTGCCTTCACGAAGAAACTACATCGGTGGATGCTAAAAAAATCTCCGTGGTCTTAACGCTGCGTGCTTTGTGGGTAATTGCTTAACAGTCCAGAAAGGGGAGTAGGTACAGGTGTAAGAGACCACGGGCCGGCGTCAGGAGCGTCCGCGGGGCCTAACCACGGCGCTGCTATCTCTCTGTGAGAGTGCCCTGAGCGACCACAAACTTCGCGCTGCTTTTGTGCGGCTGCTTATCGCACTTGATAAATTTCTAGTATGGTTACGACTGCTGTGTTGATAGCGGTCTCTATGAAGGGAAGGGCGAAGTTAAATATCAGTGGCGTGTTTTGTACCTTGACTCCTGACATGCGAATTCACCTCCTCATCAGTCAAAACTTAATTGCTGAGCGCTTGGTTTCACCGAAATCCTTGCACGTACTATTAAAAATTAAGTGTTATGTAATTTTTTGCAGGCGTCCGAGTTTCTGAGGTGATGCTGCTTTTTTATTTCTGAACAGTCTCGCAAACTTTCTTTTTTCGCTCTCGGGCTGGCGCTCTTTCCACTTCATGGCCATGTGGGAATGCAGAAGCTGTTGTCGCCTAAGCACAGGTTATTACGCTGAGTATTAATGAATGGCTGGAACATTGGTGCTGTGTGTCGGTCTTAAAGATCTCAACAAGTGTTGCTCCACTTTCCATATTCTTTTTTTGATATTTTCACCGTGGATGAGATTTTTATTTATTTCAGTGATGCCTCTAACAACTGCCTTAATGGCTACTACGATATGTGGTCTCTTATGAAAGTTTCCTTACGATCGTACCGCCAAGGTGAGATAGTTGGCTGTAGGAAGGTGAATCACGAAAATTAGTCTGTAAAATTTTTTCACTCTCAAAGTGCTGATCGAACCTATCATTCACACTGTGGGTGCTTTAATTTTTCCAAGACCAACATCCAGTCACACTATTCAAGCAATCAGTTTCCGTACACAACGCACCCACCCGTGTTTAGATGATAAGGACCTTTGAATTAAACACTGTCATGAAGTCGGAAAGGTAGAAGCACGCATAGAAACAAAAAAAGAAAGCACTCGGGAGTCTTCACAAATGAAGAAGCCACATAGCCTACGAAGCTGTTACATCTGGCATGAATACATAATACGGTGCATTTTAATTAAGGCACAAGCCTTTCTAGACTCATGACTCGTCGGCGTGTGCGTCCGCAGAAGTCCCATTATAGCTGTCACTCAGACTAATGACGTCATCAGCATGGCGCAGTATGTCGTAAGATGAAATTTATTGTCACACCTTAGCTAACAATTAATTAAAAACTGACTGCGTCATTAACATGACGTCGTGTGTCGCAACACAGAATTTCTTAAAATTAATTATTAAAATTGAATCAAAATAATAAAAATTGATGAATTCATTGACAGTGCATAGTATGTCGTAACAAAAAATAATAAAGATTAATTAATTGCAACTTTTTAAAATTAATAGACATAATAACAAAAACTGATCGTGTCATGAAATGGCGTAGTATGTCGGAACCGGAAATGTACTGAGCATGCGCGTGACGCCACTTATGTCGTCATCACCTCAGTCTTTATACGGAGCGCCGACCCGCGCTCCGACTCCACCCTGGTAGCTGCCGGCGCATGCGCGTGACGTCACCTATGACGTCATCACCACAGTAACAGGGGCAGCAACAGAGGCGGAAATGGCTTTCGGCTCGTCGCTCTTTAGTCAGGGTAAAGTGGCCTCCAGAATTTTTTCATTCCAACTGTAAGACCCTTCGTTGAGCGTAGTTGAAAAGAACGAACTCTGACGCTCACTAGGCGGTTACACTTTCGACCGATGAGGAAGCGAGTTTGGATCTCAAAAAGGAACAGCGCGTCTTTTGATAGGGACGAAAAGAAAGAACATCAGGACAGGCGCTGAGAAGAAACAAAAGTTTTGTTGCTTCTAACGAGAAAAAATTTACGACGCTTCAAACAACAACAAGAAATAAGATGCCATAAAGCACGAGTATCATTTCGTGGCGTATCAATAAGCTGTTGTCTGTGGCATCCCATTGGCCTACTGCAAGTAATACGTGGGGCAGACGGGAAGATGGATCAATGAATGCCTAAAAGAGCACAATAACAATGTGTACCAGTATGTGAAATTGCATCTCGGCATACATTGCAGATATTCCAAAACTAAACCTTGCCACCCAGGCTTCACACAAACGAAGGTATTAAGAGCAGGCATAGTAACAAGGTAACGCGTCCCTCCTTTACCCCTTCCCTTGCGGCGTGGTTCAGGTGACCATTGAGATGCCAGACAGATACTGCGCCATTTCCTGCCCTGTCCCCCCCCCCCCCCCCCCACAAAAAAGAAAGAAAATTCTATTTTTAAATTATTGAAGCCGCACTCCGAGTGGTCCAAGGTCGCATGCGTTTAGCAGCCCCTTCTCAGCACTGTCAGAAAAAGAATTAGGGCTTCTGGTTGCTGGGAAGTTGAGATGGTGTTATCAATTTTGAAATGGAATACAAAGTCGCCCAAGCATCAGTTGTAAGACGCCAGTGTGTGACACACGTAGCTGTTTCGTCTATAACTGAGTGGCTGTAGCTAGCAAGACTACTTTTGAAATCCGTAGTTCTTTAATTAGTTTATTTCCAGTACCTAAGAATACATGTAAAGGGGTTTAACGTTGGGGTGGGTGTTTCTAATTATGTACGAGTTGTTCAGTTCACTGCTTGAGATGGTCATGGATACAATGGAATCTAGCAGCAGAGTGAAGGTGATTCCAGTCCTTGGACGTTCGTGCTCAAGAAAAAGGGAAGGCGACCATGTAGTATGCATTGCTTCTGAGAGCGATCTCGAGAAGATTAGGTAGTTTTCCATTTATCGTCTCAAGCTCTAAACCTTATTTTTTTTTCTTAAGTGTCACTATGGCTTAGATTGACATTGTTTCTTTCAATAACCAAATGTCAAGCTTGAAGAAACCTGAAAAAAAATTATTTCTCAGTTCTTCATTTAAACTTCTGAAGCCTATGTCATAAACAGGATGAACTGGTCACAATGCTGAACGAACTGTCGATAAAATTCGATGTCCTGGTATTCTCTGAAACATGGTTGAAAAGTGAACTTGATGCTTTTAATCTTGAATCTTACGCCAGTGTTTCTCGAACAAGGGGTGACAGGAGAGGAGGCGGACTCACTGCATACATAAAAAATGAAAAGTCCTACTACATACTGTCCGTGATTTGTGAAAACAATGAGGATGTTGAGGTACTGGCAGTGTCTTATAACATTATTGTGATAGCAATTTATCGACCCCCGTCGGGCTCTGAACACATGTTTTGTAATTACCTTGAAAAAATACTGGACTTTGTTACAATTAATAATATGAATAGAGTGATTGTAGGTGATATCAACATAAACCTTCTCTGCAAACAACCAGCTACTGAACACCTTCTTGACCTGTTGCTTAGCCACGGCTTTGATAACAAGGTTGAATCTCCAACTAAGGTGACTGATTTTTTTGAGACACTCATTGACGTGTGTCTGTACAACTTTGGCGGTTCTGGTGTAATTTCAGGTGTCCTGACTGTTGGTCTCAGTGATCCCATGCCCATTTATAGCCTCATCCCACACCACACTGAATACAAAGATAAAAAACAAGAAGAAAGCACTTATCGGAGGATTAATGACGAAAGTATAGCCAATTTCAGGAGTCTAGCCATGAACGCGGATTGGAGTGCCGTCCTATCTGAAAGTGATCCATGCTTTGCGTATGGAACATTTCAGACAATTGTTGAGTCGCTTTATAATGAGGCCTTTCCGCGGCGGCCAGCAACGAAACATAAAAAGTCCAGGAAACCATGGATCTCAAAAGAACTTTATGACCGCATACTACATAAAAATCGCTTATTCTCAACTTTTATCGAAACAAAAAACGCAGAGATATTCAGAAATTTCAAGAAAATCAGGAACAAGCTAGGGGCCGACATAAAAAACACTAGACAACAATGCTATCTAAACAAGTTCTCGAATACATATCCAAAGCAGAGTTGGGCTCTCGTAAACGATATCCTCGGGAAAAAAAAAACAAACAGTGTCCTCTCTTCACTAAACATTAATGGGATAGAATACACGGGGACTGACTTGGCAAACAAATTTAACGAGCATTTCCTTACAGCTGGTGTAATGGAAAATGTAGATCCTCTCCGTAAAGAGCCTACAAGTTACATAAAGAAGACATACACAAATTCAGTTTTCCTGGAACCATGTACTGATAATGAAATTGTAGACATAATTAACTCACTCCGAAACAATAGGGCTCTGGGAATAGATGATATCCTGACACGGCCAATGAAATTTGTTGCAGATATTTTAGCTGCCCCACTAGCACATATCTGTAACATCATGCTTAACACTGGTGGGTTCCCAGACTTGATGAAAGTGGCTCGTGTAGCTGTAATTCACAAGAGCGGTGATGCCAACAACCTCAACAACTTTTGCGAAGGTTGAACATGTAATAAATAATCGCCGTATAATTATCTGGCACGACACAAAATTATTGCAAAAGAGCAATATGGTTTCCAAAAAAATAAAACAGAATCTGCTTTGCTTAATATTAAGGAACAACTAATTGACAATATAGAAAGAAGACTAGTAACAATAGCAATTTTTCTTGATTTAAAGAAAGCTTTCGACTCGGTAAAACACGATATCCTTCTCCAAAAGCTGGAACGGTACGGGGTAAGAGGTCTTGCTCTTCAGCTTCTCACCAGTTATTTAAAAAATCATTTTCAAATAACCCAAATAAACGCAGTATCATCAACACCAGGGGAAATTGTTGTTGGTGTACCACAGGGTTCTATTTTAGGACCGATACTGCTCCTTCTGTATATTAACGGCATAGTGAACATACCTCAGACTAAGAATATTATTATTTACGCAGATGATACTAATGTGTCCTTTTCAGGAAATAATATGGCTATCTTAGAAAAAGAAGCAAACGTATGGCTACAAGAACTTTCATGACTGAAATCTAACGAATTGAAACTAAATGTTGAAAAGACTAAGTATGTCGTATTTAGAGCCAATAACAAGATCATTACTGAATGTTTTCAACTGAAATTTCAAAATTCAACTCTACTTCGTGAAAATTCAATAAAATTTTTAGGAGTAATTTTCGAGCAGCACTTACTGTGGAATGACCATTCAGATTATTTACGCAGTAAAGTATCGCGGTCAATGGGCATAATAAACGGACTACGAATGCTTGTACCGGTCAGATGCAAACTACAGCTATACTACTCTTCAGTTAACTCCTATATACATTACGGCCTACTTGTGTGGGCAACAACACTTACTAATATAGCAAAACTATTTGCCCTGCAAAAAAAGGCTATCCGAGCTGTATTCAACCTTACACTCAGCCAAGACACAGGGGAGGTTTTTAGAAAATACAAGTTACTTAAAATACAAACAATGTATGACAAAACAAAAAACTGGCTATATACATAAAGAATCACATAAAATACAGTAAAGAAACGTTTCAGAAAACATATCTGCACATGCCTGGACTGTATAACTTCCGAACAGCTAATTTCCATGTTTCAAAGTCCCGTACAAATTATAGCCACCAAATGTTGACATTTATGATACCGCGAGTTCTAAATGCTTACGCCCCGCTACTTTCTATGGCAATGGAAAAACGAAGTGACCAAAGCTATAAAAGAGCCGTGCATGATATGCTACTTTCGTGACAGTGCTGTATAGGTAAACACCGTTGTATCTTTTTTTGGTATCAAATCTGTATATTACTGCCAATTTAATTTTAACCTGCGTTTTTTTTTCTGTTCGAAGTCGGTTGCTGTCAAATGCTTTGAATGTTTGTTGTAATTCGTTTGTTTTTGTATAGGAGGGCAGGCCTTAGTCAGGTGTTGTTTAACGCCTTTTGCCTGCTCGTCCTTGGTTTACGTATGCATTGTAAACCAAAAATAAACCAATAAAAAAAATATGAACAAAGATGGGCGGATGAACAAGCTGAGGGTGGATGTTGCAGGTGCACCAAAAGTAAAACGGAGCTCGCGCGCGGTGGCCAGATTGGTCAAAACTGCTTGTCAGCGCGCTCTATCCGCAGATGCGCGGCAGAGAGCGAGGGGGCGTCGGCACATCCGGTTGGCCCACCTCGATGATCTGATTCCCGCCTTATCGCCGGCACCAGTGAAGCTGCTCCCCTACCATCATTTCTCGCCAGGGGCGCTTTTCAGTGCTTCATGCAAGCGTTTATTGTTTGCCGGCATCATGCAGAAAAGCTGTCCTTCGGCGCCGTGCGCTTTCTGCGTCGTCAGGAATGGCGCCGTTTTCAGTCTGCGTAACCGCCTTGGTTCGCGCTTCAGAGGCAGCCAGTCTCTTGCGCTAAGGTATATGAACGCTTCTGCATCCGTTTCGACGGTGCGGTATGAAAAAAACAATAGCATGCGTATATTGCCTCCTTGGTATTTATGATACAAATAGATGATCAACGGCATAGGAAGCCAGGCAATTGAAAACCATTTGCTTCAGCACGAATTGGCTTTCTTACACCAAAAAACAGTTACACAAATTTTCATAGAAAATAAAGTTGTCTATGCGTGAGTCGTCCTCGATCGGTTACATTTCGAACATCTATTTATATCACAAAGACAGCGCAGCCATTACATTTGAGCGCACTTGAGCGCACTTTAAGTTCACTTGCCAAACAAACACGCCGCCAAGTGAAGCGTTGTTTATTTGTCGTTATAGTTGTTTATTTTATTGATTGCAAAAGAGAGATAAATGAGACCATAATAAATAAAGAGCTCAGGGCGATACCCTCTTTGGGCACAGATTTGAACTTGAGTAACATTGCTCGATTCTTATACTGCCGAAAATGCAAGCGGATCAAGCCAAAATCAGAAATGCACTCGAAACCTTCAGATAATTAGTGCTGTAGCGGAGAGCTTTGGTACTGAAGAAACCGATTCATTTTTAGCGATAGCTAGAATGTTACCTGCAATAAACTCATTTACTCCCTTCAGCGCAATCTTGAACACTAGTAGTTCTCTAGAGTAATTAATTTTTTCTCTTTGTATCGATATTCAAGATCAGTAATCATTTTTTTCTAGACAAGGGTGTTATTTATTTTTCATTCAAAGCAGGTATACTTTTATGTCTCTATTGCTTCATGCACCAAATTCCTTCCCGTTTATTTTCATTCTAGCTGAACGCCTTCACGGGCGAGAATTGCATTGGTGCATATTCGTCTCGATAGCTAATCAAGGTTTTAGATCACGAAGTCGTTTAACGTTATGTTTAAAACATACCTTGCAGGAGTTTTGCATTTAATGCCATTTTTTTGCTTCAGGTCACAACCAAATATATTGCACAAAAAGCTTTCCTCTCCTCGCCTCAGTTCTCAGCATTCATTGTGGGATCTTAGTGGCTGTGGCCTTCGGCTGCTGAGCTCCAAATGCACGCGACCGGATTCTGGCCTCGGCGCCAGCACTTTCATGCAGCTCTACGATGTCAGTGCTCGTTTATCTGCTTATTTTTCAAATACTCCCGGCTGGCCTTCGGAGGCCAAGGCGCGAGCACCGACAGAACACCCTAAGGACGCTTACATAGAATAATAAAATGAACATTAGATAAAAAATAGACGAAAAAAAGACCTTAAATGACTCCGGGAGTAATAAATCTTTAGCGCTTTCTCATGGCTGATATGCTGCTTTGCGAATTAAAACCCCACAAAATATCCCCCCCCCCTGCTCTAACCTCCAGATTACAGTCTATATTTTCTTTAATGTCTGATTTTTCCTCTTAGCTCCAGAATCGTCAACTGGGAGTTGTCAATGGAAGCAGCTTACTCTTTCTTTCCATGGCCCGCACTGCATGCTGTAGTTGTGTTTCCATTGTAAAAAAATTGCGTTTTTTTCTCGAAATGGCATTCAACATAATTATCTATCTATCAATCCTGATAGTTATCTATCGGTTACCTCTAATCATCGAACCAATAAATCCTGGAAAGCAAGCCTATTTCCTTCTGCCGTTATATGCATTATTTATAATTTTATTTTAATTGTTCAGCCTTCATTATTCACTGACTTCGTCACTTTCAGGTTATGTGCTGGAACGAAGAAAACGGCTGCGCTGCTGTGATGGCCGCTTCGGAGATCTCTCGACATTTCCAGCGTGACTGCGGACACCACTCCACTCGCTGCCCCAAGTGCGCGGCCTCGGTTCTCTGCAGCGACGTCTGCGCGCACCTGAGGTCGAACTGTGCAAACCAGGGGGCGCCTCCTGCAGCGGAATGCGGAGGACAGGTTGTGCGCAGAGACGACTCACCTGCTTCGGCAGCTTCGAGCCGAGTGTTGGATGAGCAAGCCTGTGAAATCAAGGCCCTTATGGAGCAGGTGGTTAGTGAGAGCAGAGCGCTAGGCGACCGACTGAACGAAATCTCGCACGGTCAGAACGCTCTCACAGAAACGCTGAAGCACGATCTCTCACAAGAAACACGCCAAAGCCACGGCACTTTAATACAAAGCATTCGTGAAATAACCGCATCTATTGAGGAGATGAAACGGTCAACAATCCACACTCTTTCTACTAGGATGGGCACATTGGAAGAGAGGCTCAGTGGTGAGTTAGGGAGTGTGACCCGAGAGAACGGTGACAGATGTTCACGGCTTGCAGGTGTCATCGACGCTGCAAAAGCTGAAACCAAAGCTGATATGCAGAAGACATTGGACAACATTGGCCTCGTTGTTGGGCACAATAAGCTGCAAGCGCAGCACTGCGAGTTTTTTGCAAACGGTGTGGAACCACTCAAACAAAAAGCGTTTGAGGTGGGGTATGCTTCGTATTTCAGCGAGCGGGTGTACCTTCGAGGCTATTGCATGTCACCTGCAATTTTATTCAGAAAGCATGGCGAATCTGTGATCCTGCATTTGGGGTTTAAAGTGCACAAGGGGGACATGGACGACTTTATTCAGTGGCCACTCGAGCACCGAATGAGGCTGAGCGTCGTGCACCCAGGAGGAGGCGCAAAATGCCAGCTCGAAGTTAAACCATTGCGTACATCCAAATCTAATCAGAGGCCTTCAGAATCATCTAACGGGCCTGGTTATTTTGAATCCCCGTCCCTTAGCCTAGGCGACCTCACCCGCGACGGCTACGTGCACGAAGACCAGCTTCGATTAATATTTGAGTTGCGGCTATGAATCACACTTGCTCGAGAAACAAAAGTGCAGTTTCTTAGATGAAATACCCCTAACGTGGGTCACGTGAGCTTAAGCTACAATGCAGTCCTAGAGAATTAGTCCAGCTGGATCAATCGTTGCACTTATTCAAACGCGTACATGTGCCCACAAAAGTTTTCGAACGCCGAAACCACACAAATAAAAGCTGAATTGCCTTGCTACGTCGCGGCGCTGCCAGTCATTCAGAAGTTTGTCCTTCAGATTGCGTAGGAAAGTACGGAGCACATGCATCAGTTCGACACTGCATGCTTATACTGCTCAGACATTAAGCCTTCTTGTAATCCTCTTGTTCCGAAAACTTTTGTGGGCACCTGGAGGGCGCTCCGGTAGTGCTTTATTTGCCATGTTCATGAGAGCGGTGGAATACTAATCGTTAGAAATTATGCTTTGCAAAGATAAATCTGTCTTTTCCATCACCGTTGACGTCCGAAAAAATATTAATTATGTTTCCTAGTCAACTGGTTTAAAGGTTCTTATAGTTGACTTCTTAATTATTGCAGCGAGGACGACTTTTGCAAATATAGCTTAGCTTGCAAATTCAGATTTAGAGCTACCTACTATCATTAGGCATATAATTGTTTTAAATTAGGAAGTGTGATAACCTTCAGCGCTGTGGATTAACAAATTTTCTTCATTTCTCACGTGATTTGAAAATTGCTCAACTTCGTAGCAATGACAGTGATGCCCAAAAAATTACGTCACTCCATCGCACATGCGCCACCTCACCGGCGCGCAGCTTTCGAATTCCTCGATAAATGATGAATAATTTTTAAGCCACGGGGACGAATGTAATCGATTTTACGCTGTTATTAATGCTTATTGTAGCTATTAATAGGAGGCAGCTACACATCTATAATTGAGACCAGGTGCCGATATGCAATGGCTAAAAAGTTGCGTTCCAGTCGTAGTTCCGTGGCTTACAATGTAACTTCATTCGCTTCTCTCCTGATGTCGGTCAGATGTGGTGCAGAAGCAATCTTTAGACCTGAAAACTATATTTCTTTTAAACGCTGATAAAACCCTGCTCTGAAACTGACGGTATGAAGGAGCGTAAGTGTTTCCTCTGTTCGGACTGTCTGTTGTAACCGCAAGTCTGAACTAAACGATGAAAACTTTTTCCAAAATAAAGCTATCTGGCGTTTTCTTCTTTTTCAGTTTGAGAATATTGACGTTGTTGGATGAAGGGACATAATATATACAAAACAGCTATATATGGGTCTAACCTTTCCACCTGCGGCCGTTATCTGGATTTAAAGGGGCAACAGTTAATTTTTGCACTTTTAGTAATATAGGTGTCGTCCTGGTATCTCATTATGTTGGAGCGATTCTACCGCGCACGTCATTCCCCATTCACCACCAACAATCATACAACCTGTACATCCGGCCCGAAAATCAGCAAGGTTATTCTAGAACGCAGCTCAGACCCATGCGGCATAAAACCCCAACACCCAACTAAACTCCGCACCCGTTCACTTTTTGCTGAGTACGGTATTATCCAATACAGCTAGCGCCGCACTTCCACACTCGACTTTTTTGTCCTGTTTATGACTCGATGAGCTGCCGCGCGTGACAGTGCGCTGCGATTGCTTGAGGCACGCCCACCCTGCACACTTAGCTCGACGCTCGAAAGTTCCAACTGGATTTATTTTACACTCTCGAGGCCGTTTCCATTTCCCACCATCCCAGTACCTCGTCCATTTCGGCTCTCATGCCGCGGGCCCGCCTAATATGGATGTATGACGGGCCGAGCTTCAATCACTCCTGCCCTGCACCCTGCCTATTATCTGAGCCCTCATATTCACAGCCCCAAAATCCATGATGGCTTCCTGCTCCCAGCCACCCCAACCGTCTCAAGAATAGCTTTCATTAAAGCTTACCTACTATCCACTGCTTATTCGACATGGAGAACAACTAGTAACCTCCAGCTTGCTTCAGTAGAACTTTGTGGTTTTGGTCACTCATGATTTGAATTTGAAGGTCGCGATGTTAGGAAGACTGCGCAGTCTATACGGCACGACAAACAACACTGTTTTAAACATACTTTATTTTTCGCTGCTGAGATAATGATAGGCTTTATCACAACACGTGAACTCAAAAGGGCGGCGCCTGTAGTTAACGTGTTATTGTCATCGCTCACTCTCTCTCATCACCTTCTATTTATAGGAAATCAAGCAAAAAAAAAATGATTCTTATAAACAATATTCTTCCTCTTCATATCTTCGTCGTCGCCAGGAGAAATCGCCTCCTTCGCTGCTAAAAATATACGTAGTTCGAAGCGGTAATATTTTTCTCGAGTGAATATGAGCTGGACACAATTACGGCTATTGAGAAATTTTCATTGTGGCCACTACATTAAGAGTTTTCTTTAGTGTTATTCCTTGAAATTTACTTCACTGCAATTACTATATCGTATTTTCGAAGAAATGCCAGGTGCGACATTATGGATTCCAGCGCTGTTTCCAGTTATAGTGAGTAGGCAGGGAATCGTATTTCTTCGTGAAGCGAAGATAAATGCTTCGAACCATGCATCATTGTCAGTAGCTATACGGAGCGTGAACCGAATAGACGCACTAATTTTCTGTTCTGCGTCCTAATATTATTACGCGTCCAAAAAATAAAAATCGATGCTGGTGTCATCGAGGAGCTTTTAGAAATTATCAAGGTGAAATCATGAGGTAGTATGCTTCCGAAAAGCATCCTATGCTCGTATCTCTGGCAGGCACCACATGTTAACAGTTGGGCGCCAGGCATTGTCTACCATAGCTCCGCTGTATTTTACCTTCATGAACGAGTGTAGTCCGTGTTGAGCGCGTCCGTAATCTTGGATTGTGACTGTAGTGGCCTTGTCGGTACAGAGAGCCTTATCAGATGGTTTTGCTGTGTGGAAATGCTGGAAAAATGAACGGGTATGAGTGCAGCCCCCATACGACAGAGCCGTGGTCAGCAGAAGGACCCGTCAGCGCTGCCGGACAGACAATTATTCTTAAGAGCAGAACCAGTCGAAAAGTACAAGGGTAAAAAGCGAGACGCGCATCATGAAGACTTGGTGTATGACGACGACCGTCCAGTCGTCGTGGTGCAGGTCCCGCTTCTGGTACTTGTAGTTTTCATTCATTCATTCATTCATTCATTCGGGATAACCTCAAGGGCCCTGAGTTTGAGGGTTCTCTGGTTATCCTCTTCATTATGTACCAACTGGCCCAGATTTCCACTCTTCTGCGTAAATATTCTGCCCGATATAGCTGAGCACTTCTCCTTACCGGTGCTGATTAAGCTAGCATCGTTGACTGGACGCAATTGCAACCAGTTCGAAGACAACAGGGAAAATTCGGGGGGTGAGGATGGGTGTTCGTTGGTGGGTGAGGTTTACGGGAGGTTGAAGGTAGGCTTTTTGCTGGGGAGTAATGAATTTCGGAGGTGGTGGATGGGTGGTGGGCAGTGGTGGGCGGATTGTAGATGAAGGTCTCCTACGGCACGAAAGCTTTATCTCAAAACACCAGATAGACTCATTTCGCCAAGATAAGGCCGTAGTGACAACTCATTCAAGCGCTGTGCTCTATGATGTCAGCACTCGTTAGAATTTCAGGGGGTGTAAATTAATCCGGAGCCGATTTTTTTCCAACTATTTTAACTTGCGTGCCTGGCGTTGAGCAAAGCAAACACCGAGTCCCTCGACAGTAGAGGTAACAAACCTCGCTGGAGTTCTCGCAATTCCAACATTGAAGTATTGGAGGGATCGCTTTATCTGAACCTACCTTTGTTATCCGAACCGAACGTTATCATACGCCGTTCATTCCGAAACGTTCCATGCGGAGCTTCCGATTATTCCCTACGCTTTTTGCTTGCTGATAAGGAAACCGCCTGGAACGTAGAGAGGTCTACATGCTTGCGAAGTTGGCATGACGTTATTGGCATCGTACGCAAACAATACGGAGACGATAAAGAAGCCACAGGGAAGTTATATTGGACGCTTTCATAATTGTGCACACCCGGCCAAGTATTTAACTGGCGTGACTTTGCATTCCTAATTGCACCTTGTAAAAGGCTTTATTTGGCAAAACCGCTGACATATGCATTATGTAACTTGGCGCGTGTGGTGGAATTTTGCGGCCCATTTTTTTTTTCATGTTATGCTTAGGTAGACTAAATTATTAGTAATAATCGTCGTCTGCGGCAACGAAGAGCCCAAACAAGGGGGATACGTAGCAATGGTTCCGGTTCATCTTGCCTCTTTCTGTGGGTAAACTACATCTACTCCCATGCTAGACAAGTCCTTTTCCCAGAATAAGCACGATTGCAGCACTAGAACCATTGGTACGTGTCCCCATTGTTCTGGCTCTTCGTAGCGGCATACGATGAAAAAATACAAATTACTTGGTTTATTCAGGCAATTAGTTCACTTAAGCGTCATACGAAAAAAAAATGGACATCAAAATTCCACCACAGGCGCCAGATTACAGAAAGAATATGCCAGGGGTTTAGCCTAGTGAAGCCCTTTAAAACGTAATTAGGGATGCAAAAATCAAGCCAGTTAAAGATTTGGCCGGCTCTACATTTTCCGCAGCATATCGACCCTGTATTCTCGTGATTTCGCACGCATGATACAGGAATACAGAACGGAGCGACATGTTAGGAGAAAAGAGGCACATATAAATTGCAAAAAACACATCGCTTGCACCATTCGCCTCTAAAGGGATCTTTGTCGTTGCTCGATGTGAAGCATGTCGCTTGCCTTGGGCACTGGCCGGTGGCTCACCTTTGGTGCGACAGTATTACTTCACTAGCAATCCTGAAAGCTGAGATATTTATCCGGTGAGATCTTGCGGCCTGTATCAAAACCTTCCTTCATGCTTATTATCTTCGTAATCTTCTCCAGTGAATTCACTCCGTACCACGCCACAGTCAAGTTTGCTGAAATAATAAAAGGAAATAAAATGGCTATACCACGAACTAGTGTATGAAACCTTAACTTTGGCGGTCGCGATTTTACATTACGTTTATAGACTTCTTCTCACATGAGGCCACGCGGTAGCAATTTATTCTTTACCGGCAATTAAAACGACACTTCGTGGCATAGCATTTACCGGAAGGACGCGATAAGCATACTTCATTACATACGGGGTTTCCAGGAAGCGAGGACATGTGAATGCGATGATAACACCGTGATTGTAGCGTTGACGACCCCTGAAAATAAAAACAAGAAATAGGGATAGATAATACTTTGGTGTTAAGGCAAATCTACCCCGTGCACTTTGTAGAGCAGTTGACGATGGCTACCGGAGGCATGTCCTACACGTTGGTCGGGTTCGCCGCAGAACTCGACTGGAGGCCCCTGCGCTTCGTTAAACCGATTCCTGGGAACAAGTTATGCCGGGCCTGTGGGCTAGTGTGCAGGAAGACCGCACTCCTACCGTGCTTGCACCTGCTGTGCGAGTCCTGCTACGGTCAGTGCGCACAGAACGGTCGGCGAGTGTGTCCTCTCGACGACCAGCACTGCCAAGACGAAGAAGTCGACTGGAAGGAGACCCCTGCCGACGAGATACTGACAAGAAAGGTAATTTTCTCTGAACAACGTTCAAAAATACCACTGAAAATAGGTTTAGCTTTATGGTTTGAGCATCCGCCTCGCATGCAGCTGGTGCGGGGTTCCATCCAAAGTGCCGCGGAATGCCCACAGGTGACACAATGTGTACAAGCTTTTCCCGGCCTGGTGCTCGGCTTCTTAACGCTGAAATGCTTGGGAAATGGGTCTATGACCCCACATTAAGTAGAATAAACGTCCTTGTGCCCGGGCGCTCTTTAGCGACAGCTGACCTTGCGCCATAAAAAATCATCATCATTATCATCAGTTTTGGCTTTACGTCTGAGCTTGTTAACTTTAGGGGTTGCATACCGGTCACAAAGACACTTTTTTGTGAGCTGAAGCATTTAAATAGAAAACACAAGTTTGCTGTCGTCAGGATAGACCGGCTCGGTCGTGCTGTAGATGCACGCATGTTCCGAAAAAGCGATTTCTGTCTCGATGTATACCAGGCGTTTCAGGAAAGACTAAATTCTGAAATCAGCTTTCAGAGGTAAAAATATGGCTTCTTCTTCTTCAGCATACTATTAACATTGCTGGCGGACACCAGAAAACCAATGAATCGTCTTAAGTACTAAGGCGTTTAACTAATCTTTAATAATTGTTTTTTAACTGGTAGTGTTAGGCTCCTAGTTGCAATTAGAGATTTGCAGCCTGTCGTTAGTAATAGCCTTATCAGTTTTCATAATTTCCAAATCACGATTACCGCTGGCGCTGCGGCTCCACAAAATTTGGCTTTTTCGGTTTGTTACATGCACTGAAAAGGTTGATTTGGCTGCATGCTTTTCCAAAGCTCATTTATTTTGACACTTTGTTACGAAATTGACTGACGACCGGATACAAATCTCTGACTGCCACCAGTTGTCTAGCTGTGATAGTTAATAAGTTAATTATCCGAAAATAGTTAGCCAGAGTATTACTTCAGACCAATCATCAGCTTTCCGGTGGCCGCAAACACTGCTAATACTATACCGCGAAAGCCGTACTTTAACCTCAAAAAGCACATTTTTCAAAACTTAAGTCTTACCTGGAACATCTGGAATAGAACACTACGGAAAGGAGAGGCCGCTATTAAGGAAATTTCCGTTGCGACCGGTAGATTTTCTGTTTCATTCCGTGTCATCCATTTCAATGCTTGTCACTGCTATTGTTCTGGTATACTGTACAAACAACAGGTATGGATCTTTGCAGCGAATAGTAAAGAATGGGATGCGTGCACAGGCAGAATACGCCGCAGTGGTCCGCAGGCAGGGAACCACCTATCTCCATGGAGAGAAGATAAATAGCACAAAACAAGTTCCAATTCTCACCAGTTCAGCTAAGCAAAAAGGGAATAAAAACACTAATTCCATTTTTTGAATCCAAACACCTGTTAGGGGGGCCCCACGGGAAAAGGTGAAATGATTCACGTTCAGAATCTATCATGCCATCATCAAGGGGGAGTACAATTTCGACGCGCATCCTGTACTCTTATCTTTGTCAAGCATCACGAAAAAAGAATAGCGTGCCAGCCATTGTGTAGCACAGGTCACCCTCCCCCCCTCTCCTTTTTTATCGAAATGAAGGGGTGTAGTACAAGCTCAAGATATATCCATTGTTGGCTTGGGATAGCGGCTTTTGTGTGGACAGACACCAACGAGAGATGGTTTTCCTGCATTGCAAATTGTCGAAGAAATAAATAAGTTTGAATGGCTTGCACTAATGTCATGATGATCTTCACTTTGTCGACAAGAACAACAATAAAAAAACAAAAAGAAAGGAAGGCGCAAATAAACGTTCAGGATGCAAAATTAAAGCGCTTATAATCAGGCTTGAGGCGCAAAACTTGCGCAACATCAGTGCGTACACTACACCGCAGTGATGCTTTCTCTCAATCGGGAACGACTTCCTAGTCCAGTTCACCTATTCGTCGAAGTATCTTGTTATGGTTCCCAAGTATCGTCGTAATAGTTTTATTCCGAAAGCAATCCGCCACGAAGTCTAATCGGGGCTTTAGGATGTGCCTGGCTTGGCTTGACCTTCAGTGCGATCCTCACGGAGACGGTCGACGCAGCCGATCACAGCTTCGTGCGGCAGCTTGTGCAGGAGGGGGAGGGCGTTCTCCGCGCGCAGAGGTACATAGAGCCATGTAGAGGTAGAGCTTTGGCAGCTGCATGGTATCGGGTTTCATGCACCCGAGTGCACCGGGCGGGCGAAGTTAGCGGGCTGGTTTTTTTTTTAACTTCACAAAGTCAGCAAATAGGCTCGCTGCCAATACATACATTTAGCTGGCCGTACGCAGTGAGCGGCTCCGCGGGTAACGAATGCGCATGCGCATACCGCTACGTACCTTGTAGCGTATTGCGTGCGTACGCACACTACAAGCCATAGCGCGCGCGCGCTATACGGGCAAGTTATGTGATGCGTTGACAAGATGGCGGCGCCCTGCTCGCCCGCTCCGGAAAAATTCTTGTCGCCGCTGCATTCTTCGATGCGATAGCGCGCTCGAAATGCTTCCTGTTCGCTTTTATTTCGCGCACTCTCGCCCACACGTAGAGGTGTGAGCGACAACGAGCCCCTATTTTTTCAGGAAATTGGCGAGGATCCTGCTCTTAAGCTTAACTAGATGCAGAATGTTTCCCCAATGATTTCCTCTTAGCAACGTCATTTGGCGTTGCAGTTCTCTAGCTTTTAGTCAGGTTTTATATTTTATTTTATTGACATAGTTTTACTTCTTTTCAACAAAAAAAAATGGCTTCTAATGCGCCCACCTTTACTATCATCAATAATTACTGGGAAAAAATTCAGCCCAGCGCGCTGATGTGCTTTGGTGTCATGTCACTAGGTGGCGCCTCTATTTGCATATACACCTGAGGGACGCTACGGCATTCTGGCTATCTCGACGAATTACGTGCACTGGAGAGGTTGCTTTGTCTGCAAGCTTCACGAAGGAGTATGTAATGGCGCGATGTAGCCAGAGTTTGTTGGGCACAACACCGAGGGTAACCGCGGTTTCAAAACTCTAAAAACTGCTGTGGATATTATTTACGGTAATCTAGGTGCCTTTCAGTAGTGAAGGAACCTAACAGTAATAGTTAAAAAATTAACGGTTCAATATAAGTGAGCCAGCCCGCTAGTTAGCACGCCTTACCGGTATACTGATGAACTACACCACTGACAATGCTATGCCGAAAAAAGTGCTCTTCGAAATCAAAAAGCTCGTTTATAAAAATTGGGTAAAATATTAGTGTAACACATGCACTGTATACGGAAACAATCTTACGGTAACCAACGTCTTATTCGTATGCATAAAACTTAAAAACCTCGAGGAAAACGTTTACATTTATTTTAAAATGACCACATTATTTTTCACGTAACATTCCTTCCAGATAAAATTGCCCTTTTTTATTTATCCATTGTTTTGAGACTACTATGTGAAGCTAATGGAGCAAATAAAGAATACCTTCTGACCAAATGTAGTCTATACAAGACAACAGACATTGCTAAACCTATAGCCGTAATTTCTTATACGCCATAAAGCCCAACAGATACAACAAAACACAAAAGGTTCCTTCTGAGTGCGCATTTAGCAGTGCACGAATGCAATCAAGACGCTAAGTGCATGAATGGTTATTCTGTCGGTTGGCTTCATACTAATGGTTATCTGTTATTTGTAGGTGAAATGCTGGAACGAAAAAAATGGCTGCGTGGACGTGCTGGCCGCTGCAGAGATCTGGCAGCACTTCCAACAGGAGTGTGGTCACCACTCGGTCTCCTGCCCCAACTGCTCGGCCACCGTTGTCCGCAGAGACGTGTGTACGCACCTGAGATCAGAGTGTCGTGCGCTGGTGACACCCTTCACGCCGGAATGCTATGGACACTCCACTTTCAGGCTGGAAACGGGGATATTGTCTTCCTTCAAAAGAGCATTGAAACAGCAGGGATGTGAAATAAGACCCTTCTTCGAGCGATTCCCTGTTGACAGGGGATCACGTGAACACAAGCTCAACGAAACTTGCCACAGCGTGAACACCTTCAAAAAAACGCTGAGGCAAGAATTGATCGCTTTAAACGAAAGCTTGAAAGGATTGCCGGAGCTAATGAAAGACAGTTTGGACAGTTTCGCGGAGAGAGTGTGCGAAATCATGGCTTGTAATGAGCAAATGAAGGAATGTCTGAAAGCAAGAACGGAGCAAACAGAAAATCTTGCCAGCTCTATAAACGCAGTAACCGAAAGACTGAAACAGGGCCCTGTGATTTCGACCAGTCTGAATGCTGTCAGGCTGGCGCAGATTGCTGATGCCGTCGAAGCATGCACGGAAAGGAGTGACAAGGCATTGCACTGGACCAAAGAACAGTTCTGGATTTCTGGCCTGCACGTGGACCACTGCGTCTTTTTTGTCAAAGGTGTGGAAGCCCTTAAAGAAGCCATTTTGAGAACCGGCTCTGCTATCTATGCCGGTGGGAAGGTATACCTCCGCGGCTACTGCATATCACCCGGAGTATGGTTCGAGAAAGAAGGTGATTCGGTGATGTTATACCCGGCTCTCCAGCTGCACAAGGGTGACATGGACGACTCTGTCACATGGCCATTTGCATACAACATTAAACTGAGCGTCGTACATCCGATGTCCGGGGCAAAATGCATAAGCGTTGTTACACCGGGC
This sequence comes from Amblyomma mixtum, assembly GCF_055824585.1. NCBI lineage: Eukaryota > Metazoa > Arthropoda > Arachnida > Ixodida > Ixodidae > Amblyomma > Amblyomma mixtum. The sequence goes on along the minus strand of NC_143020.1, from coordinate 118,632,340 downwards.
CCGTTCGGAAACCTTGAAAGGCCTACAAATTCAAGTAACGAGCCGACTTGGTTTCCGACTTCCTTGAAGCTAGAGGACCTTACCCGTGACGGCTATGTGCACCACGACTGGCTTCGTGTAAAGTGGGAGCTGCTGATTTGAGCTACACTCCAATAAGAGTAGAAGCCTCTACGATACTCAGTTTTACTGCCTGTCTCTTAACCTGATCAGCATGGTTCTACAGTTATAGTTAGTTCAATGCTGGAGTCCTTTCTGCCAGAACTGGCAGCTATAGAGAGACCTTAACCTTTCATAATATGAGCCAAGCTCGACTGATTACAACAGTATATAGAGTGTGTTGCATACATTTCATGGCCGCTCAGGTCTTTCCTTCGATAGCCTGCACGAGATTGCAACTTCAACACCATTTTTTTTCTCCTCTAAGTAAGCTGGATTGTCGACATATACAAAGTATGGACGAACTCAGTGTAAATATGTATGGATGTTCAGATGATACCAGTTTAAGCTGATAGGGCTTGCGCCTTGCATATTTAAGTGGAACGACCTTCTTCCGACATTCCCTAGAATTGCAAGCCGAAGCAGGAAACCGTGCCGCCTTGATTGGGGAGAACTAACAAAGAGGGCCGGCCGCGTGTTTAACAGGAATGGCAACGCATCGATTTGTTCTTGTTGTCTGATCATCTCGGGTACTCGCTTTGACACAGACGCGAATCCTGACGAACAAGAGAGAAATAATGTCTTTATCTTAATATTTGATTTTTAGTGGTGGGAGTGCATGCGTGTTTGCGCTCGTGTACAAGAATCGCCGTCAAGCCGTTGTGGTCATGAGTTTATGCTATAGCTTTTTACATGCTCGTTTGTCTTGTTTTCATTCAGAAGAGCAATAGGTTTGGAAAACTTAGAGATCTCTGCGTCGATCCGCATTCGAGCAATGCGAAAGCAAAACGTCCACACACTATATCGACGTACGTGGCTGTTGTGACGTCCATGTACAGTAACGACGTCCATGGAAGTTTTGACCTCTTTTTTTCGCGTTTTTTCGCTTTTAATTAATTAACTAATTGCTCGTCACCTACAAAATTTTTCTCGCGGCAACATTTTATCACACACTATCGGTCAAAATCACACTTTCACACATTTATCTTGAAAGAACGACGTAATCGTGCAGAAAAAAGTGCGGACACTTATTGCTGGCGCGTAAGAGTCATGTAATGCCCTCGCATTAATAAAGCTTGAAACTGGATTTTGCAGCAGTGTTTCTTTCTCAAGTTTAACTTGAGATGGCAATGAAGGCCAACTTTCCTCATCTGTCGCCCCTGCCTCCTGCGAAGACGTTCTGGCACATAGTTTCTTTAGCAGCGACTTTTTTCGTGGCTCAATTCTGACCCATTTGCGAAGCAGGCGTTGGCGATGTTTAGGCTTATCACGTGAACAGCGCCGCCCACTCCACCAGCGGATGACGTCACCAGGTACATGCAGGTTTGCCGTGCGCCTGGTTGGCATGCTGTTATTCTGTCGGCCAGCCGAGGCGAGCAAGAGATGGAAGATGCGCAAAGCTGTCCCAGATGCAGCTGCTTATAGCTCTGAAATCTCAGACAGGGGTCACTTTGTGAGCTAATTAATGTTGCATGGTGTGAATGAAGCGCAAAAAGAAACCAAAAACACAGACGAACAATACCTGCGTGCTCAAAAAATTTCGTGTAGTGCACTCGTTCCCCTTCTGTGCGCTTCTATCTGACTAATTTGACGAATTACGTGCACTGGGGGAGTTGCTTTGGCTACAGGTTTTTCGAAAGCGAATGCTTTTTGGCGCGATGTAGGCAAAATTTGTTTAGTCAAAGCGCCGAGGGCAACTGCATATTCCAAACTCTAAAAGTTAGGGTGGGGCTATACTCCTTCCAATATATTTAGGAGACTATCTGTAATAGTTAAAAGGTTAACAATTTAATATTAGTTCACTAGCCTACTAGTTGGTACGTCTTTGCTGTAATGTGATTCCCTACATCGCTGACAATCCTAGGCTGAAAGAAAGGCCCTTCTTACACAGAAAGAGTATATTTCAAATACTGAAGAACATATTTGGTGAAACACCTGGTATATTGTGAAAACCTGCATCTTCTTTGTTGACTTCAGGTCTTCACTTTATATTCAAACCATATTATTTTTTTCTTTTTTTTTCTTTTTTTTGGGGGGGGGGGGTGGGGGTGAAGAAGCAAATCTCATCTAACTTTGAATTTTCGGTATCAGTAGCGGGATAATGAGAAAGCTACACCAACCGTTTTTGCACTCTATGCGGAGCGCATGGCGTGTTTCCGCGTTAGTTGTGCTCAGCAGAGAATAATAGAACGCTTTCTAAATCACAAATTGCCCTCACTAATTTTTGCTGCGTTCCAAGCTACAACGTGGCCTGTACTGGCAACATCATACCGTAAATACCATCCCTGAACTCTTTCTGGTATCTATAAATTCTTGAGAACTGTTTTAGAGATAATGCATATCAAGGGATTTGATTTGGTTATTCTCAGGACTCAAATAATGGCGTTTGCTTTCGAGGGCTGCCGTTGTCCTCACCTCCCTTGTATACGCCAGTGCCCGCTTGATTGCCAGGATTCTCCTAACCTAACACACATGACTCCATTGTGGTTTCGACTATGCAGCGCTTGTAACTCGAAAAGTTCGTTTGTGCACTTTTATACACCGCTAAATTCTCCACCCACGAACTGTTTGCTGAAAAAAACTTCTCTGCCCTTTTATAATGTGTCCTTTCTAAATAAAGAGCCCGAAGCAAAGACATCAAAAAGACCATTATTTATGAAAAGAAACAAGAACTATACCGCTGTTTTTTTTATTTGCTATTAAAATTTTTGTTCGCATACACTCTACTACCAGGGTTCGTTCGAAGCTGTTCGAAAGGAGATACGCCTGCGCTACGATAAACAAACCGGACACGGCACAGAAGGGCTTCAATGCGCCGGATGGGCGCACTCCGTCAAGGAACTGACGAGAGGCGCCGGATACAGCCACGATTATACCCAGGGTGACTGCTGATAAAAAAGGAGTATGTAGGGGCGTATCACAGAGACGTGCAACTTCACTCGCACAGCACGCAGACCAGCAAGCAGAGGTGGTGGGCGATGCCTCCTGGAAGCATGCAGTACACCCTTGTTGGCTTCTCCCGAGAACTGGACTGGAAGCCCCTGCGGTTCCTTAAGCCTATTCCCCAGTACAGGGTATGCAGTGCCTGCGGACTAGTGCGAAGATTGACGGCCCTGCTTCCGTGCATGCACGTGCTGTGTGAGTCTTGCTTCCGTCAGTGTTCTCAAGACGGGGAGCGCGTGTGTCCCCATGAGGGCTACCACTGCCAAGACGAGGACGTCGAGTGGAAGGAATGCCCCTTCGACGAGCTCCTTAAAAGACAGGTGAGCAGATGAAGCGAAATTCCGATTTTATTTCTATTTTATTTCTATTTTTTTCAACTACGAGAGCACCCAGCAAATTCTGGAGATATCTAAGTTCTCAACGCACAAGCAGCAAGGCAAAATCCACCGAAGGAATTTACGCTGACACCTTTAACACTCACCTTCAGTCAGTGTTCACACATCACAACGACTGCTGTGACCTTACCCCCGCATTCGAATGCAAGACCACGCTGTCAGGCACTCCTTCAATATCCGAGGCGGGAGTGCTTATGATGTTGTTAAACATGGATGATGATGGACCAGATGGAATCCCGAACAAATTTCTCAAGCGATATGCCGAGCCGATAAGTAAATACCTCTGCCTGATATATCAAAAATTAATCGACGAGTGTAGCCTTCCTGCAGAGTGGAAAATAGCCAAAGTAATTCCGGTACATAAATCTGGCAATATTTCATCTGCAGCTAATTATCGACCCACATCACTGACATGTGCATGCTGCAAATTACTGGAGCACATTATTTTGAAATTTATGACAAATTTTGTTGAAGTCAATAACATACTCCACAGAAACCAGCATGACCCAGAAGACGCGGGTTCGATCCCGGCCGCGGCGGCTGGAATTTCTTTGGAGGAAAAATTCTAGAGGCCCGTGTACTGTGCGATGTCAGTGCACGTTAAAGAACCCCAGGTGGTCGAAATTTCCGGAGCCCTCCACTACGGCGTCTCCCATAGCCTTAGTCGCTTTGGGAGGTTAAACCCCATAAACCAAACCAAACCAAACAGAAACCAGCATGGATTTCGTAGTGGCGTGTCAACGACTACGCAACTAGTAGAAATTATGCATGATTTTGCGCAATGCCTCAACAATCAGTCACAAATCGATGCCCTTTTCCTAGATCTGTCGAAGGCTTTTGACCGAGTCTCTGATTCTAAACTCCACTTAAAACTTAGAATTATAGTTCGTGAGGGACCACTCGTACGATGGGTTTATAATTGCCTCTCTGACCGTTATCAATTTGTACAATACGACTATCATGCCTCCAAATTAGTACCTATTCTTTCAGGAGTACCTCAGGGTACAGTTTTAGCCCTGCTGTTGTTTCTACTTTTTATTAACGACATATGAAATGAAACCGAAGTAAAAATGCGACTATTCGCGGATGACTGCATGCTGTACCAAGAAATAAAAGACTCTAATGACCAGGAAAAACTTAACAATGCTCTAGGAAAAATTGCAAAGTGGTGTTCATTCACAAGTCAGTTTTTTAATTTACTAAGCGATCTTACTTGTCGTTTCCCGAATTCAAGCTTACTTTTACTTGGTGACTTTAACTTTCCGGCTATTAACTGGTCGTCATTAACAGCTCCTGCCAATGATCCTGAAGCTCAGGCTTTCCTCCAGTCCTGTCTTGATTTCTCTTTGCAACAACTTATTTCTGAACCTACGCGTCGTTCCGCCACTACAGCCAATATTCTCGATCTTATCCTGACAAGTGATCCTTACCTTTGCTCCAACATTGCGCTCTTAGAAGGCCTTTCCGACCATTCTATAATCACGGGTAACCTGAATTTTGTGCCCCGTAAAAAGGTAACTCGTACTAAACAAATAAGGTGCTACAACCGAGCAAACTTCGGTGAAATAAACGCTCAGTTGTCAGTCTTTGCTGATCATTTTCTTCACGATTTTTCGTCACGCTCCGTCGAAACGAACTGGAACCTGTTCAGCGTGAAACTTGCTACTCTCATTGACAGATTCATACCCGTCATCAGTATCCCATGCACTAACACAACGCCTTGGTTTAATAGGCATCTACGTCGCCTGAATAACAAGAAAAAGCGCCTTTACAGACAAGCCGACAAGAATAGACACTCCGAATCTTGGAAACGGTACAAACTATGTGATAAGGAATATCAGACTGAGTTGACATCTGCACGTAGGCACTTCTTCACACACGATCTACCGGCAATGCTAACAAACAATCCACGGAAGTTCTGGGCGGAAGGCAGCAATGTTCCAGTGGCCGAATGCGCCGAACTTTTCAATAACGCATTCACATTCGTTTTTACCTGTGAAGATCTCCCTCTACCTTCTATTTCTGTCAGCACTTCTAATACGTCAATGTCCGAAATATGTATCAGTGAGACCGGAATCTTATCCTTACTAGGGAAGCTTAAAACAACATCAGTATCAGATCACCTTGGCTTTAATAACAAAATACTCAAAAATTCATCTGATGGTATTCATCGCATCTTGTGCGCTATTTTTTTCACAATCTCTATCATCAGGCGTGATTCCGCTGGACTGGCGCCTAGCTAAAGTTGTGCCAATTTTCAAGTCTGACGATCGTTCCTCACCACTAAATTACCGACCCATTTCATTAACTAGCACTGTTTGCAAACTTCTTGAACACGTAATTCACTCGCAGGTAATTAACTCTTGAAGAACATAATATTATCTTTATATATCAACATGGGTTCCGTAAAGGCTACTCATGCGAAACGCAACTTGCCGGATTCATTCAAGACATACATTCATCGATTGATGCTGGCATTCAAGTAGACTCCATATTTTTTTTATTTTTCTAAAGCTTTCGACAGAATACCTCACAACCGGTTATTAATGAAACTAGCACTGCTTAATATTCACCCTCTGGTAATTGCATGGGTTAAAGATTTTTTCTTTTTGCCGGTCTCAATTTACAACTGTAAATAACCACAATTCGTCTTTCAGCCAAGTACACTCTGGCGTCCCACAAGGAAGTGTGCTTGGCCCCTTACGTTTCCTAATATTTATAAACGATTTACCGGATTCCATTTCTTCCCATATCAGACTTTTTGCTGATGATTTTGTAATTTATCGCAAAATTTATTCTAACACCGATTGCCAATCCCTTCAATCTGACCTGGATTCAGTAACAGCATGGTGCTCAATCTGGCTTATGCAACTTAATCATTCAAAAGCAAAATTGATGTCTTTTACTAACCGAATGTCTCGAATTCAAACTGCATACTCCTTAAATAATAACTCACTCGAGCTAGTCACCACGTATAAGTACTTAGGACTTCACCTTCATTCAGACTTAGCATGGAACCATTATATTAACCTTATGCTTGCATCTGCTAATCGGTCAATAGGTCTCTTAAGGTATGTCACCACCTTTTTCAAAAATTTCTTTAATTTTGACTATTAAATTTTTATTTCACATTTACGTTATAAAGCACCGTTTTATATGATATTCAAAAGCAAGAAAGAGTGAAAAAAGCCGTGCTGGTATTAATTATTCAGAAAATAATGCCCAAACTTGGTTGTTATGCAAACATTCATAACTAGCGAATGGAAAGCAAGAATTTTAAACTTTTTGGCACAGACTTAGCCAACTAACCATGCTGTGCAACCAACTAGGATCTTTGCCACCCGATAATTGGGAAAAAAGTTATAGCAAATATGCCAAAGAAAACAAAAAAATGTGTCATTTTTGCCTGCATTCCTTGACATAAAACATGATTATATCAAAACTCACCATTCGATTTAATTTATCCTAGTTCATTGCACAGGCTAATAAAAAAGGAGAGAGCGTGCAAAGCTTCATTGAAAAATATTTATTGATTTCGGAGTTATGACTGTTTGCGCAACACGAAAGTGCAAGAAATAAAGTTTTGAGAAAAACAAGATTAAAGTTTTTCAATCCTTGTAGAAAGAAGATCATCATGCCCTAGGAAGTTAAAATGCTCCAGGTTCATAGCTAGGGCCCTCCTTAGCTGATGTGAGCTCTCTTTTGGCATTTGTTTCTGCCCGTCCTTTTTTGCGGAGATGTTTTGCCTCACCCGTTGATTGAAGTTGGGCCTTCATCACATGGTAATGGTCACTGGTGCAACATGCTAGGAGAGTGTGGTGGCCAGATTCGATACCTGCTTCCCTCAAAATATCTGCTGTACTTCTGTTGCCATCACTGAAGGACGAATTCGGTAGCATTCAAAGCGATAGCGCGAAGCAAACAACTGAGACGCTTGTAGCGTCATGCATCCCCATTGCGGAATTTTAAAGCAATGTTTAAAAAACAAAATAAGCCTTAAAAATTGCCTTTGAGTAATCTTTTACATATCAGACTAAAACAAAACAAAAAATTTTCAGTATACGCCGCTGATTATTGCCGAGTTATCATTTTCTGTTACCAAACCACATTAGTTTCGGTTTCAGAACTGTTCACCACCTGTTCGAAAGTTGGCTGTAACTTTTTAACAAAATAAGATACGAACATTATTCTTGCTGCAAAACATTTTTGAAGGTTTTGGGATTCCCAAAATATAAAAAAGAAAAAATGTCATTTTTCCAAAAAAAGCGCTTTCTCAAAGGTGGTGACATACCTTAAAACATAACCTAAAGCATGCATGCTCCTCCTCACCTCCGTTCCCATGCTTATACCACTCTAATTCGACCTAAAATTGAATATGCCTCGGCTATTTGGGACCCTTACCAATCTTACCTAATAAATAACATTGAATCATTGCAGAACCGCGCCGTTCGTTTTATTTACTCCAATTATTCACGTAACACTAGCATCACAGCCTTGAAGAAACGCTCAGGTCTCAAGAATTTATGCCTCCGCCGCAAAGTTGCACGACTATCACTTTTTCATAAACTTTATCATCATCCATCACTTCATAACGACTTTTTTTCTTTGCCTCCTTCGATTTCTGACCGCCGCGATCATCCCTTTAAAGTTAGGCGTTTCACGAGCAGAACATTTAACTATGCGCATTCATTCTTACCACGCGCAATATCTGACTGGAACACTCTGCCTCCACATATCGCAACCACCACTGATCCTGATAAATATTTTAATCTTATATCTTCAATAACTACTGCTTAACTCTTCGCGTACATTGTTATTTTATTTGTTCATGGCTTCCTTTTTTGCAGGGTATGTTACTAAAATGATTCATTGCATTAGTGTTCTGTTTGTATAATTTTAATACTGCAGTGTTTTTCGTTCTTTGCTGCGCTGCCATTGTTTTGATTCCTTTGCTTATTTATGTCATGCAAAATGTCTTATTTGTGGTTTTGTTGTTTTATATTTGTGGTTTTGTTTTATTCTGTTCAATTGCCTGCCCCCCCCCCCCCCCCCTCCCCTATGTAATACCCTCTCGAGGGCCTTTAGGGGTATTTTGTATAAATAAATAAATAAATAATAAATAAGTGGCAGGTGGTTATCAATTTCGGAAAACGGTGTCTAAGTCTATTAAAAAGAAAAAGTGTAAACTAGATTATGTATATTCTTGGAACAACATGAATATCCGTAGTGTGACCGAATATCGATACTTGGGTGTAGTCATCACTTCTGACTTAAACTGGACTCCGCATGTTCAAACCATAGCTAGCAAAGCACTGAACAAGTTCATTTTCCTTAAAACGGCCCTTCGTCATTCTACATCCGATACAAAACTTCTTGCTTATGTCACTTTTATCCGTCCGGTCTCAGATTACGCCAACATAGCTTGGTTCCCCCACACTAAAAACAACGTTAATACGCTCGAGATGGTCCAAAGGAAAGCCGTGCGCTTTATCTTCAACTGCTATGGCCGCATGCATTCAGCCACAGATCTTTTACGCACGGCAGGGCTTCACACGCTGACCAGCTGTGCCAAATTACACTGTTTAAAATTTTTTTATCTACTCCTTAATAACTAATTAAAGATGTTTCCCACAGACTTTGTTCGTATAAACAATACACGAGGAACACGTCACAAGCATGCACTGACCCTTAAAGACTATTTCTGTCGCAGTAATACTTTACAATATTCTTTTTTTCGAAAACTTTTTCTAGATTGGAATCACTTGCATTTATCAGTCGCAGCCCCGCGCACCATAGACAAATTTATTACCCTCGCTGAGAGCTCTGTACTTTCATTCCTCTCATCATAACCTTGCTCATAACGTCTCCACCTTTTCCTCATTAAAATTCCTTTCTCTCTTTGTAATACAGCGCTCTTCTCAGTGTATGTATTGTACTCAAGTGCCATCATCAGTTTTATGACACGAATTGCTTTATTTATTCTTGCCATTTGTATTGCATGTTTTGCCTTTATTTTCTACTCTTAAAAATGTAGCACTGAACCTGTATTTGTATGTTTTGCCCTATCCTGTAAAAATCCCGAGAAGGAATTGACAGTATTCCGAAATAAATAAATAAATAATCTTGTTTATGTATATAAAACAATGCACGTGGACTGCACGCGCAAAAACAAGCCCAATGAGGCTTTGGCAGGCCTGAACATGTTTTCCTTAGTGCAAAATTGAAGGATGGGTTCATTTGATTGATTGATTGATTGATTGATTGATTGATTGATTGATTGATTGATTGATTGATTGATTGATTGATTGATTGATTGATTGATTGATTGATTGAAAGGAAGCTTCTCCAGCTTTGCAGCTTCTAGATATCTCCCTGGAACGTAACGGGATCACTAGGGAAGCGCTCACACTAGCGGTATGGCTGGCGTAATATCTCAAAAACGCAAACGCAGAAGTCATTCAACGCGTCGCCCCTGGAAAATTTTCATTACGCCGTCTATCGACTGTCCATAGACCCTTGGCAATAACATCTATTGACTTTCTATAGACGAATTCTAGTCACTAGTCTGTAAACAATAGAAATCCTCTTAACACGGCATAAAAAATTATTATATTGCTTAGGATCAAAGTGGATATCAATAGGAAGGCAATAGAGTCTATAAGAAGTCTATAGAAAGCCTGTAAGCCATTTGTTTTAGGAAATTTTCCTTACCAATCGGTTTTTCGCCCGTGCAGCTAGAGGTTTCGCGTGAAGCAGAAGGATGGGTCCGGGAGCTATTTTTCCGGCCCCATACATGATTATACCCAACGGGAGGTGACAGCGTGGCAAGACAAGTGCACGCTCTCCGCAGTAGCGCATATCTGTCCACGCGGCCCAAACTGGAAATGATGGCAAGCACTATAAAACCGCTATGGGTCCGATAGTGGGCGCTTACGCAATGATCCATATTGGATGATGAGACTTAGGGGAAAACTGATGGATTTCGGACAAATTTCGTTGCGAAAGCAACACTACGCTAGATGCCGAGCCATTTCGCGGAGCTGACGGAAGGCCATACTGCGCATGCGCGAGGAGCAGTGACGTCACACGGCGCACAGCTGGCGCGCCGCCGCCGTCGCTGCGCGGGTGACTCCGCCGCGCTCGCCAGTTGCGCATGCACAGTAACGGCCCATAGCTAGCGTGTCGGGGACGCCGCCGCTGCCGCGCGCTCTTCATCGTCTCTCTCTCCTCATTTCTTTCGCAATCCTCCAGGTTTAACCAGGTCTAAACCACTGCCAATTTTTTATGCGAAGCATACTACTTTAGCTACCACTTCAGCCCTTCACCGTGGTTATGTGCCTCCAAATCACGTGATACATGACGTCACACCACGTGACATGATGACGTCACGACAGTAGAGAAACGGGGGCCCACCTCGCGCCGTCGCTGTGGTTGTGCGTCTCCAAATCACGTGATACATGACGTCACACCACGTGACACGATGACGTCACGACAGTGGAGAAACGGGGGCCCACCTCGCGCCGTCGCTGTGGTTGTGCGCCTCCAAATTACGCGACACGATGATGCTTCGCATTCTCCAGGCTTAACCAAGTTAAGCCTCAGCCATTTTTTATTTACCTTGTACGTCAATCACTTTTTTTTAGGTTACGATCTCCGACTTGATGAAAGGAACACCTACCGTCTGTCTGTCTGTCTGTCTGTCTGTCTGTCTGTCTGTCTGTCTGTCTGTCTGTCTGTCTGTCTGTCTGTCTGTCTGTCTGTCTGTCTGTCTGTCTGTCTTTGTCTTTGTCTTTGTCTTTGTCTTCCAACCGTTCTCTATTTCGCCATCCAACAGTTTGTGTGTGAACACATATATTCGTCTATCTACCAACCTACTGCTTCCTTGGTCAGTCTGCCATATATCTATTTACCTGCTCGCCCGTGCCGATGCAAACGGAGAACGCCTTTTTGATGCCGTCCTTCCAAATGACGCTAGCTTAATTTGATTGGGAAGGAACCACGGGTTTGGGAAGGAACTTCAATGTCTATGAGCAGTCAGTTTACTCTACATCCTATTTCTTTGCAGGTAAAGTGCTGGAACCAAGAAAGTGGCTGCGAGATTATCACGGCCGCCTCGGATATCATCCAGCATTTTCAGCACCAGTGCGGATACCACTCGGTCTCCTGCCTCAAGTGCTTCGCTACAGTTCTTTGCAAGGACGTATGCGCGCATCTCGAGTCAGGCTGTAGCTCTTTAACAACGTTTCCTGCGTCCGCATGTGAAGGACAGTCGATTCGCAGAGATGAAGCGGAGATTTTTTCATCCTTTCGACGAGCGTTGGAAGAGCAAGCTGGCGAAATGAAGGCCTTTCTTGAGCGGCTGCCTAGTCCACGTGATGACAGACTGAATGAAATCTGCCACAGCATAAACACGTTCAAAGAAACTCTGAGGCAAGAGCTGTCTGACGGCATAAATAGCCTAAAACAAACTCTGAGAGAAGGAGAAAACAGAGCGAGACAGTCTCAAGAGAGCTTCGCTAACTGTGTAAGCAGATTTGACGAAGCGCTGAAAAGTGTGCACAATAGTGTGCCCACACAGAGCGCTGAAAGGTCTTTGGAGACCGCGTCTGCCATCCAGGCATCCAACACGGAAGCGACGGCTTCTAGTGAGAACACAGCAGACTGTTTGAGAACTGTGCTCTGGAACAGTGCAGTGCACATATCACACTGTGAATTCATTGTAAGAAGTGTTAAAGCACTTCAAGAGACAGCAATGAGAAAAGGCTTTGCTGATTTCACTACCCACCTTGCATACCTTCGAGGCTACTGTCTGCTCCCTGGACTCAGATTTCAAAAGAAAAATGACTCTGTGACGCTGCACATCACCTCTATCTTGTACAAGGGTGACTTGGACGACTTTGTTCAGTGGCCATTCATGCACAGAATCAGGTTGAGCGTACTGCACCCAAAAAGTGGCGGAGAGCGCAGCATCAATGGGCAGAGATTTCAGCCTCTGGAATGGTCTAAAAGACCAGTGGAAAAGAGAAACAAAGGAGCTGTCTTTATTCATCAGACCCTGGACCTCAAACAGCTCATAGCAGGAGGCTACGTCGAAGATGACCTGCTTCAGGTGAAGTGGGAGCTGCTGCTGTGAGCTGCGCTTGAATCCAATCAGCGGCTTAGGCCATGTCCTCTCATTGAAGCACGTGCACATGGCACAGTGTTGATTCAGTTACTCAGAACGAAAGTTTGGGACTAGTAGCAGCGTGAAAAATGTTTCTCGTACGGAACTGAGTGTGTGTCAATTTCTGGTATCGTAAATAAACTTCTGTATCGCCGAATGTGCTAAAGGATGTGTTTTAATCCAATAAATTTGATGCCACAATTTCATGTCTGCCACAATTTCGCTCTGCTTGGCCAGACTGGGGACGGCTGTGACATCGATCGCGTGTCGGAATCATATGCTTCAAGAAAACAATGTCATTCGATTGGGGTAGTTAGACCAAATGCGGATATGTGCTCTAGCGTGATGTGCTTCGATGCGGCGCTGGTTTGCTAGGTTAAGATGGTGGTGTGCGTTTTCTGTCATGAAAAAGTGAAAGGAGGACATGGAAACATCTGCCATCTGTCTTGTGACGTCAAGAGGGTAAAGGACCCTTGATCACTGTCTACAAGTGAATAATGGTGCCGCCTAGCCTCAAAGATCCACATTGACGAAAAAGTGCGGACGTCATCAAATGTTTGCTTTAGAAAACGGTCGTTATTTCGCTATTTTACTTCATTTTATCACTGAAGCCAGACTGCCGCAAGATCCAGAAAATCTACGAGGTGAGATGGAGCGGATGTGCAGAAGTTTCCTTGATGCCCCTCGTGACCTATGCTACACCCTAATGTTGGAGCCATTGTTGGGCAGTTGAAACCGAAACGACACGACAGAAGAAATTCAATAATAGAAAATTCACTGGTCGCTGGTGAAGCCCCCGTGGTGATTCATACAAGTGAATAATGCTATTTTATTCTTTCATCCATCATAACAACAAAGAAAGCAGGCAAACACAGTTGGGCTTCTATACTCCTTGCAAGGTCGTTTCTTTGCTGTCATTTCTTTCCACTGACCAGTATTAGGGGTCATACACACAGTGCAAATTGAGAACTGCTGAAGAAAACATCATATGCTGATTTTTCTTTTAAAAAATAGTTGCTAAATGCAAAACATTGCGACAAGCTTCAATCAAGCTTTTTCGCGAGTTTATTTTTTGGTAGCATTCTTCACAATGCACTCTCACAATTGCTTATGCCCGCTGTGCCGTTAGTTCCAGTAGACTTCGCAGGCTGAACTGACGGTTTTGCCCAGGCTCTTGTCAAGGTTTTTGGCCGCATATTCCACGGATGCAAACCTGGAGCCGAAAAGCAGGATAGAACATTTTTACGAGCTAGTTGGTTCATTTCATCACTTCTTTTCAAAAGCAGAAGTGTCAGTGTTTTCTGTGGTAAGGATTTGCAACCTGAAAACCATGATAGCAGATAAGCGCAGAGCGTTAGGTACCATGAGTATTCGTCAAATATGGATGCGTCTATTCTGCAGTGTTAATGTCTTTACTCTGCAATGCAAGGAACACTCCTTGTGGATCTGTCTGGCCGTTCCGTTCCTTTTTTTTCTTTTTTATGTTTCCTCGGCACCTGATGTCACTTTTTCATGGGCAGAATATCATGACAGCGCGTTTCATTACTGCGCATGCTACCCGACTCATCGATGTCTATAGAAATCCTCGTGTAACCGCTTCAAAGTTAAAGTTGAAAGCCAGCGCCAGTATTGCCTGCGTTGTCGTCCATGTCTCTCTAGCGCTTTGTTTCCGAGAAACTCAAACCAACTAGCCCAAACCAAGGTTTTGTTAGTTAATATTGTGAAATGAGATAAAACCTGGAAATAATGTTTGGGAAAACAAATTACGCCACAGTTTACATAAAAACGTGTCAATAGTATTTTGTGAAGGTGGATTATAACATTAGTACTCTGCTTGTAATCACCCCACTTCAGCATTTACCGGCGTATTACCACGCATAAAATCTTAATTATTCAAACCAGGAGCTGAAATAGATCACTGCAGCAGAGTCGCCTCAGGGATTTCTCTTCAAGCAGTTGTGTAAATACTAGCAGCTCGTTTGTGACTTGCCAACGGTCTTCAGAATGGAATGAGAAGAGCCCGTCGGCTTAATAAAGAATAATAAATCGTCCATATTCAGAGTATGTTGAGGGCAATAATGAAACTCTGGATGTTATGAGGTCATATGTCCTGATCGAGAATGACAATGAAATTATTTCGAGATACCAGTAGCTATTAAATAATCCCGAAGGGAAATTCCGTTACCTTCCCAGTACCGCAACTTGTAAAGTCATGTGCTTCAAGTTCAAAATACGAGCGCTTCCGCCTCATGAATCCGAACGCTTTTCTTCGGGAGAAGATACATCGCACTTTGCAGCGCTGAATAATGGCAGGCGACTGCAAAGGAAAAGAAAATTTATTTCCATCCTCGTCAAGAGTATCAAGCATGAAATGCACTGCAGTAAAGCAGTAGCACTTTCTGAAATTACTCATAGATGGCAGCAGCCGCGCTCCAGTATTGAGGGGGTCCTACGTATTGCTGGGCAGGCCGCACACTGTATTCATGCAACCGGGTGGCATTTACGGTGCCTGCAGAGCGAGTGACGGTGCCTGGGCGTTGTTGCAGCTTAGTGAATAAATACACCCCTCAACTGCCTCCTCTTTGATGTCTTGTAGGGACGACAGTGCTCAGAACACGAGTGTTAGGACCAAACTGAGTTGAATGATGACTTCCCTTCCCCTCACCCCCTTCCCCCCGTGTAGGGTAGCAAACCGATTATTCTTTCGGTTAACCTCCCTGCCTTTCCTCTTCTACATCCTCCTCCTCCCTTGATAGAAGGCTTACCTTTCTTCAAAAGCTGTTAGTTCTATAGCTGACGCATGCCCATAACAAGAGGCAATTGTGGAGCCGAAACTTTTTCACAAGGACAGCGGCCTCCTCGATATTTACTAGATGTAGCTCCAGTCGCGCGCACCAGTGTTTGCTTAGCATGCATTACACGATCATTTTCTTCCTGGCCGACAATTTTATGTACTGCCTCTCTATGCCTTTGATCATGTTTTTAATATTACGTCCTATGTCCTTGCTTTTTGTTTATTTACTGGTTTATGGGGCTTAACTTCCCAAAGCGACTCAGGCTATGAGGGACGCCGTACTGCAGAGCTCCGGAAATTTCGACCACCAGGGGTTCTTTAGCATTTTCGGAGTGAGACAGAAGAAAGGAGACTGGTTCAGCAAGTCATGGTCTTGTGGAGGGCTGCCACATGACGTACTTCCTCAGCATTCCTTACTCCATACTCGGAACCGGTCAGGTATCAATAAACTGCTTCTTTCTTCTCCTGTGCTGAAGAGAGGTTCGGGGATGTGTTCTCTCCTCCTGTTGTCCCAGGAGACACGTCACTGACATACCTTTATTTCCAGTGATGCAGCATGAACAATCCTGTTCAAGGTCCGCAATATTGCGAGTTATAAAAGAAGAGGAATTATATTTGCCACGATCAATCTTTAAGGGCCTGTTAAAAGTACGTCATGAGGAAGTGGTACGCATCTTTTCGAGTACAGAGTGGCCCAGAAGCCGTGAACAAATTCCAAACATGCATAAAACACCGTACAGATGTTCGTGCACAGTTGAGGACAAAAGTGTCTGGACCAGATGCTCTGTTAACGAAGCCGAAAGCTCAATTATTAGCCTCTCGGTGGAGACCACACCTGTGGAGGCGAAAAAACAGGATTTGAGCCTTGAACTCCACAAGTGTGATGTGAAGCCGGCGGCTAATACTAAAGCTATCAGTTTATCCGACAGAATATGCAAACGGGAGGTTTTTGTCACTGACTCCACAAGTGGAAAGAAAGAGATCGTACCGAGTCCACTGTAACGGCCGATTTGCCAGGAGCTGAATACTTGCACAGGTCGAGTGGCTTCACCATCATACCAGGGTAGTAACCGTCCAGCTTTTGTCCTTCAGACTGAACCTTCCAGCATGCTGGACCTCTATACCTGGAGCGCGGTTAAAAAAAAAAGATTAGAAAGGTAAGCCTTTGAAGAAGCATGTGGGCAGCTGTCCTAAATCACTCTCACTAAAAATCCCTGAAATTGTTTCTTTTTTTTTGCATAGTCGTAACATTTCATTTTGTTTTCTATCGTAGTGGTTCTAAGACTGTCTAACTGACAGGCGTCGCTTCAAAAAACTTTGTCTGACTGAAAGATGTAATATATTTTTTTTCTTAGAAGGTGGAAAAGATTCTCAGTTAAAGCAAAACCAGTCCACAAATACCAAGTTTCTTAAAACATTAAGCATCGGCTCCCATTTTGTTTTTCTAAGACATGCCAACTCCTCACTGCTGTCTTGTTTATAACGCGAAGTATCAATCGAATCCGTGGTTTCTCACGGCCAGCGTGCATAGGCTGTTCGGACTTTGTTACCTAGGACTGCATGAAATTCATATTATGTTCAATTCCCAGTGAAAGAGAAGCATTACCCAGCTACCGGTTCACTGTTTTTAAGCAGCGCACATCTGCTGTGAAGTCAAGTATTGTAGATATTAATACAATGGCGTTAGAGGTACAGTTTACGAGAACAGCCGGCGTCCGTCCGTCCATCCACCTCACAAAAAAGCAGGTGGCCATGAAATTAATTCAAATAAATTCAATGAAATTGCCACCTGCCCAGCGAACATTGCGCATCAGCTGAATGGTCGAGAAAAAAACAGGCTTTCGAGGAGCTGCCTCTGGATAAATGAGCTTAACGGGAACTCAGGAGAAGCAACCTGGGTTCGCAAGCCCCGCCGGTGTTTGTGTTTGACACAGCCACCTGCCGTGGCCATGGCGCATCATTTAACCGCTGCATCACAACGCCAGTATAGTATGAGTACTACCCGCGATCTATGAATCTTTGAAAGTGGAGTACGTGGGCGTAAGGAATCAAGCTATCACACTGAAATCTTAAGGGTAGGTTAAGCGTCAACCATTTTTTTTTCGTCGGTTATTTCTGATTAAAATCTCTACAGTTAATCTACTAAAACCATCGCGTTCACTTTACCATTGTGTTCATTCTTGTGTTATGCGGTCTGCAGGCTGAACACTGCCCGAAAGCTTCAAACCTGCTCTGCGAAACCGCTTAGAAGCAACACCTTTCACCATCGCGGCTTCAGAAACGAAGCAAATCTCGCCTTATGTGGTGCTATAGAGGACTTACTTTAATACGTATTGAATCTGCCGGACGCTGCATGGGGAGAAGCGGTGGTAGTTGGGTCCCTTGTTTATGTAACTCATGATGTACCCCTGACTGAAAGGGCACTCGCGAGCGCCTGGGTGCCCCGGAACAGCATCGTTGAGCGGCGGGTCACCGTCGTGGGCCGCGCCAAGTCTGCGAGTGAGAGGATAGGTGCAGGCATGCGCAGTCTTTGCCAGACGTAATCGGGCAACGGTGGCTTGCTTCTTAGCCGCGTAGCGAAGCACTTATGGCAGCCCTTAAGTTCTTAATCTGGGTAAAGTAAGATGAACCCTTTTCCTCACGTTGTGACACCTTTCGATCTTGTGTGGTGCCGTAAATGTTACCCGGTACGGTTGAGAAGCAAAAGCATGTTGCTCGGTTACTTTTGGCAAAAGGGGGTTCAAGCAAGTGAAATGTGCAGGGCAACACCTTTGTCTCGTGAAATCATACATGGAACGACATTTGAAGAAGCGCCTCCAGCGTTGAAAATACGATTTACTCTGGCGTCCCTACCACGGAAGTACGTAGGACGAGGGAAGCGAATGGAAAGAACCCCCGAACCACCTTTCGATGCGGAGAGAAAGAGAAATTTATTGAACCCTTCCACTTAATAAGGACAACTGTCCTTCACAGAACCCAAAAATACAACACAGCGACAAGCGTCGCTCGATAGCACATGCAGCCAGAAAATACACTAAAGCGACTGCTGTCGCACTACACACACACAAAACGTTCAAAACACAAGTTTCCAGAGTGTCTTGAAAGGTCCGAACCACGCGGGGGAAGTATGCACTAAAATAACGCGCACAAACACCGCGCACAACACTCAATACGGCAGGAGCCGCACTGTGACTCGGCCCCTGCTTGTTTGGATGAACCGAGTTGCTAGAATGGGCAGCGACATAGCATATTGCACGATGGTCAGAGCATTGTGAAACATGGCAGCGTTAAAGAAACGGGGACGACATGAGCAAGGTGTGTTGCTGGGCGAGTTGGTTGGGGTACATCTTGGGGACGACGTGGATGAAATGTGTCTTCGATTTCGTTCCTGTTTCTTATGCGTTGCCATTTTTCAAAACGAGTGACCTACTAGCCCGCACCTGAAGACATTAACCGACACACAGCAACTTTTATTACCGAAACTTAATTACGCATTTTTTCAAATAAACTGATTACAATAATCTTCTGATCTGGATTAATTAAAACGCGCTTCCAAATTAAATTTAGGAAAGTGCAGGATTCAACATTTTCCACTCATTCCGAATGTGAGGAAGTGATTGCGTTAGATAGTCAACTTCCCATCCCCGCCGCCGCGGTGGCTCAGTGGTTACGGCGCTCGGCTGCTGACCCAAAAGACGCGGATTCGATCCCGGCCAAGACGGTCGTATTTCGATGGAGGCGAAATGCTAGAGGCCCGTGTGCTGTGCGATGTCAGTGCACGTTAAAGAAGCCCAGGTGGTCGATATTTTCTATGAGGCATCCCTCATAGCCTGAGTCGGTTTGAGCCGTTAAACCCTCAAAAAACTAATCTAAAGCATCCCTCCGGTTTGGTTTGGTTTGGTTTAGTTTTGTTTATGGAGTTTAACTTCCCAAAGCGACTAAGCCTATGAGGGACGCCGTAGTGAAGGGCTCCGGAAATTTCGACCACCTGGGGTTCTTTAACGTGCACTGAACCCCAGGTGGTCGAAATTTGCGGAGCCCTCCACTTTTCCGGAGCCCATAGGCTTAGTCGCTTTGGGAAGTTAAACCACGGCCGTAAACAAAACTAAACCAAACCAATCCGGAGGGATGCTTTAGATTGGTTTTTTGAGGGTTTAACGGCTCAAACCGACTCAGGCTATGAGGGATGCCTCATAGAAAATTCCCTCCTTGCGAAGACATCCACCTCTATATTTTCACGGTCCTCGTAACTACAGGGCCACATTTTCGAGAGCATTTCACATCACTTGTTACTTGGGGCTCAAAACCACCTGCCGATCAGGTGGTGTGTTTGTTTCGGGTAATTGCATTCTGGTCATTCGTGACGACAATTGCGATGCCGTTCACCCACTAGGAAATCCTTCATAAAACTGTCGTTGTAGTAATCGGAATCCCTCTACAATGTTCACTCACAGCACCTGTTTCTTCGCATGGGATGAAGACATGCTGGTGATGATCCCCGACTTACAAGTGAGCTATCTCGTGTGTGAAGGCATGCATTCCGTCGTACGACCCTGGAGTGTCTTCGCCGATGGCAGCGAGTCTTTTGGAGCAGACGCCGCCAACAGCGGCAAGTCCTGCACGAGAAAAGAGAAGTGAAAATGTGCGAACCATACAACGTGGGAACACCGTGTTTAGTTTGCATTTGCGAGCTCAGTGAACGCTCTTTCAAAGGGCCAACAAATGCAGTCGGGGACACGACCACAGACCCCAACCTAAAAGCGAGGACTGAAAAGTAGTGTGACCAGGCGGCGCCCGCCAGTGTCTGCACCAAACAATTCTAGACAAAAGCACTTTGTAACGTGAGCTACATTGGCCACAGTCTCGCCGTTTCGCGTGCTCCCTCCGTCGACTATACTGCGCATGCGCGAGGAGCGTGTGACGTCACTGCGCACAGCTGGCGCGCCTCGCCGCGGCCGCTGCTGCCGGTGGCTCAGAGCCACGTGACGGCACTGCTCACGCTACGAATATCCTGGCATAGCAGAGCTAAGCCACTGCCAACTTTATTTAACGCGAAAGAGTTTATGAATTCAGTTTTTTTATATATTGTAAGGTTCACTATAACAATCAATATATCCGCACATTTCCCGTCGGCAGGCTTGCATTGTTTTTTTTTTCGATTAACGTTTCTGCTACCGACAAAAGCGTTCCCCATTGTTTCCTATGGCAGTCTCAACTGCTCGATGCTAGCGATGAAATCGATATGAAAGATTTTGCAACATATCGGAAGATGGACCATTACCTTCCATACTTCCATTGCAGTGCCTTGCAGATTTACAATATTTAAAATGCTTATCCAAGATTACTGGACATGACACTCACAGAATGATGCTGATGCCACAGAATAGACAGAATTCTTTCGGCAAGTTTTCCAAACAATAAAACAATAACCTGGCGCAGAATGGCGACAAATAATAAAATATGCGGTAATGACGCGTAACCAAGAAGCTACGGCCTTAATCCAGCGAATTCTAAGAAATTTCTTTACTTGCATCTTAATTTCAGCTGCTGGGAACCTGCAAGGCGCTCGGATACTCGGAAACCCTCCAATGATCAATATTTGCAAATATTATAAATTATTGCAGTGAAAACCTTCTACAGGCACTGTTCTTTCTTTCGCCATCACATAACGCTTAACTTACCCTTTAGAGTGCAATGACATAGCATTGGACATCCCTCCGGTGTAGATACTCCTCTGTCGTCTATGTTCTGCCTACATGCCCACATATGCGGATTTGATCAATGTGCGCTTTACATTTATGGACGGCTGGGAGTCCTCATACAGCTCCTGGCGCAGTGGCGCAGTGGCGCAGCGGTTTAGTGATGCGCCACTGCCCCGCAGGTGATGAGGCTTGTGACACCCAGGTCGTGAGCAAACTACCCACAAGGAGGTGGGAAGGTTGTGACGACGTCACAAAGCCGCGTCAGTTGGGTGGCATGGGGGCCACTGGATTTTCCGCTCTTAACGCCGACGACGAAGACAGCTACAACGCCGGAGTGTCAGCAAAACGGGAGCCTTAACGCTACCGCGCTGATAAACTACAGATATTTTCGCCAGAGGCCGTTTTCGCATACAAACTGCAATGACATTTACGGACCCGTCAGCCTAGATCACACCGCTGTTCTATTGCAGTCGGCGATCAAGGACTCTTAACAAACTCATCACAAGGAGTGTTCACAAACTCAACCGAGTGGCGGGGAAACGATATTTTCAGTTTTACCTGGAATTTATGACACATAAATGCTTGTTTACGAAGAACAAAAACTGACCAAGAAAGAGCGGAAAAAGAGGCACCAAGGACAATAAAACAAAATGGAGGGGACACTTAAACTCCGCCGTAAGGGTACGATGCGACAACGTAATGGGCTAATGCCCATATATGCAGAACGTCATTCTCTACTTTACATTCATAGATCCCCGAGACTCCTCATACCCCTTCTGGTGCAGTGGTGCAGCTATTGAGCGATGCACCAGTGGACTTCGATGGCAGGTGCTCCCAGCGGTGGGCGACTCAAGTTTCTCTTCCCGAGCGACCAATCCTCAATTTATCTGCTACCTGCCACGGTGGGTGATTTGCCCACTATCCGATGGGCAGGTTGGGATGACGCAGCAAGGTCACGTGACCTAGGTAGCCCACCCACCTGCCAGAGCCATGATTGTGATTTTTTCGCTCACAACGCCGACACCGACAACACCGACGTCGGATTTACTGGAGAACGGGGCTTTTAACGTTATGGTTAAAACTTCCCCTTAGTTCCTCATAAATATAGTACCACACACATTTTTCGCGCTCACCTCTGCTGTTGGTGTCCGGAACCCCGTTATCCATAACGTACATGTCACGTCTGGAAGAAGAGCAAAAAACAATGTGCACCATCACACCATGCTAAAAATATCATGACCGCAAGAAGAACCCGCAAGAAGAACCCGCAAAAAGTTCAAGAACCGCGGGCTCTAGTTACCCGGTTATAAGGTACACTACATCGGGGTATCCATAATCTTGCTTCTTCTGTTCAACATACTTCGTCAACTTGCGATGCGTGAGTGTGTCGTCCATGTATTTGCGGTTACCGTGTAAGTAAGGTTCGGTATCCTCGGAAGCAGAAACAAACAATAAGCACGTTTTAAACAAGGGTAGCGCATAACAGTTTAGCATATCACCGGAGCAAGCAGAAGATCACAATAGTCACCTCGCCCCTTTCCAGTCCTACCAGCAGGACCTTCACTTTGGGGGCCACCGTGTCCTTGAAGCGGAGGTTTGCCTGGAAAGTGCATACAATGCTTCGTGGATACAAGTGCAATCGGGATACAAGTGGATGCAATGGTTAAATATCTGTGTAGGTATTAGTATCCTTACAGCGGAGATTGTGTTTCACAAAGCATATATTTTGACAAAAAAAGGCATTAAAGTTAAAAGCGTGCATCGAATTTTGAGTGTAAAGTTATCGTCGCCCGTATTATCAATGTCTGTGTTGCTGTCTGGGGCTTGACAGCAACCCTTTTGGGTGGGACAGACGTGACTGGAAAGGAGAGAGAAAGTTTAACGATAGGGAGAGCGAAGAGGTCGCCCTGAAAAATGGATATCTGGCCTGCTACTCTCAACGGGGGAAGGGGAAGAGAATAAAGAGGGTCGTAATGAGTGCCAACGCGGTGAGAATAGCTAGAGATGAGAATATCTGCACGCACTTTCCATGGCATCACAGCAGCGAGGGAAAGACAAATACAGCACAAAAATAATAGAACAAATATTCACATTTCGGCCCCGGCAGGACCTTAAAGCCGCAGCGTGGGAGTCGAAACTTCAATGATTTTTAACGGGACTCCCGTTCGGGAAAGGAACCGGCGTCGTCCAGGTGGTGCTTTGTAGAAAAACCCGCTCACCGTTTCCCATCTTCTCAAGATGAGAGAGAGACCAGGCCCACACAACGCTGCTTTATCCCTTTCGGCTAAGAGATTAATTCGTGGCTTATTTTTCTATTTCAACTTATTTTCACCTACGGGTGCATGAAATTTCTCCTTGCAGTTCCTTAGGATCATTCATTTTTCTTCTTAATTAGTTTAAGCCTGCCGTATACGGCAGTGGCCCAGGCAGAGGCACTTTTATTTTATTTCATTTCTGAAGCTGCATCATAAGTAATGCATTAAGGATAAACTTCTCAGGATTGGCGGGGAGTTGCAGCTTGAACCGCTGTGTGAAATCGTCCTTTACATTTAATTTAAGGCTACCGAATATTAAGGCAATTTATAGGCGTACCTTTAGCGGCTGCTAAGAGGAGTATGCAGTGGGTTTCACGTGACCTTCGGTCGATAGGAAATAAACTGCCCAGCTTTTGTTTTGTGATAAAGCCAACGTCAGTCTCTCTTGTTCACAGATCGCCACGTAGAAAACAGAAAACCAATAATGATGCGGTTGAATCATTGTATGTCTTTTATTTCCCTCCCCACCTTTCAGTCATGTGACTTATCATGTTTCCATAAGTAACCTGTTACCTGACTTTCCTGGGTTCATAGACTAAAAATAAAGCTGCACATTATGTCAGCACATGATGCGTCGGTATTTGTACAAATGCTTTTGAGTGCTCAAGCAAGGGTCAGCAAAGCGACAAAAAAAGGAGAGATGTCTGGGGTAACTTACGCTGTTAATCATGACGCATAAGTATTCGAGCAACGCTTTAGTCTTGTCGAAGTGCTTTTGGTGCTTCTTATCTGATATGACAAACAACTCTATTGTGACATTCGCGGGAACCTCTTGGTGAGCGTTGTACCTCCTCTTCCTTGTCAAAGAGGCTTTATCTGAAATATTTTGAAAGGAGAAATCAGTACTGGAAACCCCTGTCCGATACTACACATCTCTGCTTTCTAGTTGTCGGTCACGTAAAACTCATTTTAATTATTTTTGAGAACAGAAATGACTGGCGAAAACAGCGTGCATACATTAACTGCTAACAGGGAACTACAGTTTTCATGTTAGGGGCTCCGAAATTCAAGAATAACGTGAATGAACTCTGTTATCCCAGCTGAGCATTGAGATTAAAGTTCTTGCATGAAATTTACAGCAACGAAACCGGAATAGATAAAACTGTCTACTTAAAGGAGCCTCAGTATGTTTCAAGGAGGAAAGAAAATAAAATTAAAATTAAAAGTTGCACCCTCGGGATTAATGTCCGGAAATACTCGTTTTTCCCAACACAATAATTTGTTTCAATGTGTTGTCAAATTAAGTTTTTACATATCCAAATTTTCAGGCTCCCTTAGAAAGTGTCATGCCCATCTGATATTTACTGTTCTCGTAGGTGGTTGCGCGTACGCGCAATGCATAGAATTCAAAACTGAAAGTTTGTTAACGTTTATCTATGTGTGCCACTAGAGCTGTTAATGCTTGTCTGTTTTTCGTTTAGTATGTTCTGATTTGTTGTGTTCATCAATTATTTCTGTGCTTTTTAAGTACTTAACCCTTAAGTACTTTTGAGCGATGTTGGTGCATAAATAAATAAACAAACAACCAGCGGTGCACTTTTCAAGGTGCTTTTCTTGGCTAAACTTAGCATTCGAAGCTGCCACTTTGAGCTATTGTTTCTATTCTCCAGAAGTACCTTTTAAATGTGTCAAAGCCGAATATACAGCAAGGAAAATAACCAGCGGGCAAGGAAACGTTTTCTCTCAGTGATTCAAGCCACATTGATTGCTTCTTTTTATGTTTATGATCTATGCAAAATCGTACGAGCATCAGTTTAAACAAAACTTTACTGCACCTAGAAGGATATGAGCGATACCATTTGCGTAGATTTCTATACAAGCCGCTCTATGCATTTATAGAAAAAAGATGCATGCCGCAATGGTAAAGCGCAGTTGTATGCATGACTGGAGAAACAATCAACGTTTTCAAACGCTATAGTTTGCACTGCAGTGCACACATTTAGTATATTTATTCACGGCATAGGTATATCGATGCATGCGTAGATTTCTTTACAGAGACACACCTTTTTTTGGGATGAGGGCGTCGTATTTGGCCCCCTCTTTCTCCTCGATTTCGTAGATGTGGTGCGGCACCTGTCCTTCTTGAGACCTTTCCATGGTTGGCGCAGGAGCGATCCTGTGACGAGGTCCGATAACGCCATCCTGCAAGTTGTAATTAAAATATCAAAGTGGACAGAAGTCTGATTTTCATTGTTTATTATCGGAAGTTCATTTGTGTTCGCAAAAATATCTCCTTACTACCGGACGGTCCAATGAACGTGGCCACGAAGCTTCTTGCACCACCGCCCAGACAAGCCTTCTTTCTGTCCAGGTCCCGCTCCTAAAGCTGTCAGGTTGACTAGCGCGTTCTCACTTAACTGTCCTTCGCGGATTACGCTGCCTTTCAATTAAAGTTACCCAGCACTGTTGGTTGCCGGCTATAACCCTCAATTTGCACTGTGCGATGTCAGTGCACGTTAAAGAACCCCAGGTGATCAAAATTTCCGGAGCCCTCCACTACGGCGTCTCTCATAGCCTGAGTTGCTTTGGGACGTTAAACCTATATAAACCAAACAAATTTATTTATTTATTTATTTATTTATTTATTTATTTATTTATTTATTTATTTATTTATTTATTTATTTATTTATTTATTTATTTATTTATTTATTTATTTGTTTGTTTATTTATTTATTTATTTATTTATTTGCTTATTTATTCCGAATACCAACATCTCCCGAAGGTATCATTGTAGGGGGTTCAATACATGGGGGCACACAATGGTAAAAAGATCGCCATAATGCACATTGTCAGTTAAAAACGACTAACACTGAAATCAAAATTACTGCGAAACATACAAATAGTGCAATGGCAAAGATGAATTATGTTTTTTTTTACTCTGCCAACAACGCTTCTAAGAGCTCATCAAGCAAATCATGCGATTAAACAAAACTATAAACAATCTTAAGTGTACATTAATGAGGCAAACGATGGCGACCTTGGCATTGCAAGACTTGACACCTCTTACTGCTCTTTCTCTTTGGAGTCGGTATGACAAGCAGAGAAGAGGCTTACGTGATAGGAGGGATTGGAGGGGAAGCGGTCTGCAACCGCCGACCGACGACGTGGTTTTTCTTTTAGTAAGATTTTTTTACTAAGGCATTTCAGTTCATGTTGGGGGGTTACCTTCGGTTTAACACTCGGCTTTTTTCTCCGCTCCCATCAGGACCTCAAGAATGGACACCATCAAGCTTTCAGGTTAGACGTCTGATCATCTCCAGCTATTTACTGTGACATTGTGCGTTGCAATCTTGGAACCCTGTCCTACATTAAGAGAATGCCATGTGCTGTGACAGACTGGATGGATAGATTTATAAAAGCACTTCTTCACAGGAAGGATGCACTGAAATACTGGTTCTGTCTTTGCTGGCAGAATCCCATTGCAGTGCTAGTTAGCATGCAGCAGAGTTGAATCTCTCTTCTCGCGTTGCCTGGCTCACTTTATGGCTTGTTCTGTTTGTGTTTAGCAGTGTTGATGATATCGACGCGCAACAAACCAACTTAGTTTCGCTAAGCAACTCCGTATTATTCTCGTGTGCAAATAACGTACGCGGTGCGACCTTCATGCATGTTAACAAAGAACATGACAAAAAAAATGGAGATATATTGTCATGCGAACTCTGTGATATCTCACCACATGCTGCTTTGGACGCAAAACCTCGTTCGTTATTTAATATTAGGTTTGCAAATCGCACAACGCAACAAGGTTAACGATGCCTAATGGGGACCGTATAAGCACACGACAAGAAAAATCCTTCGCGAAACTTACCAGCTCCAAAGCATTGGAGGAAGTTCTTACTGCGACCGTGGCGAAGTGTTCCTCGTCTTCGTAAAGATTTCCGTCGATATCTTCACCTCTGATCTGTGAATGGAGCAAATCATAGAAGCGGTTGTGTCTTGTTTCTCTACACTTACAGCTTCCTTGCAAGAGCTTCAGTCTGCAACCGGTAAATGAAGCAATGCGTTCAAAAAGGTGCAGTAATAAATTCTAGTTTTTATGCTTTGTTCAGAGAGCTATAAAGGGTTAATTTCCTTTGTTACAAGTACTAATTGCTCATGTTATCAGCGTGACTGTTAATTTTCTATAAACTTGCTTATCGTTTCCCACATCCCTGTTTTGCATATACGAGCTGAAACTTGCCAGGCTGAAGGTCCTGGCATTTCAAAACTGCTAATATGAACTTCGAAAAGGGTCAGCAGCTCTAAATCTGACGTGCTACCAAGCTTTTTTTTTACATCACTGAACTTCAACGACCATGTCGTATGTCATGATCCCTTGACGTCACTTCCTATACCTTACGTCAACGTTGCCTTTGCAGTTCTCATCACTGTAAGCACTCTCCCCGTTCCAATAGCCCAATTTTGCTTTGTTAAACAATGCATTCAACGTGCTCAACGTTCTGGCCATGTTTTGGAAACTATGCTCTTTTGAAAAGCCTTCAGGACCGCTCTAGTTCTTAGGTCAACGTCGTCTTGCTTTTCTTGGACAAAACAATATAAGGGCACTGTAAATCCTGTTTTGTTTACCTGCAATCTACAGAAGTCCTTTAGCATATAGCTCATTGTCTCACCACTGTAGGACAAAGAGCGCTCCTGTACGTCTGTTGTGCACTTACGAAGCGGACAGCCGGTGTGGCATTTTCAAACTCGTGGACAATCAGTGTCGGCGCCGCAATGGACGCCTTGAGCAGTCTGAGGGTGAGGTCTTCGTGTATGTGCACGAGCTTAGCGCCGTCAGCAGCTCGCTCTTCCAGTAGTCTTGGGTAGACGAGCCTCGGCTGCGGCGCCCCTACGTCGCAAGTGCAAATCGATAGTCGATTGGAGAACATATTAACACTGTCTTTTAAAACTTTTCTTCTGGTCAGGAAACTTCTACGTAACTCTATGTGAGGGCTTTTTTAGGCCTCTCAGGTTGACCTCCCGCTATGTCCTGTAATAAGATATGCTTACTGTACATTGTACTAAATGAGCATAAAAACAGATAGGCGTAGAACAGAATTTGCCCATGGCGAGAGAGAGCTTTCTCTTCATGCCGACAAATATGGCTAACCATCGAATAATTTTTTTTGGTGTTTAACAGACACACTTTTCACAGCAAGAATTCGTTCAAAAAATATTATTAGCGCTTAAAATAGTACACCATAGAAGCTTCCGTTTTCGCATCGTCAAAATTGAAAACTTTTCATTGGTGTCGCCTGCTATTGTGGGGTCACGCCCCATGTTCATGGGGCGTGAGCACTCATGGCACTTTCGTGCGACGAGAAACTTGTCCGAACCGTCACTTTCTGATGCTAAAAAACAACGCAAACGGGGACGAAGCAAAGAGAGGGACACGACGCTTCGTCTTTGCTTCGTCCCCGTTTGCGCTGTTTTTTAGCCTCAGATCATGCACCAACCAGCCCAAATTTCCATCCTTTTGAAGTACCGTCACTTTCCTATGAGAAACTAGTTTGCACGTCCTAAGTGCCGGTTCTCACCATATCCTGTCGCTGCGCTTCTAGATTTTGCTTACAAAAGCATGAATTAGGAAGTGGAAACCTGTCCTACCCGTGAGTGAGGGCCCTCTTCATGCTCACAAGTGCAACGTACTGCTATTTGCGTAAAATATTACATGGAGTGGAAGTCCTTCCTGCATGCAATGCTCGGCCACCGCAAGCTATCTAAGTGAAACAAATGCAATCCTCGACGAGCACGCGGTTAACATAAGTCGCGCTTGTCGAAGTACTTCACGCGTTTAAATAGTGTCTAAAAACAGACTAAAAATAAACACCATAAAAACTGAAGCCGTTTTATTTAGGCGAAAAAACAAACACCCCGAATTTCTGCCTACCCTCGTGCTCGGTTGTAGTAACACAAAAGTAGCTCTTTCAATAAAATGCCTTGGGGTTATGTTAGACAAAGGCAAGTCCTGGGACGGTCATCATGCTCAACATTCTTGGGTAAAAATTTCGAATGTCAAAAAACTGTAAGATACTTGTAGAGAAATATTGAAAGTAATGGTTCATTCTTCCGATATGTAGCAAAATCAGTCTTTTATAGTGTTTCCATGGATCGCATCGAGCAGTTAAAACTTCCATATAAAACCAATACGGAAAGCTTTTGGCGGTATCGAAGACGTTAACAGCAAAAATGCAAGCCTGTCGACAGGAGATCTGCAGATGTATTGATTGATATAATGAGAACTTGCATATATTAAAAAAATTGCGCTCATAAACTCGTCCTCGTCCAAAAATGCTTTGCCCATAATTGTTAGGCATGAAATCGACTTTTACGTCACTTGTGCAGTGTTCTTGGCGTGCTTTCTAATCTATGTTTTCTCTTGCCTCCTAGGATTAACAAATTAATATATAACTCCCTTTTTCTATCAAAATTCACGTACTGCTACTTGTTCACGGGAAGCACGGCTGTTACGAATATACCAAACCTGCATAAATTGGAGAAAAAGGTTATCCACATAACCGCTAACACTCCTTTTGATAGCCACACATTTCCGCTCTTCAGTTCATTAGGTCTGGTACCAGCCATCGATCTTTATCACCAGACGCTTTTATGCAGATACGAAGCCCACCGCAGACACAAGAAATTCTAAGGACGATCACGATACTCCCTAATGCGAAATTTGAGTCCAGCTACGTAGATGTCTCAGACGTTGTGGGCTGACTATTTTGCTTTGCTGAGTTGTCGGCGCTTGTGGCGACGATATTAGTTCGATAGTTGTATTAGTTGTTGAAGACGACGATATTAAATTCACAGCGTGCGAGAATGCGTATTAGTTGAAGAAGAAGAATAGTAATGCACAGAGCGATATTGTGTTGCAGTTTAACATGGGCGTGATCGGCGGCAGCGATGGCCTAGTGCTTTCGTGCAGTGGCCAGCAACGTTGATCTGTTCGCGGCCCCGCGGGTTGGAATCTCATGGGCGGGCAAGGTTGATATTTATTTATTTAACACACCGCAGCAGACCTTACTCCGTACGTTTCGGCAAAATTTCAAACATACCGCAATGTCGAACCAGTTGCGGACAACAGGTGCTTCGATTTAAGAATTCCCAAATACTAAATCGTTTGGATTTGTCTTTGGACTAACCGGCAGTAATAAATGCATCATTAATTCATTCCTCAATTCCTTCCGGTGCGTGAACGTGAATTTCTAATGCATCGTTGTGTCTTGTAAATTCTTATGTGCATATTTGCAATTCATTTTGCCTGTGTGTATTGTATGCTTTTTGCAGGTGAATTTTAAATGCGTTTTTCTTACCTTACCCCTGCCCTTGTACACTGCGGATTGTTCGATATGCATTTGCAACTGCACTTTCTATGCGCATAACACGACCGCATTTCGAAATGTTCATCAGGTATGTCAAATCCTACTTGTGTTAATGTCATCAGTCATTCCCCATTGTTATGAAACATGAAAGTATTTGCTGATGCTACTGCCTGGTAAGGGAGCGAAGTCCCCGTCAAGCCTCTACTCTGGCTTTTTGGCTGTGTCTCCGTTCAACACTCTATGGTAAAATTTTGATAAAGAATAAAGTGTCTCTGAAACTCCTACCTGAAATGTGCAGTGGTCACAGTACATGACTTTTCAGTTCTCAATTCACAAAAAATATGTTTCCTTCTTTGACCTTTAAATGCATAGTCAGCACAGGTTCCCTTTGAGCAAACTCAGCTTGCTACGTAAATGGCTTCGAGCGATCGGGAAAACGGACTCCAGACCTAGCAGGCGCCAGACACTGTGCTCAGCTCACTTCGAGTCAAGCGCCTTCAGAGGCTTCGGACCTCAAATGAGGTGCATGCATAGCTAGATAAATACATCACCACAAAAACCACAAAACATGAGGGAAAACGAAGCTTGAACAAACATAAAATTCAACCCGTAGAACACTCAACAAGCCACCATATGCCGGTCCGAAGCCTATATCTTCCTCGCATTCATCAGGCGTCCATGGCGGATGAAGTTCAAAGCCGCCAGCTTTCCCTTTAGTTAATAGTAAGAAACTCTATGAATGAAAAATTAAGTTAGATTACGGTGAACTGAAGGGGATTACGGGGATATTTCGGTGATTTGCGGTTGATTAACAATGGATTACTTTGAATTGAGTTGCATTAGGGTGAACTGTTGTAGATTAAGAATAGATTAGACTGGCTTAAGTCCCGGCCTGGTGAATTAAGACAGATTACGGTGGATTGTGGCATATTTCGGGCGAACTTTGCCGGATTAAGGTGGATTAAAGCAGAGTAGGTAGGCTTAAATTGGATTAGTTTGTATTAAGCGCCTGTCCTGTCGTTTTTCGTCCTTCTTTGTGTCGTCTTGTTGCGCTTCTATTCTTGCCATACATTGTAGTAAATTGAAGAGGTCGGAATAAGTCGGATTGGAATGGAATGTCATGAATTACGCGCGGATTCTGGCGGCTTGCGTTGGATTAATGGTGGTTTCATTTCGTTGATGGGTGTTTAACGTCCCAAAGCGACACAGGTTATGAGGTACGCCGTAGAGAAGGTCTCCATGAAAGGATTATGGGTAATTACATTGATTTATGTTGGATTAGCTTAGATTGCAGTGTGGATTAAATATGAATTAATCATGAAATCTGGCGAGTTGCAGTAGATTAATAGTAGAATGCGTGGGGTTAATTTAAATTAGGAGGATTAGGGTGCATTAATGGTGGATTGCAGAGGATTTGTGGGTGGATTGAAAAGAAAATGCTTTCGTCTGCACAGCACATAAATATCCTAAGTGCCGTCCATATTTTTACACAACTGTAGTATATACAGCAAATGAATCAGCATTTTTTAACAAAACTGTAGTATATGCAGCAAGTGAATCAGCTTTCTTTGAAATCGACTACAAATGCTAGCAACGGTTGCGTATTATCGGTTCAAATCCTTAAGAATGTTAAACATGTTGGAAATCTTGCATAAAATTTCTAAGGCAGAGGCGAAAAGCCTAAAAACAAAGGGGGGGAGGAGAAAGACCTAAGTGTCTGAGGAAGTCGTGAATTTTCGACGGCAGTTCAGGTTCTTTGAAGGCACTGGAGTAGCTACTGGCTAGGGGTTTCCTACCCTTGGTGTTATCAAAAAGACACTGCAGAAACCTTTAAGAAAGGCAGCATCAATCGATTACTGCGTTTTATTGGAAAGTAATTTAATTTCACTGAAAACGCAGGTTTTAGAACAAGCATAGAAAAAAATTATTACAGGCGTTGCCACCACCGAATGTTTCTGCAAACTGTAGTGCCAAGACAATTTTTTTTTTTACCACGATTTATGATCCTAGGCTGCACCGTCATTCACTTCCACCCTATGATCACGCATTCTTTCTTGATCTTGACTTCAGTAGTTCATGCTTAAATTGCGGGTAAAAAGTTTCATGTTTGAATGCAGTTTAATCGGCAATTAAAGTGTGCTTTGCTGCCGTAGGAACACGCATATAGCCAGAAGGTCCGCACAATTGATAATTCCTATGGAAAAAAATCCATTGCGTTCTTCTCACTCCCGCATCGCGACAGCTTTCCCAATATCTACAATAGAGGTGACCTATCTTCAAGAAGCAGCGAGTGCTCAATGCAGTTCTCACTAGCCCGGGACACTCGAAAAACCTTGTGGGTACATGTACGGTCTTCGAAAAAAAAAAAAAACTTTTTCAGCAGCCTTTACGTATTTAGGGCTGCTTTTCTCTTACATCATTTTCGCATGGATTCCAAACTTCTCTGGGTTCGCTATCTTTTGGTCCCGAAAAGAAGGAGGGCTGTGGAAAAGTCATGAGAGCATGCACAAAGGCTAGTTGGTGCTTCATCTTAAAAACGTTGATCGGTATGTGGAAACTGGATACCGGCAGAGACAAAAAAAAGCATGTATATAGGTCAGAGTGCAATGTTAACGCTGTTAGTAGCGCTGCTCTTCGTTCAAAGCAGTTGTGGTTCTCCGTCCCTTTTCAGCTTCCCCATTGCCCCAAACGTTTCGAACTAGAAACGTCTTTTAATTTTTGCCGCAGCTATAACATGTCTGGTATCATTTTCGGGGAATACGTACTGGAAAAATGATATTCGTTGGTGCCTTACCGTCGAGAGAAATGGCACCAAATCCTCGCTACAAAACTTACTTAAGTTCACCCAGAAATCAAAGTTAAAAGATGATGGGACTTGCATCATCCGTTCCTTCTAACACTTCATTAACCGGATGAAGGTATGCTTGTCTTCCTAGCACTTTCGCGACCCACCTGACACTGCCATTTCCATCTTTATCAATATTCACACCTTTAGCGCAACCGCAATAAAGAATTCCCTAAGGTAGCAACTCAGTCCTTGCCTTACCTTTAATGGCACCTGCCAGAAAAATCAAGATAAGGATGGCTTCCACTTTGTTAAGGCCACGAAAAGAGATTATCGCAGGCATGCCACTGCTCCGTCCCGAAGTCGGTGGTTGAAAGCAAGCGCTGCTGCAGTGTTGTATTTAAATGTGTCGTGCAGGTCAGTAGAGTGAAAAACATTCTCAGTACTGACGTAGTGCATGCCCGTGTTATTGTCCACTGCCTTCAGCTTGCCTCGCCTTTGAGCGCTAGCCCAGTGCGGCCAAGCGGACCAACTTTTTTTAGATATGTCTCCTGATGTCAAAACGTGCCTCAAATGTCACTACAAGATGCGTTTCGTTCGCCAGAAGGTCGCCTAGCCGACACGAAAGCCAGGCATTCATCTCGAGACGAAACAATGGGTAGGCTGCAATCTTTCAGAGAAGTAAACACGATTAGTTCACGAGCGAGGGCATTCGGCTGCTGAATTGGAAGGCCTGGGTGGCTGGGCCTAGGAAGGCTCCAGATGTATAGCGTCAATCTGGGGTTCTGTAATCTGCGATTCGCTGACGACATTGCCTTGCTAAGTCACATAAGAGATCAGCTGCAAAGCATGATCAATGAGTTAGACAAGCAGAGCAGAACGGTGGGTCTAAAAATTAACATGCATAAAACCAAAGTATTGTTATATTTCGCCGAGCTAGTAGCGTGTTTCACCAGGCATCGGGTCCAGGAACACCGCCGCTGGGCCGATGCAGGAAGAAACGTGGGCCGGAGACAGGGAGTATGAGAAGGAAAGGAAAAACTATTCACAAACAGAGGCAAACAAAGTAAAATTTGAGAACAGGTTCAGGGAATCGCTGCTCGATTAATGTGTCGAGCGCTTTAAATAGCCTCTCCTGTTTTCTTCCCGCCTTTTTCGTCCAATCATAGGGCCTTCGTTTTGGGCGCTCATTGGCTGGTTTTACCAGCTTCACGCTGAATTATTCATCAGTTCTTCTTATTCATATCACGCCAGCGTTTCAGCTCAAAAGTTAATCATGTAATTACGCCTCTTTTTGTTTGTCGCCGCATAGCCACACTATTACTGTTTGATGAGCTTATCTGCTCATCACTTCATCGTAAACCTTGCATCATGCCAGAATTGTACATGTATCTCATCTCACAAGCCACACGCTTCAAGTTTATCGTCGACGGGCCCAAAGTTTAATCTTTCAGGCTCCTTCCCACGTGCAGCTATACGCTGGAACGGCCTTCCCCAACATATTGTCACGGACTAGAAAACGACAAAGCGGGCAGTGGCGCGGCACGGAGCACTCGCGCAAGGCCCGTCGCTATTAAATCATTCAATAGCCATAGGTCATGTAGGGCTATCTTTATCGGCTTGGCGTGACATAACAATATCATCGACATCACCTGTCCACTGTCATTAGCTAAAAATTTAGAAAACCTTCCATGCATGTAAACACCTGCGGCACTGTTATCTCTTTCGTTGATTGCACCCATTCTGTAATGCCATTCCAGCCCCCTCCCACTCCCATGTCGTATTTAGGGACGGCAGAGACACGTACAGGGTCGTCCACTCTTAGTTAAAATGCGCTAGGGCATGGCCGCACTCTTTGGAGGGTCACTGCGTCCGAAACAGTTGCGCATCGAAGCGAAGTGGCAGATGACGCGAAGCACCATGTCCAGGTAAACCTTCTCCTGCGCCACTTTTCTGCGATGAGCGACTATGTCGCACGTGGTGGCCCTCAGAAGAGTGCGGCCATGCGCTAGCGGGTTCTAACTAAGAGTGGACGACCCTGTACATTCACGCCGGGGATTCAACAGAGAACTGCGTTTCGAAACCGGACGCGCACACTCCGTGAAGCAACGCACGAGACTGCGGATAAGACCGTGATAGTTGCCATGACAACGACCGGAAGAAATAAAAAAAAGAGAGCGATAGATAAGAGCCCGTTTCTCGAGGCCAGAAAGCGCAGCCCTTACAGCTCACGGCGTGGCCAGCGTATGCGTGCAGCGAACAATGCCTCCTTCAGGCCCGGAATACACGCTGGTCGGCTTCTGCGATCAGTTGGACTGGAGGCCCCTGCACTTCGTGAAGCCCATTCCGCCCAACCGGATATGCAGTGCCTGTGGAATTGTGCGCAGGACGACCGCATTGCTCCCATGCATGCACGTTCTATGCGAGTGCTGTTACGAGCAGTGCGCGCAAGACGGTCGCCGCGTCTGTCCTTTGGATGGCCACCGTTGCCAAGGCGGAGACGTCGACTGGAAAGAGTCTGCCGTTGAGGAGATACTCAGCAGAAAGGTGAGCTGCAGCCTAGAGGGCCACCGAGGGCAGAATGAAGTCGATGTGACGTCTTGAGGTCTTCGTGCTCTTCATGTTCGTATTTTATGCACCTTAATATCTCACAGAAATAGGAAGCAAGAGGACGTAATATTTAAGCCTCCACGTGTCAGCTGCTTCAGTGCGCAGCGTGTATCTGTAGTGCGCATTAAGCGTGTAAAATTGTAATACGCCTTATTACCTCTTCGTGATTTTACTGGGATAGTATAGCTGCATTCATAGTATAGCCTATCTTAGGCTCCAGATTGATACTATATCCACAATACAAGAATGAAACTATGGAAATGAAAACTTGAACGCCTCACGAAAACTGCAGTCTGTATCAAACGATACCAGAAGCAACAGCTAAAGGCAAGTAATTTTATTGCGAAAGCAATACTACTTGCACTTTCACGCCTTTGCCGTGCCGCGGCCGGTGACCACCATTGACCTTCATTTGACCTTGATTGCATTAGATTGGATTAGATTAGATTGAATTGGATTTGACTGGACTGGACTGGATTGGGTTGGATTGCACTGGATTAGATTAGATTACATTACATTACATTAGATTAGATTACATTGGATTGGTTTTGATTGATATGGATTGGATTATATTGAATTTGATTGCATTGGATTGGAGTGGATTGTGTTGGAGTTGATTGCTTTGGAGTGTATTGCATTGGATTGGATTGGATTGCATAGGATTGGAGTGGATTGCATTGGATTGGATTGCATTGGATAGCATTACATTGCATTGGATTGGAGTGGATTGAATTGGATGTGATTGGATTGGATAGGATTGTATTGGTTTGGATTGTATTGCATTGCTTTGGATTGGATTGGATTGGATTGGTTTGGTTTGGTTTGGTTTGGATTGTATTGTACTGGATTGGATAGGATTGGATTGTATAACCGATGCACCACTACAAGTCTAACCACAAGCACCACCACCAGCTACACTACCAGCTGTACCATGGCATAGGTACGGATATTGCTTTCGCAATTACCGGGCTTAACCAAGCTAAGCCACAGCGAATTTTTTTTGCGTTTCCTTCATTTTTTGTTCCATAAATTGGCATAAGCAATTCGCATGATGTGGATTACAAGCGGCGGTGGCCATTTCTTTCATAGTGTGCTGCTTCTGCCTGCTTAAAGGAAACATAATTAACTGCAATCCGCGCATATAAAACTTTATTTTGTTGAATGAGGTTTAGTCTTTTACGCCTGTAATTTTCGCAATAGCCTCAAACGAAGACAACCCACTTGTCTTTTCTGTTTGATAAATCAAACGCCGACGACTCGAAGTATACATTACATTACCAGTGAAGAACATTCGTATATAAATTAATATTATCATCACCAGTCGACTATAATGCTTAATTGGCATTATCTACGATTAATCTGCCAACCAGTGACTGAAGTCTCGAAGAAAATAAACTCATCTGCTTTTTCAATCGAAACAGAGTTCCTTCATTTTTGAATTAAGTAAGACAACTGAAAGCAGCAGAGAAGCTTTATTTATAACATAATATGTATATATTATACCTTTGGATGATCGAAAAAAATTACAAATCAAAAGAAATCACCTGTACCATTCTACGGACCAATAGCACAGGATCTTTAAAAATATAACGCAGCACAAGACAAGGACTGCCGAGAAGACGGAAGGCACACGAGCGCTAACTTTCAACAATTTATTGCGGAGCAGAATACAGAGTGTAAAGAAGAAGATGCGCATTCCGCTAGCCACACTTCCGTCGCTCAGCGCGAGCTTGCGCCACTTGGCTGAATGCGGGCGGTGTTTCACCACTGCTCCGTCGACTCAAGCGTAGCCAAATAAACCCCCTGTTAACACAGGCCGGAACCGGACACCATACAAAATCAGAAAGATAAAAGTTTCAGGTTTCTCTGCTGGCTTGTGTGGTCCCGTTCCCAAGCAGCACAGGCAATCGGCCCAATGTGGGACATGTGCTGGAAAAGACGGGACCAGAGTGAAGCCACCCTTTTCCAATATTGGGTCCGTTAGCTGGGCTGCTTGGGTTATGCCAGTATGCCCAAACTGCCGCATTAGACGACGATAGTGATGAGGAGGAGAGCGGTCAAGTTTGCGCTATTAATAAATAGCAGGTCAAAATTTAGTCTTTAATGTCACGATTTGCCAGCGCTGAGTTTTCGAAGAAACACTTTTTGATACTTTGCCTGCATTTTATTTTATGGCAGGTCGGCTGCTGGAACGAAGCAAATGGCTGCAAAGCTGTCATGGCCGCCTCGGATATCTCCCTGCATTTCCGGCGTCAATGCGGCCACCACTCGGCACGCTGCCCTAAGTGTTCGGCCACCGTGCTTTGTCGGGATATGTGTGGGCATCTCAAGGCTGACTGTCGCATCCTAATGACACCTCGCACCTCAGAATGCCAAGGTCAGACCAGCTGCATGGAAGAAATGACTCTTATTTCATCCCTTAGACGAGCCTTGGATGAGCAGACGCTTGAAATGAGGGCATTTCTCGAGCAGCTGCCTTTTGAGAGAAGCTCCAATGACGACAGACTGAACGAAATGTACCACAGCATGAACACTTTTAAAGAAACGCTTAGACAGGAACTGACCGAAGGCATCGACAGCCTAAGAGAAACGCTGAGAGAAGAGTTGACAGAAACTAGACAAATTCAGAAAAGTCTGACTGTGAGTGCGCGTCAGATCGCCGCATATAACGAGGAAATGAAGCATAATTTGATTACTAGGAGGGATGCTGTTAGGGAACTGCCCCGTCGCACAGACACGCCACTGGAGACAGAGACGCTGAAGTCCACACTGCTCAATGCGGTGAAACAAAACACTGACACGTTGTCTCAAATTGCAACTACAATCAATGTCTTCAAAGCTGAATCGAAAGTACGTGGTGAGAAAACATTGCACTCAGTCGAAAGAGTGCTGAGGCACGCTGAACTGGACGTAGCGCACAGCTGCTTTATTGTCAATGGTGTGAGGTCATGGCGAGATGCAGCAATTAAAGAAGGCTACAGTGACTACGACAGCGAGCAGGTGTATCTGCGCGGCTACTGCATGTCACCTGGACTAAGATTTCAGAAGGAAGGCGACTCTGTGACATTGCACGTGTGTTTCCGCCTGCACAAAGGGGACATGGACGACGTCGTACAGTGGCCATTTGAACACAAAGTCAAGCTTACTGTGGAACACTCAGAAGGCGCTGACAAATGTGAACTGGAAGTCAAACCGTATCCTTCTGTCGAGTATTTCCACAGGCCTGGGAAGAGATGCAACTCTCGTGTTTATTTCATTGCTCCGTCATTGAAGCTAAGAGACCTGATGCGTGGTGGCTACGTTCAAGATGACCAGCTTCGGCTCAAATGGGAGCTGCTTCCTTAAATTTCAACAAAACAAGATCAGTGACCATATCATTGACCGATGAGAGACTGCGAAAAAATTCTGTTCTCCTGTTGGCCAAATTCAGTCCGAAGTGTAATGGGCGTCTGGTACTTGACACGCAAGACATGCCTTCCTATGTGCTTGCCGGTTTTCTGTTAAGTGTGAAGCATTCTCTTTTTTGGAATGTAAGCACATAGTTTTTACTGCATGATTAGTTTTAGCCCCAGAGTAAGTAAGGCCAAGGTGCAGGAGGTGAAGCTTGAGTAAAGGTATTAAAAGAAACAATTCCTGTCTCTTCTCGATCCTTGCTAAACTCGCAACGTTTCTCGCAAAGTGCAGATTGCTACTCCAGCTGAAATGCATATCTTATTATGTACGTTATTTCTGAAAAAAAAAACGAAAGTGAAAAAAGTTGCAAAATTTATTTTAATACCACCCCCCCGTCCCTTTTTTTTTTTCAGGAGATATACGTACAATACTGGTTCCAACATGCTCCAAAATGGTGCAGGCGGCAGCCTTAGGAGAGAGTGAAAGAGAAAAGGGGGGAGGGGAGTGGAAGGCGAGAACCAGGAATATCTCAGTAAGGCCCCCTTGTAGTGGCCAAAGAGGATATACAAAAATAATTGACAGGCGGTTAAGATAGTGTGTAATGCGAAATTTGAGCTAGCTTTTCACACGTCACCTGCTACCACTAGTAGGTGGCGTGTTACGCTGCTATCCACCCTCCGGGTTCTCTTCCAGTGGCAGCCACCTTCCGGTTGTCCATTCCTCCGCTCTTGTCGTGG
Organism: Amblyomma mixtum; assembly: GCF_055824585.1. Taxonomy (NCBI): domain Eukaryota; kingdom Metazoa; phylum Arthropoda; class Arachnida; order Ixodida; family Ixodidae; genus Amblyomma; species Amblyomma mixtum. The sequence goes on along the minus strand of NC_143020.1, from coordinate 118,592,043 downwards.
CAGGTGGCGTTTCGCTCTGCTACTACCTGCCGCGGTTACCAGGTGGCGTGGTCCGCCGACTACGCCGACACCTACTACGACGGAGAACGCAGAAACAGGAGCCTACGAGCTGCGCTCTAAAAAGCATGGAAAGGGAGGACAGCAATGCAGAAGAGAAGCGTGACACAATAGGGTTCCAATGTACTGTACTTCATAGCCGATCCGCGAGGCTCTTGAACTTCATTCTCAACGTTATCGAACGCAGGGACCACAGCGCAGGTATTTTCCCGCCTAGTGAGTTCTGGTCTTCACACGGTATGGGGCGATCCGCGGTGCCAAGAGGGTAAGCATTTAAGTGAAACAAAGGCGTACGATATCTGCGATTCCCTCATCACAACCCTGGCTGTTGCACGCCGCGGGCAGTCCCTAATGGCAATCAAATACAAATGCCTAATTTCAAATACAACGGTAAAGGGCAAAAAGTACTAAAACATTTTACTGGAGCCAGACTGCCTTCGCGCCAATCACAGTTTGCATGCCAAACATGCATCATAAATAAAGACTAATTAGAAGCGCGAAATGGAATTATGGTGGGAGAGCAGTTAAGCAGAGTGCATCGCGAACGCCGATGGAGCGTAAGTCGGCGGGTGAGGAAATGAAGACTTCCGCATGCGTCACTGTCTGGGTGGCGGTCGGATGCGGCGGTGGTCTGACACAAGTGACCGGCGCCCTGAGTGCGTGCTGATTTCCTCGCGTATGACCCTAGTCAAGCAGTCAACGTCAGCGGCAAACGGGCCTATAGCCCAAAGGCATATACACCTACTGGGCCAAAAGGTTTAGATCTTGCCAATATACGAGTACTGGTTCTTCCTTTGGAAATATTTTCAGCCAAGTGGTATTAAAGACATTCGCCAGCGTACTTACGAGAAGATCGTTTATTTTCCGCGGGTTACTAGACCTGGCCACTTAGGATTTTAATGGCTTTAGCGACAAAATCCCATGGTGGTACGAATATTGTTTAATAAAATTACTATTGTTATTATGCTGGCTAAATAAACATAAAGCAAAAGCGACGGCTACAATGCCTTGCACACGCGTTTAAGGCATTGTAGGTCAGTGCCTTGCCACATGAGGGTCAGAGTGGGAAGGAGAGGGGGGGGGGGGGGGGGGTCATCAAATAGAGTGGAACAGATTCGTGACGAAAACAAAGCAGAAGAAATGTGTTTGATCCGGCGCCATTTGGCAGCCTCAACTAAGGTCAGTTACTTGCTGTGTGGCGTATATTTCTGGAAATGTGATTTTAAGCTTAAAAATTTTAACACAATCCCACTGAGAGAAATTCCTCAATATGTTGCTTCTAGAGTCCAAACGCATTTTGGTGAATCCATAAGATTATGCTATGTACCATATTAATTCAATGAGCTGCGCGATTATCTTTTTGACTTAAACACTGGCAATCAGTTACGTGATGCCGTTACTATGTTTGAAGAATCGTGAATCCATACTGCAATCTCTAAACAAAAACTAGGTGTGACGGCGTCCTAAGAGCTCACTTGTATACCTTTGGCGTGGTCGCGTCCTGTATCATATCCCTGATTTAAATAAAGTATAGCCGCCGTGGTAGCTCAGTGGTTATGGCGCTCAGCTGCTGACCCGCAAGACGCCGGTTCGATCCTGGCCGCAGCGTTCGAATTTCGATGGAGGCGATATGCAAGAGGCCCGTGTACTGTGCGATGTCAGTGCACGTTAAAGAACTCCAGTTGGTCGAAATTTCCGGAGCCCGTCACTACGGCGTCCCTCATAGCCTGAGTCGCTTTGGGACGTTAAACGCCCATAAAACCAAAACAAAGCATGAATAATGTATTACTATTATTACTACTCTTATCTTCGACGGCAGAATCGGTGCTGAAAAATTACTTCAATGCTCTCTAGTATTGCTCTAGGATGGGGGTTGTTCCGTGTTGTAGAAGTTGGCACGACCTTCCACTGGTGTGCTGATCGCCGTTCCTCAAGCTGCCGCATGCATGCGTTCATTGCCTAGCTGACACTCGTGTTCAGGAGTGCAGACTGTGTGTGCTGCAGGGACGACATCGTCCATGGCTTGCGCTTGACTTAGGCTTGCCTGACGAGCAACATGGCCTTCCCTATGTGACTTCCTATTCTCTTTCTGTCTTTAATGCTATCTTGGCGATAAAAAGCTTCAAGTCACGACGAGCCAGAATCATTGCAGCACTTATAATAGAATCAGATGCCAATTAATGCCAAAATATCTTCACTACAGGAGTGAAAAGATTGAATAAATTAGGAATTTTTTCTCGTCCCGGTGTTTGCGAACAAACACGATTTGTTCGCGCGGTCTGATGACATCAGGTCTGCTCTTATATTGCGCCCACCCAATGATTGAGATACGGATTCGAAACAAGACAAAAATCGTGCGCTGCTGAATGACAGACAAGGATTCGATACTTTCCCTTTATTCAATGCTAACCATGTGGCTACGAGAAGCCAGGCAACTTTTGTTTTCTTTTTTCTTATTTTGAATAACCGCATTGCGAGTGTTATGGACTTCTTTATCTTTTACCTGCTGAAAAGAAATAAAAAGAAGCTGTCAGCTAGTAGACTTGAGACCATTTTCTGTGGTGTTTTTTCACAACTGTACATATAGATCTGCCGATCTGCACGTCCTGCCATGATTATAAGCTCTGCGTACAGGCTTGCTGATACCGTCTCACTGCACAATACTGCCCGTAGTACTCTACCAGCAATCAGATATCGATCTGCATGTTTCTGAATGGAGCCTGCCAGGGAATTATAGTGCCTAGTCCTAATGCAGAGTTCGGTAAGCCTAGCAACGGATGAAACCAAACTGACACCAATACGCTGTGCGATGCAGCCTCCTCTGTTTACTGTAGCGGCCTTCGCCGTGGGGTCTGTTCAGTAGTGACTTAGCGACCAATGCGAAACAAGACGGCCAAGACTATGCAGCTTTTCTACCGCCGTATGCCCACTGTGACGACGATGGCAAAGCGCCTGCACAGGCTCACCATTATGTGGCGAGTCTGCGGGTGCTTTTTCGTTGCAAACATAAGATCCCATGACCTGAGTCAAGCCCGAGTGCCTTGGAAATCCTTCTACACCCTCTATTCCCTGCTTTGTGCATCTATTCTTTTCTCCTTCAGAATAATGCAGTCACACACCGCCGTCCAGAGTGCAACTGAAGCGCGAGCAACTGTGTCTAACTCTCTGCTCGTCTTCATGAGGCACGTCGTTGGTCTGGAAGCCGTTGTGGTCTTTGTCGTCATGGCTACAAGGTCTGGAGCTATCCTAAGGTTCCTCCTCAAAGCGCAGTCTTTCGAAGCGTCGATGGCCGTGCCACCATCCCATCGCGCAAGGAAACATTGGGCGGTGCCCTACGTCTGCAACATATTCTTTTTTACTTGCATGGTTTCTTACACGTTCTATCGCACTGTAGCAACATTGATTGCGGCTTATCATCAGATGACCACTCCAGACATCCTGGTAGTGTTGTACACTTTAGTCGCCAACGCTCTCTACCTGACATGCGATTACGGGAACAAGGCCACTGCTAGAGCAGTGTGCGAAGTCCTCATAGACTACGTCAGGGTCCAGTTCGATGTACTGACACGAAAGCAAGAATCGGGCCTAACCGCCAGAGACGTGGAAGAGCTCCGTATCAACATGGCTGCAATACAGGGACTTAAAGACGAGATCAACGCGGTCCTAAACCCTTGCATTGTGTTATTCTGCTTGAGAGCTTTCAGCGTGGTCTCCATGAGTGGGTGCATACTCCTCCGTATGGGTTTCGACCATGGAACCAGTGCGTTGCTTCTATTCCACTGCCTGCAAGTCGCTTTCGGCCTCTTGGACCTGGCTCTTATGAGTCACACTTTGGAGACCGAGGTATCCACGCTCCGTGACTTCTCCTCTCTACCGCTTTCTTTCGAAACAGATTAACACAGCGCAACGAACGGAACGAGGGCAAGGTAGAAGAAACACAAAACACAGGACGGGCGCTCCGGTGTTTCATCTATCTTGGCCTCGTTACGTTCGTCGCGCTGTGTTAATTTGTTTCGCAGAAAGTATCAACCAACTAGCCCACACCAGAATTCTCCTAGAACCCTTTCTTTCATGCCGCCCTCGGCCTTACTTTCTATAATAAGAATGAGTAGTGGATACTGGAATCACGAGAGTTTTCAAAATGCGGATCTGCACAGATAATCAAAAAAATATGCGATTTGAACAATGCCATGAAACTGACCACAACTGCAGTGCATGACCGCTTGCTTTGGACGACAAATTATAGCACTCATTTCAGAAATAAATATAGTTTGTTTGGCATTCTTTACGAGCTTAAATTCAAACTTTCCCAACCAGACAAACCTCTGTCGAATGTTTCCTTTTGAACCTAAATTTCTGCTTACCTAGTCACGCTAGTTAAATTGCGTTCCTGCTTTCCTTAAAATTCTTGCTCGGACCCTTTACTTTATTGTTCCTGGTTCCAACATAGTATTTATCGTAAACAGTCTTGAAACAAAAAAAGAAAGTACTCTGCTTGCAACCAATAACGGACAGTTCCGGTGATTCGAAATAACTTGAACCGATGCCTCTTCCATCTGCTTCAAGCGCGACTGAGCCATTTAACGTCTAAGAAAGTTCAAGCATTTCGGCGGTTCATTTTCTTTTTCAGACAGAAAACGTGAAGCTGTCTTTGGCCGCTTCCACCACGACTGACAGTTCATCAGCGCATTTATCGCAGGTAATGTACAAGGAGTGATTCGTGAGGTGAAATTGCTTTATAAACGTGTTCAGAGTTGTCAAAAACTGCCGTCATTTTATTGTTACTACACTGAGATTATGTGCAGAATACTTTTTAACTCGTAAAAAGGTGTTGAGGCTAATCTTGGAAAGTTTCAGCTTACGAGGGCGTGATAAGTAAGGGCGGAGGACAGAAATTATTCAACTAAGCTGAGCGACTTTCAGTCCCACTATTAGTTCGACAAAAGTTCTTTGATCCTGCAGGTTTCTAGCCGTTACTGCTTGTTTTTCTGCTGACAGCCAGCGATAACAAGTAGAACAAAGGCAACAATAAGATATTATGTGCAGTTTTACTTTGGCGGCTTGTTGTGTTCCAGCAAACACTCAAACTTGCTGGCATATTTTGCCGTAATTCCTTTCTGCAGTCATTATTTTACCTCTTTCTAATATTCTAGCAATTACATGTGACGTTAACAGTGATGGCTGGCAAAGAAGGGTAGTCACCGGCAGTGATATCACAGCCGAGGCTGGTGAAAAGACAAGAAGGCAAAAAACGAGTAGGGTATATATAATGGTTTGGCATGACGGCTGCAGGCAAGCAATGCCTTTTTCTTGTCAGAACTGCAAAGCAGGGACCCCCCCTACTTTCATAGCTCCTGCATATTAGTAGCATAAAGATTCACTCACCGGCAGAAATTATTTTGACACCCTCCTTATAAATGCCTCGTTTTGTTTCTTCAGACGCGCTTCGTGTACAACACCATCGAGCCTCGGCAAATGTGTCTAAGTGGAGGTGGCTTCTTCGCGATTAACGCCAGGACTCTCATGCGTGTGAGTACTTCATTGAATTTTCCGTTGATTAAGGGAATTTCTATCGTGGATCTCGTCTAAGAAGCTTATGCATGGAATTGTAGCGCTGTTAGTATGCACCAGTAGGATATGTACTATCAGCGTCAATTGAAACGCGAACAAGCCAATTGAAACGCGAACAGCACAACTCGCAGATATTATACTAGGGAGGCAAAATACATGAGCAGTTGATTTTCCCATCGAAGCCGAAAAGACAGCTCTTCTGAAATGTTAATAGCCCACGCCTGTATTTCACCTCCAGCCTCTAATATACTTGATTTTTTGTCCTCGCGTTCCAGTTGTTTTGTTCGCGTTTCATTCGACGCTGATAGTACCTGTACGGTTCGATATTTCAAAGCGCGGCTCCGGCTATAAAGCCACACGTTAACACAAAAAGCGTTGTCCAAAAATTAAAGATTATTCAGTATTGGTAATGTTTCAAACAGGCACTATATAACTCATCACCTACCCCTGTGGGTGATGATTAGAAAAACACCTGCCATCTTCGGGCGAGCGCCACGGATTCTTAAAGCGCATGCGCACCACTCCCTCCTTCCTCTTCCCTGTATAAGGCGCGGATCGGCCTTCTGACAATAAAGTTAATAGTCAGCGCATTGTGTGTGTTCTGTGTGTCCGCATTCTCGTCCGTTGTCCGCCAGCGCTGTGTTTCAAAAGAATGCTCTAACGACTCGCCCAGCATCATAACTATATAACTCCTGTTTCTGGCAACTGCATGGTCAGGAAGGAGAGGTGCAAACTGACATTCTCTAAATTTCCCCTTGTTCTTTCTGCGAGAGCAAATGTAAGGATGTATGTCAGTGTAGGTAGATTACGTAAAACATCCCTGCCAAAACAAGGTTTTCTTATCCCTTCAAAACAGTGTTCATCGCACCTTCAAGAAGAAAACCATTTGCGCTAGTACTTAATCTCCCTCAAAAAAGATTCTCTTGTTTCGCTTTAGAATTTTTTTTGCGATTTTTGTCTTCTTCGACACTACCATAAACATTATTACCCTACTAGTGGCGTCCAGAAGGGTAGTGCCGCTACCAACCATATAGTATAGAAGCGGTAATCAGAAAGCCATCTGGGGTGCCATGACACCTCGGGGGGTGAACAAGATTTCTGAACTGCCCCGGAGAGAATAAAGGCGGTCAGTTACTCGAGCCGGACGGCTGAGTTAGAATACCCAAACGCCAGTGGTGGTCGTCGGTCGATTCTTTGGAGCCATGTCCTCCTTTGAACTAAGGCGCGTTGGGCGCTTTCGTCTGCATGAGAGCCTATCGTAAACTTACTCACTTGAACTTACTAAATGAATGCATTACTAAATGAATGAATGAATGAATGAATGAATGAATGAATAAATGTAAAAGGTTCTTTAAACCTATATCAAGGATAGAATGAAATAATGAAATAGCTGAGAGCTATAGACTAATTTCAAGCGCTTGGGGTTTCTGTTTAACTTTAACAGTCATCTGGGAAGGCCTTCGCTTGTGCTAGTCGCCGAGTGCAACAAGCTTTCTGCGCTACGCTCGGCCGATTGTCACGCTCGTGGGGAGAGCGAACAGCTGATAACCACTGGGGACATTTCAGGGGAGATGGCTGAGTTTCTGTGTAGAATTTGCCAAGCAGTAGGAATGGAAACTGTTGGCTACATCCCCTGTTCAGAGTGCTTACTGATGTAGCCGCTTTGAAACCTCATGAACAAATTTATTCGCAGGAAGACGATTCTAAGAGATCCGGATAGCAAAATGCCGTGGCTGTTTCAAGCCAAGTTCACGGAGAAAGACCCATCTTTAACCCACTCTGACGCATTTTGGTTTGCTCTTTTTTCAGCTGGCGGAGGCGGTCGTTACCTACAGCGTTATCCTCATACAGACAGGTGACACCGTCAACCATGCCTTGGGCCCCGGCACTAGCCTTTTCACTCAGTAGCAAGATGTGATTGGCTTCAGAATACAATAAGTGTAAATCGGGCAATGGTGCCTAGGGTCCTCTGTGCAATTAAATGTATACATTCAGTATTAAAGCATACGTATATATGCATTCAACAAGTGATCACTGGATAAGAATCAGTGCTAAGCGCACCTCTTCTTTCTTAGGTAGCCAGGAGCAACAACCATCAGTTTTACAACTGCATTGTATGCAAGCTGACTGTTCCCTTTAATATTGTAGCTAGCTGTACCCTCTTCACGTAAACTACGTACGAGCTCTGTCTAAGAAGGATGAAATCGCTAAAGCTCTGTCCAAGAAGAATGAAATAACTCATCTTCATTTATATGTACATGGAGATCGTGGGTCTGCAGAGCAGCATTTATTCCCCTTGGCACGAATGAGCCACTCTAGACGAAGGCAATGCAAACAGGGCGTGGCACGCACGCTTCACTTTGCCCAGGTGCGCAGCAAAGCGCGAGCAAGCGATTTGTGGATGCGAAGTGTGATGCGGCCAGGCCGCTTAATAATCAACTTAACTGCCACCTGCCACGGTAGGCAATGTGAAATGCAGTGCCTGTCAGTGCAGTGCAGTGCAGTGCATTTATTTCAGTCATGTACAATGGCTGAGGAGAAAGGAAAAAAAGCCGCGCACGCGGCTTGACAAAGCTCCCATCTCCCGTAGCGGCTTGGCACGGCGATGACAGGCAGCAGTAAAACAATAACAAGAGAATGCATGAAATAACAAATATGTACAATATCTTCATAACAGATCACCAGAATAGTCTGTCCCTAGAGGGCCGCGATTTTCGGCAGCATCTTTCCTTTGTGAGACCTCGCAAGCGCTTTAGCAAGAGTCTTTATGACAACAGGCTTCGTCGGGTGTCGTAGGATGATGCTTATTTGGGAGCCCGAATGCCGACAGCACGGACCTCGACTGGGCGAACGAACAATGTCGACTCCGCAGTCTCTTCACTCCCACTGATGAAGACGCCAGCACCAACACAACTGCATGTAAACATGCATACCCAAGCCTCTGCACGATAACTGAAAAATGTGTAGTTTCCGAATACATGCATTTTGGCCAAACTGAGTCTTACGGAATCTCTTTGCCGCCCCCACCGCCAGCACCAGCTGCGAAGCGCCGTGCGTGAATACACGCACTGCCAGATCACATTTTTTTGCGCAAAGAACGTCTTTATACGCGCGCCGTGTGTGATCTAAGGCTTATCAAAGCCTACTGCGGCAGCGTATGCCGGAATAAAACAGCCACACGTCGCACAAATACCAGCAATAGTTGAAATTTAAAACACTTAAATTTAGTTAATGCCCTGTCCTTTCCGATTGTTTCTTCTGACATGTCTTACCGTCCTAGTACAGAAGGCAAATAACTTTTAGAAGTTCTGAAATAAAATGGCTATTGCTAACAGCCAGCTACAAATGTGAACTGCCAACTAGGAGCCTAAATCGAATGGTTATAGCGTTACCTATCGAAAATTTGTCGCCCACCTTACTGGCTACTATCGCTCACGAGTATTCTGATCTCCACAAGCACTGCTATTGCTATGCACAATAACAAGCGTTTGTCTAAAAACGCCTTTTCTAAAAAGTTTCTGGCAAACTCATTTGAAACGCCCGGTATATATGTGAGGCATATTGTTTACAAAACTGCATTGATAGACGGAAAACACCTCCTGCAAGGCAGTGGTAAGTTCAGAGTACAGGGCGGAGGTGGTGGTGTTTACGTATAAGCGGCGTTAGCCTCATAGTGGTCTGTCAGCTGCTGCTCCTGGCAGCACTAGAAGCGGCCAATTTCTAGGAGTGATTGTTGAAGACGATGATTATGTTGATGGCGATGATGACGAGAATGCCGCGATGTTCTTTGAGACCACCAACCAAGAAAAGGCGCAACGGTCTGTTTTGCTTTTAAGAAGAAATAAACTTTTCTTTACCGTTCATTACCGAACTCACCGTGTCCAAATTGCCAACCTTGAATGAAAACTTCGTTCCTTGGTTTATTACAACTGCGTGTTTTTCGACCTTACCTCCTGAAGCCTATTCTTCTTTAGCTTCGCGACCAGTGTGGCGCTTCCCATCGTTACTAGCTATCGTTTCTACGTGGATTTTCGGGACGACGAGAAATGCTAAGACACAGAGAGAGACAGAATCATTGCGACACTGACTATGCATCTCTAAGCTAATTCCTTCCAGAGCATTTGCACTGCAGAAGCGAGATAAAGACAGTATGAGTTATTTCTCATATTGGACAGAGCGAATAAGTATGGTGCGCTCACGCTTTGGTATGCCACCTTCTCGGCCCTGCTATGACATAGCGCTCAGTGATCCAGCAATCGATTCAGAGAATTCAAATACTGTGCTCAGTGGACACACGCGCAAAGAATTCGCCTTGTTTTCGATACAGGCCACACAGCTTCGCGAGCCCACATTACTGATCTTTCTTCATTACGTACGAAAGGCCTCAATTACAGGCACCCTAGACTGTGTTATCCTGTACTTTCGCGAGCGTCAGAAAACGCAGCTAGGTGGGGTGTTCGAGCTACATTATCATGTGTGTGTGTTCGCGTGCGTGCGTGTGCACGTCGAAATCCACCACACCCGGAATGTAGAGCCCGCAGTACTATAAGCTTCGCGTCGAGCCATGTAGGTACCCCCACTGCATGTAATACTACCACCTCTACTTTCCGAGCAGCCAGTTATTGATCTCCATATTGTTCACCGAAATCTGAGAGTGAATCGTGGCCAGCTTTAATGCAGTGTGCAATTCGCCTAGCAACAGGTGAAACCCACGCGATGGTAGCACATCGATTCAATCCCCTTGTTTACTGTGGCGACCTTCTCTTGTGTATCCAGTGCAGACTAAGGCATGAATGCTCAACAAACACGGCTGAGGCTTTGCGCTTTTCTATCGTCTTGTGCCCATTGTAACGACGATTTCGAAATGTCGCTGTCCACGCTCTCTATTATGCGGCGAGTCTGTCGCTGTTTTACCGTCGCCAGCGTAAAACCCCATGCACTGAATCGGGCGCGAGTCCCTTGGAGATTATTCGACACCCGATATTCTCCTATACTGAACAGGGCATGTGTAGGGGGTTGTCATGACATGGTTTTTGTTGATTGTGTGCTCTTGGCGCTGCCTGGCTTGGATATATTCTGTGCTTTCGTCAATAAACTTTATTTGCGAGTTAGCGCTTGTCGTGTTTGCTCTTCGTCCTCGTCTTTAGCGCTGTTTATTCATTGTGATACACTATATTCTCTGCTTTTGCACCAATTCTTTCTTTCGTCCTTCAGGATAATGCAGTTGCACACCGCCGTACAGATTGCGACCGAAGCGCGATGAAGTGTGTCCAACTTTCTGCTCATTTTCACGATGAACTGCATTGGCCTGGAAACTATCGTGATCTTTATCATCACGACCATCAGGTCTTGAGGTATATCCTGAGATTCAACCGAAATGTACACTCTTCTCAAACATCAAGGAACGTACCACCTTTACGTCGTGCAAGACGACATTGGGTTGTGCCTTAAGTCTGAAGCATGTTATTTTTCGCTTGAATGGTTTGTTACATTTTCCATCACCATACTGCACTATTAATGAGGTCTTACTATGAGATTACAGCGCCAGGCGCCCTGACACCACGGCCACTAATGCTTTTTTACTCAGGCTATGAATATGGAAACATGGAAACGGCTTGAGCAGTATGTGAGGTCTTCATAGTCTACGCCAGGATACAGGTCGTCTTCTCAGTGCAGCAGCAAGGGTCAGGTGTTACCGTCGAAAGCATGGAAGACGTCCGCATCAACACGACCCCGACACAAGTGCTTATAGGCAGGATCAGCAGCACGGTCTTAAACATTTTCATCGAGTTAATCTGGCTGAAGGCTTTCAATGTGGTCTGCATTAGTAACAATGTGCTCATCCGACAAGGTTTCTGCCATGAACCTTAGCGGGCTGATTCTTTTCTACAGCCTGCTAGTCACCTTCGGCCTGGCAGACCTGGCTCTAATAATCCACACAATAGAGAGCGAGCTTAACGCGCTTCTTAACTTCTCCAACCTGGAGCTTATCTTCGATAACACATGTGATTATCCGCTCTAGCCAACACTGCATTTATCGCAGTGCGGAGCTGAATAAATCAATAATGGAATAAATTTTGATTTCCTGCCATACAAATGACCAGCACTCTAAGGCATGCCTGGAACTCTATGTTTTTGAGAAAGCATGTGTACTCATTTCACGAGTATCTTGATGTTCGCTTTATTTTTCATCCGGCTTCAATTGTTTTCCTGTTTGCTTGAAGTTCTTACGGGTCACACAGCATACAGAACTAATCATAACGAAAATTGTTCTTTGTGAATACTATACAAGTGCACTTCTCGCCACTGAAGGTAAAATGACCTGTCGCCTCCCTTTTTTCGCTCCAGACCCGACTGAACCACTCGGCAGCGAACAGAGTGCATGCGTTCCTTGGCTTTATTTTCTCTTTCAGCCGCGAAACGTCAAGCTGTTCTTGGCGGACGCCGTCACAACCGTTTCCGTTCTCACAACCTCGTCACAACGCCGTCCAAACACCGTTCTCAACGGCACAATTTCATTGTCGTCCAGGGCCAGGAATTTCTGAGCCCCTTCTACCAAGTGGTCAAGGACGGAGTTTAAAGTAGCAATGCCGCGGATGCCACATTGTCGGTGGGTGGTGTTTAATTTAGTAATAGCGCGGATGCTACATTTTCCGTAAGTTTTTGTGTCGGATTTCACGACTTTGCTGAGTATATGATACTTCCAACAAAAAAAAAATTTATGCCTGCCACCAGCCTCAGTGCCTTTTTTCCACGTTTTCTTCTAGCCGCATTTATATTAAGAAATATTTGAAATGCCTTTTTAAAAAATGGCTGAGGCTTAGCTAAGGTTAAGCCTAGTCAGATGCGAAGCATATTGGTGGCTAGGCTTGGTAATACATGGCTTTCCGTGGTTGACGTTCATCCCGCTCTTCATCGGTCTCTGTGGCACGCTGAAGCTTTCGCTTCTCGTTCAAATCGGCCCTGCTTCTAGGCGGCATCCCAACACCTGGCCGCCTCGTAAGTGCCCGGAGAGCGAGGCAAGCTCAGCTTTATACCGCTGCTGTAGCGTCACGTGGTCAGCTGCAGCGCCTCTGATGTGGAGCCTCCAACGCCGCGGCCGATCGCGCGAGCCGGCAGCCCATCTCTCCTCTGCTGTGACGTCATGTTGTCACGTGGTGTCACGTGGTCACGCTAAAGGTCAATGGTAGCTCCACCGCCGCGCTCGACGGGCTGTAGTGTAGCTCTAGTAATATGCTTCGCATAAAAGTGACGCACCGACCACCCCGAAATATGGACGTCAGTGAGCTGGACATCTACAGTAGCACGCTACATGAAGATGCAGCTGCAAGATGCGTGCTGCAAGAAGCAGACGATACGCACGGTCACGTGTAGCTCGTGTAGGCCACGTATATTTGAAAATCGCTGAAAACTTTTCAGTACAAATGGCCGAATTTCAAGTCAAAATTTTTGCAACTGATAGAACCGACAGCCTTGGGTTTCCGTGCATCTTGTTGTACATCGCTAATGACATCACTACGTTGAATCTTCGTAACAGAGCGATCCTACCAAGCCGGTCCGGAAAAATCCGTCCGACAAAACGGTGCAGCTGTTATGCCCAAAGGTCGCAGAGGAAGCCTGGTCTATCACATTGTTGCACATTTCACTTTCTTCTTTTTTTTTTTTTGTGCAGTGGTAGAGGCGGCCGTCACCAACAGCGTCAGCCTAATACTTGAAAGGCTGTGCGCTAAAAAAGACCTTCACAGGAAAAAGGATAGAGACGACAGGAAAGAAGCGAAATGTGCAACAATGCGCTTCTTTCCTGTCGTCTCTATCCTTTTTCTTGTGAACGTCTTTTTAGCGCACAGTCTTTCAAGTATGAATATGTACCAACTAGCCCGTCAAAACGCCTTACTAATGCAGCCTAATACAGGCTGGTGACGCTTGCTCTGACCCTGACGGTAGTCTCCTGAATAAGCAGTGGTAGGTAATTTTGTTCGGAAATTTGAAACAGGCGCAAATGGACCAGCCGTACTAAGTTTCTGCGTCCATATTCCTTCTCCACAAATGCTATGTACACGTTGCTCCAATTCGGAAAATGAAGTCAGTCAGCAGAAAAGAACAAGTGTTGTTTGTGCACTGAACTTATGCATGCGCGTAGGGGGAAGCTACAAAGAAAACGGGAGGAACTTTGTTTGACGATCATACACGGGGCGTAATCACTTGAACGTTCGTTTCTTGCTCCCTTTTATATTGGAGCTTCCTGTACCAGATCTGTTGGTTGAGCTTGCACAATAACTAATATTTTCTTTTACATTGAGGGATCATGGTTCTGCGCAGCAATGTTCGTTCTCTCTCGCACCAATAATTCGCTCGACATTTTTGAAAGCAACGCAGAGACGGAGCATGATTAAGCAATGATTAGGCATGAATATTGTGGGCCTCGCGGCGGCTCACCGCGGAAGGCTACGCAGCCCTCGCGGTCTGGCGCGATCGTCTTTATCGAGTGTGAACGGGCGCACCCGGACGCCGCACTACTGCGCATGACCGGCGAGCTGGTTGATCGTCGAGAGCCATGAGTAAGCATGCGGCAGCGGCGGCGATGCCAGATAAGGACGCAGCCTACGGTCCTGTAAGGAGAGTTGTGTTTGAGCGCTGCGGCGACGGGACAGTCGCGCTGCCTTAGACGTGGTGATTCCGGCTGGCCAGGCTTAGCTGTCGAGACGTTCCTGGACTTCGCTTGAGGAAAACGGCGTCTTTCCCGGCCCTTCAGCGATGATCCGTCGATGGCCAGCATCAGTGAGTGGCTGCCTCTCCCGCTGCCTCATTATTCTACTACTTTTAGCTACTGACAGCCCGTCGTTGTTTTATTGGAACCACGACGACATTTCCTGCTATCTGGGGTGTACTAATGCGCTAAACAAGGTGCGTAGCGACGCGATGGCAGAAGCGTAGTGTTGTGGTCTCCACTGCTTGGTTACTTTGGCTGTGCCGCACTTTGCAGCGATTTCTATTGGCCCTGAATAACCAGCAGTGTTGGAACACTCGCTTGTGGTGTTTCTCGTCTCGACTAGACCGTGGCTTGTGGGCTTCATTAATTAGAAGGTGTCGCTTTCATCTGACATCCCGCTGTGATTTTACTTCGACCATTGGTCCATCCCGCGAGAACAGAAACTTGTTTTGTTACCGACTGAAGTGTGTCCACTGCGAATCAAGAGCCACAAAGCCTTTTTATGCAGCCCCGATGTCATTGGCGAAAAAATGAGCCTCCTTCTAAATGCGAAGAATTTGAGGCCAAGGTTCTGATGGCCTAGAAGCACCGAGAAAAAATTTTCAATCGATGTTGCGAAAACTTTCGTTGCTATTGCACCTCATTGAATCGAAGTACGAGTACCTAGAATTGTTAGATATGTGATTATCATTCATAGCAGCTCCAAGAGCACTCAACTGAAAATTCTCCGGCGTTCCAAATCGCGGTCTACTTTTATCAGGTGCACCTAAATTTCAAGGCAACACCAACATAGTATCACATGAGCTATGCGATACAAGTGAACGTAAGAACCGCAGGTGGTCGAAAGCCACACTTCACAATGGAGCACAATTCCCTGTTGTGCTTCTTGTCACTTCTTTCTTCATTCCTTCCATCACAGCAAAATTGAGGTCTCTACAAATAATGCGACAGTTGAAAGGTCTTTCATTTCCTCAAATAACATAAAACTTTTGATTGGTTCCTCTTTCAACTGCTCGGTCCTCCACACATTAGTTCAATACTCTTCAAGGAATGTCGTAGCTGCGTACAAAAAGATTCAAGAGAATAATGCAGCTGAAACTTATTTGACACGTACAATAGCATCATAATTTTTACAAGAAGACCACAAACTATCGCCTTCTTAAGACTGATGTACAGGGTCCGTCAAAAGTTCCAAGGCCACAGGGTTTGCTTTTGAGCAACATAGTCGGGCTGTTGAGATACCCTCGAAGCTCAAAATATCTGTAGAGAATGGAAGAAGGATCGTTCTACCATCTGAGAACCTCGATAGCTCTATCGGAATCTTAAGTGCCAGGATATACCGATGAAAAGCGGACCATGTGGCCTGGGAACTTTTGACGGACCCTGTACTAATACGGTGCAACAATCGCTTCACTGGAAGCCCATATTCCAAAAAAGCAGCCAACTCTCCCTTGCCACCGCAGATGATTCAATACAAAAGCGTCTTTTTTATTTTTTTTTCGGTCTACCAGCTTGATATTATTTAAGTCGGCGTGCCCGAACGAAAGCCAGGCTCTCATCAATGAAAAGAATAAACTGGGTGCAAGAAGCGGCCATATTTAAATGTCGTTTGACTTGCACTTCGATGCATTATGATGTCGGAAAGCACAGTGAGGAATTTAGAAGTGTCCGCCCGCAAGAAAACGTCGAAAATTTGGCACTCTGCTTGCCAGACGGCAATTTACCCTGTTTTGACTTGCTACATTACGCCGCGGATTTTTCAGACGTATGCTTCTCGGTCATGTTTTCTCTTTATGCTCACACTTATAAAACTGAAAGCCTACAACACACGTATTCTCTGGCGGAGACCACAATCACTCATATTTCCGAGCTCTGACGACCATTGGATAAACCCGTCCGTGGAGACGCAGATCACTCTACCCCTTTAAGACGGGTCCATAGACTGTCTGGGGACTCCTTATAGACTTCGTTGCCTATTATTTTCCTTTTGTCTATTGATAGTCTATAAACTGCCCGTAGAAAAAGTCTGCTAGAAGTGTGTGGCCCTAAAATCTATAGATCGTGTGTATACTGTTTATCGGATATGTGTTGTCTATAATCTAGTCTGTTGGATTTGTTGTCACAGAGTTTATAGACTTTATAGACAAAAGTTTATGGGCAGTCTGTAGGCTCTCTAAATGAATTTTTGCTGCGGTAAGCACTCAGCCACCGCATCAGTAGAAAGATAGGAGGACGCACAGCGAAACAGGGTCAGTAAAAACACAGGTTGACATGTGGGATCTCTCCCTTTTGCGCTGTTTTAACAGCGAGCAATTTATGAGAAAATTTGCTCGTAGTAAGGGTTGTCCCCTTCGCGGGAGTACTTCCAACCAAAAACGCCCGTTTTCTCACACTGGCCCAAAGGAATGCCATGACAGGGGGCTTCGGACGTAAGGGACATGCGGGGCAGAAATTGCGCGCTTCCAGAGCCCGCTGTTGCTGATCGCGGGGTCTATGTTTTACTGGAGGAGGGTTCTCTAATGAGAGAGAGGGTGCTAGAGCAATCACTGCTCTATCTTCTAAGTTGAGTTCGAAGTGCACATCGGTGTTTGTTGTTCAGCGCTGCCCTCCATCATTCATTGGTAGCTTGCTTGCCTGAACTAGGAACACTGTGTACATCAGGGCGGCGCCGGCAATCTGCAAAAAAAAAAAAAAGTACGCTGTTCGGTTCCTGGCACATCAGCCACCATCTTGAATGTTCTTTCAAGAAACCTACGCTAGTGTAAGTCGACAAATTAAGGTTGAAGTAGCCGTTGATGTTGAACAAGTAGTCTTCCCGGCGTAGTGTATTGATGAGCATGAAGACCTGTAGGCGAGAATAAATCCCTTTGTTACTTGCCACGTAAGTGCTGTCCTGCTAAACAGTTATTGGTTCTTAATCATGCATACAGCGGAATTTCCTTGTAACTCAAGTTATTCTCGTTTGTTTAGATTAATAAGGTGCATGTTTCAATGACTGGCTCATAGAAGGTGTACTCACCTTACACTGTTTTATAACATTGATTCTGAAGATAATTCCAACGGTAATAGCCACTGCACGCTCATCAAATCTTTCCTTCAACATGAAAGACGTGTGAATGTTTCTTACCTTGTGCGTTAACTTGGGTGGCTCTTTGCCAAGTGGTACGGATGAGATGTCAGTTTGGAGTCTCCAAATCTGCAATGGAGCAACAATTACTTTACTCTTCCTTGTCGAGAATGAAAGGACCTTAGGTTTAGGTTCTTTAGAACTCCAAGTTCTCCAGCAGTGCACAACTAATTTTGGGGCGTCATTTCTCTCCCCTGGTTTTTCTCAGCTTATATGATGCCGTTTGATGAGGAAATCAGTTATTCGCAACTATTTATAAGGACTACTGAGTCAAATCATTACTGCCGACTAGAACAGCGTGGCCAGGGTGAAATATGTCCCACGCTTTATTCAACATGGATTAAGATGAGGTTAAAGCAAGATATGTTAATGGAGAAAGAACACCGAACGAGTGCTTTGTAGCTCCATCTCCGGGAAAACCTTTCTCGCATGTTACCCTCTTGAATCTTGAGCCCGCGGCGAATCTAAATTACTCGATCAGACTCAGTGTGCGTCACTTCTTTCAGGCGAGGAAATCGCGCACATGTACCCCCCCCCCCCCCCTTCGAAAGTATACAGCCCAAGGGGTTTGCTTGTGATGTTGCTGCATGCGTCACTTATTGTTCATCCTCAGCGATCCTAACCTCTTGGAAAAGGAATGACACCACACCCTCAATCCTCCCAAGCTTTGGCCTGCTAGATATGCTAGGCTGCCCCACTAAACAGCTTAGAATCAAACCCCTTGTGCTGTATACTTTTGACGGGGTCTGTACGTCATTACCAATGTTAGTCTGATTGCATCCTCTGAAGGCTTAAGTCTAGCTGTCTCACAGATCTTCAATTAACATTATCTTGCGGCGGCAGCCGCCACGTCACCCCAGCATAATTCCAAGTCTGAGCACCCCAAATAAGTCCGCTCCGCAACCTTCTTCCTTTCCTTGTTACCCGATGCATTTTCCTTATCTCTCCATCGGTTATCTGCATGGATGTGTCTGTTGTGTGGTCAAGCGGGCTTGCTAGTGCCCTTCCTGTAAAGTTCACAGAGAGTAATATTAGAAAAATATCTTATTTTTGTGGCACTTTTTGAATCCAGTCTGATGCAGCCCATAAACACCGCTCTGTACACGCAAATGACGTTTCTCCCCCATATTCGCGTTCCCTGCGTTCATCAGTGCAAGTATGCGCATCTACGTAGGCTTTAACAAAGACCGAAGCCAAGTCAGAGCCCATGGGAAGACAGCAGCTTATGCATTGTGTGTACTCGCATCGTCGCCGAAGCAGTGGGCCAGCACTGTGGGCAGCAGCAGGCTTCCGAAGTGCATGCACCCGCTGCCCAGGAAGAAGGCCTGGATGAGCGGCGTCACTCCCGGCATCAGGCAGTAGAGGATGGAGGCGCAGAACAGCGCCCCCGTGTAGCCGTACGTGAAGAGCAGCGCGGGGCCCACGATCACGCCCGTCTCGCAAAGGCAGTCCCGCAGGCCGTGCAGAAGGGCCCGGCTCTCCTCCACCACCTGCGCTTTGCTGCGGAAGCGGCATGCGCACTGTAGTCCCTGAAACAGTACCGGCTTTTATCATAGAGCGTGCCACGCGCCGACAGTGCACACGCGCTGATTGGTCCTCACGCTGCATGCATACGCGCAGTTGACCGGTACCTGGTGCCCTCAATGTGAGATGCGCATCCGCGGCACGCGGTAACACGGTAGCACAGACTGTACGTTCTATGCTAAAGGTCTCTAATCTTAAATTATTATTTTGTTGTTGTTGTTGTTTTTATTTTATTTTATTATTATATAATACTGCACCCGACAGCATCCCGTAATCTCTTTTGAGATCTTACTCTATTCCAGGATTCACAATATCATCGGGTCTGCTCAGAACTTCACCTTCTTAGACTGCTTATTCGGGGCTCCATGAGGTTATTTGCGCACGCTCAGGGAAAGCATTCAAGCGGCTCGCGGCGTGGATATTTTTTGTAGCGAAAGCTCCATTGGCCACGAACTTGCGGTTTCGCTGTGGCGGTGCTCCGAGGAGGCACATAGACCGACTTTGCCTATAGCAACCGCCGCAGCTGGTGGACGCCGCGCACTCACCGCGCCATCTGGCATTACGTCACACCGCGTGCCTCGCCGCGGAGCGGCCGCTGCCGTTCGGTATGACGTCACACCGCTTGCCTCATCGTTGCGCTCGCCTCCGCTCGCTTCTCCAGCAGTGTCGCATGACTGATAAGATGACGGAGGATCGAAAAGGAGAGCCCGCATGCGGCTCAACCACAGTTCAGGCGGCAGTATGGCAAAGTATCTCAAGCGGAAAAGGGCGGCGGATGCTGCCAACGTCTCTGCGTCGACATCGGCCACTGGTTCGGTTGCCTTTCGCTCCGTATAACCCGGCTCAGCCGAGCTGAGCCACAGCCATTTCTTATACTCCGATGATTTTAAGAAAAGGAAGTGCGCGTAACTAGCTCCCTGGGTCAGTGGACGTCTGAATCGCGCTTATAGGTACGTGGGGTGATGAGAAAGAGATGTGGGCTGCATGCGTTAGCGCTGACAACGGTGTGGCAGACACGCGGCACTGCTGCAATAAGCCGCAGCGTTCATTCGGTGAGCCAACTCTTTCGATCAACCATAAACTGCCACCCACCAGGGTGGCAGTGTGGGCGCGCTATCTATCCATTGTCCGGAACGCACTCAGCGTTACAGACGCCAAGCCGCTTATACACCATAGCTTTCTCTCTCTAACCAGTTAAGCAAACAAGTGAAGAGGAATGAGGGGCTCGTTATAAATATGAAAGAATATGAAAGAATAGTGGCTGTTGGCTTCTTTCATATCTCTCTAACCAGGTACAGCAATAGTTGAACCGCAGCTAATTTTTTGGGAATACCACAAGGGCAATGGAAGCGAGCAGCTAGACATTTATGATGTCCTTCCCACCGTATTCTAGACATCTACGGCACTGAAATTCATTTCTACATTTCTACAATTCATCCAGACGTTTCTTTAGACATAGGGGGAAATGCATTGCACCTACAGTACTACTACGTTTTGGCCTTTCTGAGAGAAATTAGACTTTAAAGATTATGCCCTAGATGTAAGGAAAATACACCGCAACAAAACGCAGCGCAAGATATGTGTGCCACACATATCTTGCGAAGTTCTTTTCGAATGAGCCAGTCTTGTTCGTGCATTCTTGTCGCATCAAGCTTCCCGAAGAGCACAAGTAATCGGCCCAATATTAAATATGGATGATTTGACTGTGGTCCTGTGTATGGCCGGCCTTTGGCAATATATTTCCAATACTGGGCCAATAACTTGTGCTGCTTTGGGATGTTATTCAGAGTCAGTCTCACCGTGCCGCCCCTATACGGGTCGATCGTAGGCAGTCCTTGACCTCCTGTCCGATGCAGCGTAGGTAGAACCGGAACACAGTGAAGGAGTAGGACATGCACATGCGCGGCCACAGGCACTGCGGCACGATGACTATGATGTACCAAGATCCAGCGCATCGCTGGTAAGTAGTCAGCAGCGGCGATGCCTTGTCCTTCAGCATGCTGGCACCGCAGTCAGTAGCGATGGCCAGGCACATGCACAGCGCCACTTGCACAGCCTGCAAGACGCTTGAATTATTTATTCTTATATGTTTAGGGGAATCCCCCGAGGTGCAAATTCCTAATAAGCGACTAATTACTTAATGGCATCCATCGCATCTACGAAATGAGCTAACCGGGACGGAACAACAGCCGTCCCGATTTGCGTGGTTGGTAGAGCGACTGCTCTAATGAAGTGATGATCCCTGAATCGAACCCCGGACCAGCACGAATTTATCTTGAAGTACGAAGTTTCTGTGGAAGCTGTATAGCTTTCCTTTGTAGCCGTATGCCTGCTCTTGGGTGGAGGCTAGTGAGAAATTGCTCCGTTATTATGAATTCTTTCGAGTTCAGCCACAAATAAATTTGTTCTAAATGACAGCAACCCATCTTCTCTTGAGTTAGAACTGCACTACGACCAGTGTTCGAGCAGATCGTAGCTCTATTGGCTCGAAGGTGGCGAGTGTGCACTCAGAACGCATGAAGAGGCCTTCAAATGAGTGGTTTCATCCCAACCTTTTCGCGCGTCCTCAAAATATGATTCTGGGGCCCTGTCAGACCAAGATGGATAAATAAATTATTTGAGCAACAATTCCGGGCTATCTCTGTAGTTGTAAACGTGTCGTATGCGTCGAACGAGGAGATAAAGGAACAGCAAAAGCAGGAAGGTTAATCGAAAGTTCACTCCACTATGCTACTTTTCATTCGTGTGAAGAAAACATTGGCGTAAAATGAAAAGGAATTTATGGGACTGGAGTCGGTTAGAAGTGACCGCGGAGTGGTTGAAACAACAAACACACTTGGATCTGCCGTTCCAGCAACGGCTAACTTGTATTATTCATCGTTGTAGATAAAGTCACCTTCGACAATGGCATACGAGGTTAAAAAAAAATCAGAGAATTTTTGCCTTAATTTTGTACACGTGCGAAAGCGTAATTACATGAATGTTGGCCTGTCTAGTTATTTTACTCTTGGCTTTCTAAATTGTTCATGTCGTAGTACCATTGTGTACGCATGTTTTCATGGAAATGCAGCACACGTGTGCGATAGCTACCGTTTGTATATCCGTCGGTTTATAGACCTATGGATGACGTCACCACGATTGAAGCGCCTTGGTGTGGGCTGGATCATCGGCCAAACAGGGGTGCTACGAGTGTAAACTACGTTGTGGGACTTGTTGGCGCTGTGCAGGTAATGGGGGTATACCGTCGGCAGTGCTGGCACTAACCCGCAAACATCGCAAGAGCTTGCTCGGGGTTTACTCATCACAATAGTGCTTTTACACTAACATATGGACGCATATAAACTGCAGTTACGAACAGTACAAGTGTTAGTGGATGGTATGACAGCTGTATGCCCACGTAAAATGCCATGATTGCGGCCGCGTAGAGCCGAGTTCGACGTTTGGAGCCCAGAGGAGTCCGCAGAGACTTCTCGAGCGTGGAGCACTTGACGATGAGGTCCTTCAGCCTGGGCGCCCGCACCACTGCGACGACGTAGTTGACCATGCCCTCCGCGACCACGCAGCTCACGTACACGACGTACGCCTTTGCGTGGAACCGGTCGGCGTCCCCGAGGAGCTGCCTGCACCGCTCGTACTCCATCCCGCCTACTACGCCCGTGGCTGCGTTTGCCAAGAGAGAGAGCGAAGTGCGTTGCATTTCTATGGAGGCGAAATTCTAGAGGCCTGTGTACTGTGCGATGTAAGTGCACATTAAAGAGCCCCATGTGGTCGAAATTTCCGGAGCCCTTCACTACGGCGTCTCGCATAGCCTGAGTCGCTTTGGGACATTAAACCCCATGAACCACTGTATTTAAACTTCAGGTGTAAGTAGTAATCGGCTAACTGTCTGTTCCCTGTATTTGTACTGTGTTAAAAGTATATTTTTGCCCTATTCTAACCGCGCTTATGCTTTCATCCCAGAAAATGTATTTACGTTGCTGCAGGCTGCAACTACTTGAAGGGGGTTATATTCCCGTCAGGCTTTTGAGCTTTTAACCTTACGCTACCCGAAGGCAAACATCCAGGTTCTAGCTTACGCATGATCACTGTGTTGGACCTGTCTTGTGTACAGCTCGTAAGGGAGGAGGAGGATATAGAAGAGGAAAGGCAGGGAGGTTAACCGAAATAATAATCGGTTTGCTACCCTACACGGGGGGAAGGGGGTGAGGGGATAAAAAAAAGAAAGAGAAAGGAGAGTAACAGAAAATTGAAGTCACTATAAAACGTCACTGTTCGTTAAAGTCACAGCCTATCGTGCAGCTCGTAAAGCTTCAGTTAAATGAAAGGCGCTGCGCTTGATACATATCATCATCATCAGTCTGACTGCAGGGCAAAGGCTTCTCCCATGTCTCTTCGACTAAGCCCGCTCTTTGTCACTTACATAAGCAGCATAGGAAAATTTGGGATGTGACTCACCGATACTTATTAACACGCAACAGAGAGTGATGCAGGTAAGCCAGCTGCGCTGCATGCTGTACACCTTGGTCCAGTCGCCGGTCTCCAGTCCTCCCAGAAAGCAGGCGCCAATGGCCTTGTTGTACAGGCCGATGTAGCGGAAACCGGCGAAGAACAGACCCGCCTCGCCTTTTCGGCTCCTGTCTGCAGCTCCCTTGCACACCGTGGCGATCTCTGTCGGCTCCATGGTTCGGGTCACAGGGGGCACTAGTGCCTTTCGGGCCACCGCAGACACCTCGAGTGAAGGTACCTGTGTCAAGGCGATGAGATGTAACCTGAAGACAATCCTTTGCACGATGATAAAATTAGACAAGTTTGGTTTCTATATCCGCCGTGTCGCGGTTTTCACGCATCGTGTCTTTATACTGGTCAATTTGGATCACAGCCTCTCAGAAGCTGGCGGACATCCTAGCTACGAATGCAATTTCTCCTTCAGTATTGAAAAGCCTGAGACTTCGGAATGCAGTAGGCAATTTTTGTATCATTTTTGTTTCTCTTGGTCATTATTAGCCGTGACGCGTCCGTTTGAAAGATCACGTATCATGAACACAATGGACCCAAATTTTACTCCCTCTCTCTCTCTTCTCTTTCCCTCCTTTTATCTTCCTCTTAATGCATAGACTCTGAACAGAAAGGAGCTTAAAGGGAGTAAGCTGTCCTTTAGCGCACATCTTTTTTATAAAAAGAGTGTGCTGGAGGACAGCTTTAATCCCTTTTTACTCCCATATAGGCCTGTTTGTGTTTAGAGTATACAGGGGCTAATTGAGGATTATGGTCGGTTAATCTCCCCCTTTCCTTCATTCTGTTCCCCTACTTTCCTTTTTTTTTTTTGCCTCGTCGCATATCGTCCCACTATCGGGTTTTCCAAAACTTGCTCCATTAGCGACTCATCTTCACACAAATCACCAGACAGCATGATAGTTATCATTCGAGAAATCAGATACAGCGTTTAGTACGCCTTCCAGGATGCAGTGCTCACAATCTAGCGTCTAATAAATTATTCGGGGATTAAAGCGATCAGAGAAGACAACCGTCGAAATTTTGGAGAGTGAAATCAATCTAAATAAGGCTGCTGAACGAGAAACGCACAGAGCTAGCAGTGGAAGAATAATTGTATAAGGCGAGACAGGATTGTAAACGACACACAACCTCGCGGCTTGAGGCATTGATCCTGGTTGCGGTGTTTCAACTTCTAAAAACTTACGATGCCTTGAGGCAAGTCAGTTGTCCTGGCCTTCAGAAAATTTCAGCTCTATTATGTTTTCTGATTAAGCTGCCAACATTTCTTTTTAGAAATAAGGATCATATTTACGTGTGCGCGTGCTCGTTTTCTCATGTGCTTAAACCCTGTGCTGTCTCTACCAACCATGGTACTAAGAAAACGGTTCACCTTGGATGTAGCCTCCTCCATTCTCTTGCCGCAAGTGCGCAAAGTGGATGCCTGTGCAGTCCAGCCAGCCTAATTCGAAAATCTAGCGTGGGTTAAAGTCGCGCGAGACCTTCTCGCCTCATTCATTATACCTTCAGCGAGAACGCATGTGCATAAATTGCGCCCAAGTTTTCAGCCATCCGTCATTTCGACCGACTCGTACATCAATGCCCATGCTCCATGAAAACGCAATGAGGATCGGTGGATGAATTTCAGTTCCACTAAGCTGAAGCGTCTCCTGTTTGTTTGTTTTTTGTTTATGCATAAGAAGCGTCTCCCTTTATGCGCATAACCTACGTATAATGCTCGTCTCCTGCGGAGTGCTTCGTATTCATGAACGCAGGCGTATTGGTGTTCATATTCCTATAGCTACCACAGCATTAAAGCGATATATCATGAACCCACATTGCATTCCTATAGTGGGATGGCGCCTGGATGCTCTATCTATAACACATTAGCAGTGAGAGTGGCTTTCGTAATAAACGACGACTGAGGAAAATCAAACTTCGTATATCACGACAAGTTCAGTGTCAGCGTAGCTGTAAGCCATTTTGCTCAAAAGGGAAAGCTCAGTAAGAGTACCGAACATGGCAGGGGAACAGCGTATTAGCAATGAAACAGCAGGGTCTGCCCTTTCATACTGAGGGGCTGCGGCTATGAACCTCATTTAACAGGACACTAAAGGGCACACCGAGCAGAGCTAGGTCAACAAATTAGCCTTCTGAGATAACTCGTCATTTCTGGAAGCCGGATAGGTTTTGGTGAGCTGAAAAATTAGCAGCACCATGAAATTATTCCTAATCAGTAAACTGGAAGAAAGAAAAGCACGTAGCGCGGTGTCACAGTGTAAATCAAACAACTACGCCCACTCACGTTTATTCTGCACAAGGACCAAACGAAGAGTTCGGGCTGCTGGTCCGGTCACTAGTGTTAACAGGCGCTGGGTTCGTCATGGTATGACGAGCCCAGAGAGCCATGTAAACAACAAGACTGTGGGCATAGGACTCAAAAATGCCGCGCACAGTGCGCCGTTTCTTGAACGACGCAATCAGCCACTAGATGGCTCGACGTCCCAATGGGAGTGCAATACATAGTTATCCACAAAAGAAAAGACGCGCTTCTCATTTGTATCGTCGACGATGAGACCAAGTTAGGGTGTGCCGCATATCAAGGCTTACGTGTGCTTGGGATATACACTGACCGACACCTGGAAACCCTTGCACTACGTAGCCAAAGATATGTGTAGAAAAGACCGGAGGAAAGGTGGGGACGGTTTCGATGGTGCTTGCGAGCAGAAAGACGGGTTTTGTAGTTAGTAACGGGTAATGGTGCAGACAGATTTGAGTACAGAGCTCGGAACTTTCTTTTTACGGAAGAATACATATACACTGGCATATGATGGAATTAGTTAAAAGGAATCCTGGGATAATTACAGAAGGGTGGAGCAAATAAATGAAACCGCCTTAAAGCGTAAGGATTTTGGGGAGCACAACAGATCTCGAGGGATCTCTCTCTGGCATATCCAAGAATTATGCCTCTTGAAATATACATTGAATGGGTAAAAGTAAGCTATAACGGGTCAGTTAAGAAGTCACCGCTTCAGACAGCGCAAGTGAAAACAACGGCTTCAAGACGAAACAAATGGCAGGCAGAGTTCATAATATTGCCAGACCAAGCTTTGACGGCGTATGTAACATCACTAACTGAGTAACTCGAGAATATATTTAGTGTTGAACAGAAAGTGCAGAGCGCTAATAGCTGATCCAGTGCGAAGAACGATAGGTGTGCGTGCGCACGTTTGTAAGTGCGCGTGCAAAAAAAAAAAAGACCACAGTGCTGCCGATGTGTGAACCACTCTACGAGTTAATGTTATGCTAGTTAACAGCGCAAATATCAGTTTTTATTAATTCGTAACATCATAATTTTTAACCTTCATTACTGCTTCTTACTCTCAGTGGCATAAAGAAAGCCTGCGTTTCTGTATTTTATCTGTGATCTCACAGTATAACTAACGTCGGAAAAGTAGATGGGTGTTCAAAGGTATGTCATGGCGGGTTTAGATTCTCAGAGCCACACGTGAGCTAAGAATTTCGCTGTAGTAGAGGGCTCCGAATAATATCGACGCAGGGCGAGTGCATGAAGGCCTCGGAGTTCTCTAGATGAAACATGGTTGCCAAACCAAGGCTCTAGAACGATGAAGCAGTTGGTGTCAAGCAGGCAAACCATTTGTACGGCAGCAACGAATATAAAGTACTAATACGGCGAACAGAGAACATTCCGCCCCGAGGTATCCGGCACTGATGAGTACAAACACGGGTGAGAGGACATAGGGCGATAAAATATGACAAGAGCTAAAGTAGCATGCGAAAAATAAGAAGAGCTGCAATGTCTTTCTAGTGACATCGTATCTTTTCAGATCACAGCATTTTTCACGAAGGTTTAGCCCACATCGCGTAAATACAAACAGTCATTTGGCGCTTAACCTTTGCTTGAAACCACTGGCCGCAAAACCTCAGCTTAAGCGTACAAATAGGAACATTTTCAGTAAAACCGATGCTCTTCGTGTTATTTGCTTGTATTTGCCTTCCCTGCTGCCGAGGCTGCCGAGTAAATAATGTGAAAAAAAAATTCGGAGAAAAAAGACGGAGAGAAGTGTCAAGAAATGAACAATAGCGTACAAGTATTGGCTCACAAGTACTTGCAGCTGGGATTGTTGGTGCTTATTCGTGAAAGACATGAGAAAGACGAACGGGAAGCGCTTGTCCCGTTCGTCTTCTGTCCCTTGTCTGTTTTTTGTCGCGCTACAAACATCCCCTCAAGCAAAATGAGAGCTCAAAATGGCAGCACGGACGAGTAAGTGAACAGGACGAGTTTCGGCTGGTCTCTTCACATTTATTACTGATCGCTTCCAATTTAGCCTGACCTCGGCGTTGCTGCACGTAATTCTTGTAAGGCTGTGGCTAGAGTTCCGTCCAGGCGGAACTACAATTTGCGCTAGAGTTCCGTCCAGACGGAACTGCATGTAGCGATGGGGTTCCGTCCAGACGGAACTGTATCAGACACCATACTGTTCCGTCACAAAAGTTATGTCCAGCGTTATGTCAAGACGGAATTAAAGCTGACGTTAGGGATTGGGAAACCAGTTTGCTTGCAGACTTTTGCATGTACATTTAAAAAAGTTGCAATTCTGTTCCGCCTAATGTGTGACAGGATATTCTGCTGCATCATTTTATTTTCCAAGCAGTCAGTGAGAAATGGCAATAGAATGAGTTTTGGCTTGGGTTTGTTGGTGAGTTTGCATAATGCTTGTTGACCGTTTGTGTACGTCTCAGTCTTTTTCGCGCTACGTCATCTTGCAGCACAAACAGACAGGGCTTCACATCACTTCGCGAATAGTTTCTGCACTCTGCTTCTAACAGTGTCATTTTCCCGATCCAGCATGCATGCACGGAAGTTATACCTTCGAGGATGCAAGTAAACGCAGTACTCGGACAGATATTTTGGTGCCGTATATACATGCGTAGAGAGAACATCTGGATACAGCTTTGTCAACTGGTTATTCCAGAGGCAAAGAAATGCTTTATGTGGGTAGAAATCACCCATTTTTTATAGTATGGACAGTACGGACATTAGACAGTTTTAGTTTTACGTACGTAGAACCTCCACGCATGTAAACGTGATCAGTCTACGTAGCGTACGGTCGTGTCGCTTCTTACAGTTTTAGCTACACGTACAGGAAGTAAACTGTGTAGATCTGCCATAAAACCTAAAAAATGCGCTAGCATGTTGTGCCGCGCCATCTAGTACAGATAAAGAAAGCTAATTTTGTTTAGTCGAGCTGCTTAGAGCGGAGCCAGGCCAAGGCACATTGCGGGCGGTAAATACTTTCCCCCTTTCTTCTGACAAAGGTTGAGCGATTTCGATCCACCGAAAAGTATGTTGCATGTTATCTTCAAAG
Source organism: Amblyomma mixtum (assembly GCF_055824585.1). Lineage (NCBI taxonomy): Eukaryota > Metazoa > Arthropoda > Arachnida > Ixodida > Ixodidae > Amblyomma > Amblyomma mixtum. Next base: position 118,563,173 of record NC_143020.1, on the reverse strand, counting down.
AGATTGCATTCCTTAACGTCCCGCAGCATATTTAAATCATCGTTTTTCGAGAAGCGAAGACGCGCTGGTGTCCCACTCATGTTGACGACGTGTGCGTATGGAGCCAAAACGTGCATCGTTTTGCTTTTGCCGCTGACTGTGCCGAGGGCCTCGCGATATACCGCGAGGATTGGAGCTTCGCGTGGTCTCGCGAGACCGTCAGCACACTCGTTGCTATGACGACCACAAACGCTTCTCCGTCAGGCTTAGGAGCTGCTGAAGCAGATTTCTAACTGGAAAACAAAAGCTAGTTCGCGCCTAAAACTTCATGCGATAGAAAGAATGGACCAACTGAAGGCAAATACAGCAGTTTACAGCATAATACCATGTCGAGGGATTAGCGATGAAGCTGTTATTGTTGTGAAGCGGGCGGGCAGGGCGCCGCCATCTTGCCAACGCCACGTACGCAAGCAACGTGAAGACCGCAACTCAAAGGTCCGAATCTCACTTAAGTCCGTGCGACCCACGCAGACACTTCACGTTCTGCGCATGCGCACTGGTGACCCGTAAGCGCTATACTTACGTGAAGCTTCTACGTACGTACGTGAAACTAAAACTGTCTATTGTATGGACGGAACTCTAGCTACAGTAAGCATTCCGTCTGGACGGAACTGCAGCAGCAGCAAATGTTCCGTCTGGACGGAACGCTAGACACTCCGTTTTTTACAATGCCCCGGTTGTTTCCGAATGCGGAGTCGATTACGCCGGCGGCTTTTCGATCGAACGAGCTGTATACGTTGTCGCGTAAAAGTAAGCGAGGCGCGTGGCTACCACAAAGAGGCTTCATGAAAGGACGCATCCACCTGATCTCGTCCTGTTTGCAGGCCCCGCCCCCGTAAAAGTGCGCTTAGAAGCTTAATATTTTGAAAAACACCTTTTCTGAGGCTTATTCGGTCCCTCTGATTCCTGTCACATGTTTGCGGATCACACGAAGCGTTGGCGGCGCGGCTGAACCCACGCGGAGGAAAATCGTACTCAGTGACGACGCCTGGGCAAACAGCCTCGGTGATGTTTTTGCACATTCGAGTACAACGCGCGAGGACTTAAAGCACGTAGGATGATCCCGGACGATGCAGCGTTTGCCATCTGCCGGTTTAGAATCACCTATACGCTGCTCAGGGCACAAGCCGGGTAGAAGCGAGTGAAGGGGAGGATACGCAGGCAGGCGTTCACCTGGCTAATATATTGACAAAGAGAATATATATCGAGTTTCAGCGAACACCGTCAAAATTCATAAAAATAAGGAGGTCGAAATAGAAAGAAAATCTTTTCTTTAGAGCGAATGGGAAGTACGAAGCCATGAAATTATGATGCCTAATCAGCTTTTGAAACGAAAAAAAAAAGGCTGATAGATTTGCAGCCCGAGCAAATACGGCACTTTTTCCGCACAAAACGGAACCAGGGAGCACGAGGTCCCCAGGAACCTGAGTTCAAATGCAGCATCCGCTCATGCGATGACGCATTGCAATGCCGACGGCGCCCAATTCGAACTGCCAGTGCTATTGCACCTTGATGCAAAGAACCAGTGGTGGTAATGGAAATATTTATTGCCAAAAGGAATTCAGAGGGTGGGCAACCCCCCCCCCCTCCTCTCTTACATGGCACAAGGCAACCCTTAGGGGGCTTCCCTTATTGTTATCGCCAACTGCGGGATCTTTATTTTTGAGAGCCATGAACCAAAAGAGCGCATACCGTGGTACTATGGAGCAGGCAGTTCAAATTTGGCGCCGTGATCACTGCAACACGTCGTCGGCAGACGGTGCACTTAAAACCAGCCCCTGGCCCACCCCGCGAGCTCAGTTTCGGTTTTCGTGAGGAAAAAATGGATGCTGTTTAACGTGGCTTGAACCTAGTTACACGTGCGAAACCTCTGTTAATCATGATCTCCACTGTCTCAAATCAGATGTCAAGGTCAGGTGCCCAATGGTCATAGTCATATGATCACGAGGTCATACTACCATAGCTTTGGCCATACCACCACTGAGTTGGGTTCGGTTTTGACCTTGTGAGGAATTGAAGGTCACTGTCGTTGTGGTGCCCACTTTTTCAAATCAAAGGTCAAAGTCAGGTACCCAATGGTCATAGTAATATGATCACGTGGTCATACTACCATAGCTTCGGCCATACCAACACCCAGTTAAGTTCGGTTTGACCTTGTGAGGCATTGAAGGTCACTGCCTCATCCACAACTAAATCGGAAATCGCACCTTGAGTAGTGGAGCTGTCGCTCTAAAAACCACTGGAGTTCCTCGTTCTGCTGAGCTTTACAGAGCTGCTTCATCATCGTTTGCCAAATTGATCTGGCGTCATATTGCGCTCGGTTTCGAACTCCCAATTTGCACTATCCATCAGACTGCGCTGAATAAATGGTTCAGTACGAATTGTAGATAATTATTATGATTTTTATAGTGTGTCTCGCCTACAGTTTGTTCCTAAAGAGATTTCCCTTCCGTTTTGAACTTTAGGAAACTTGGGTTTCACTTTTTTAAGGTGTTCGATGAAACAGACGGTCAATTCTGGAACAGGTTTATTGAATGAATGAAGTTCAGAAGGGGTTAATGATCGGGTACCTGTGTCCATGCAATATAGGGTACTGTGCTGTCCAATTAGGAACCTGTTGCTTCGAGGCGCCTTATGCTTGTTTGCCTTCAGGTTATCATCAAAATCTTTAAATAAAAGTATCCAATGCAGCTGGAGTAGCTGAAAGTGGGATGGCATTCCTAGCTTGTAGCGGCTGTGAGGCTGCCTATTTTAAAATATTTCGAGAACCTGTCTTTCGAGGGCTGCTCAGGATAGGTCCAAACATAATAAAATACCAGATCGTCGCGTAAGGGGCCTTCTTAAAGACCGTCAAAAGTCGAGCACCGCATCCTGTTCATGAGTGTAAAATCTTTTTCGCATTCGCGGGATTTTTCTTGTTAATATGAGCACGATTTAAACTATGGTTTCACAGTGGTCGGCAGCCCCTCAGTTCCAGTGCTGCCGTATTTCTAGCCTCGATGTTTGTGTGCAAGAGCGAGGAAGAATAGAGAGTGAATTTACTTCAAATACGGACCGGAAGAGAAAAAGAACCGCAATGTTGGTTTTTCTGCCTGCGACATCCCCAGGTACGTTATGTGCAACTTGTCTATATTATGGCATCAGGGCAGCGAGAACCGATGTCTTCGTTAAGCTGTTGAACAGACAAGAGCTTTCCTAACCGTCCTTATTCGTGGGGTTGTTTCACAATGGACCGATACCGATTCGGCCAACTCGCTCTTCTACAAGAGTAAGGAAATGAGGGGGTCGTTACAAGATAAATAACAGTGAAACCAACTGCTATCGAAACCAACGAAAGCATAGGGAATTCTTTCTTTTCGATGACCGGTTGCTTTCTATATATGAGTTTCTTGAAAGCATTCACGTAGTTCGCCTTTGATGAAAAAAAAAAAAAACCTTCAAGGGATCCTATTTCGGGCCGTCGTCCGCGTGCATTCAGTTAGGCAGGCAATCTCAGCTGCTTACACTTGCATGAAGGGAACTGTTCCTCGCATCGTGTAGTGGAAAACTTGGCAACGCGTGGTGAACAGGGGGCTCAAGCGCTGGTCGCAAATCTAAGGAGGCTGAATGGGCGAGCACTCGTCCAGTTATGGTCAGCGACTTTTTTCCCCAGTTTGTAAGAACCCCGTAAACGGGACTTCCGTATGAATAAATGACTAACAATGCATAAAAGTTTTCAAAGTGAGGGAACAAACGTGTAGACAAGAACATTGCGGCAAAAAGTATACAGTTAGAAGCAAGAAAAATTAGTCATAATTGATCCATAGCTGCGATTAGGTCAGGTCTGGAGAAAAAAATCTTAGATTTGGCTGCAAAACGACATCGTCATTAAGGTTATTATACATTCAGTCAGTGTTCTAGGAAATAAAGTCCATAAATAAGTCAGTATGTGTTCGAAAGGGTGTTTAGTTATTGTATCCCTTTGCTTAATGGCATACCCAGACGAAAAAAAAGTTAGCCGAGTGAGATGTACTCCGCATGTACGGTAGTGGGAAAAGTATAAAAGAAACTCTCCCTCCATCCCTCAGCGTTTGTAGGCATCCAGCACTGCATACGGACGCCACTTGACGAAGCACACCTGGCGTGGAGACCGACGCATTGCATCATGCACCTTCGTCAGGTGGCGCCTGCATGCAGTGTGGCATGGTTCGGAATTCAGAGGGGAGGGTATCTTACTTTAGCCCACGATAGTATCTCATATTACAACGTGATGTTTAAGAGCAGCCTACAGCCTTCCTTGTTTTCGCTCTAGAGAAGTCGCAACAGAGTTTTAGTGGGAATGTCTCTACGCTCTGGGCAACGATTTCGTCAGTTTTGGGCGGTATTCTGTAACGATTCATTTCTTTTCTATTCTGTTTGGTCCTCTGCCATTGGTCACTGCTTTCACTGCCGCAAGGCATTAGAGCAGGTGTTAGAGGAGGGCGTGTGGCTGCAATCGCTCGCGACGATGGCCGGAACCCGAAGAGACTCTCACCGGCTAAGCAGAGTTCCGCGTAGCCTTCGAGGGGGCGCTCCCTTCGCTGCTTCCGCTTCCCCCATGAGGAAGCCTTTTCCTCGCCCAGCCGGCGCTGTCCTGGCGCATCATGGTGATGATGGCCAGCCGCGTCGAGATGGATGGAGAAACCGGTTTTCCACAGCACATAAGCGCCATTAAGTAAAAGTAATACGAAGCCGTGTAGCTGATGCGGCATCTAACAAAGGAAGAGGGAGAAAAGAACCGGGCTAAGGGAGACGCTCCAAGCAGAGATGAAGACGATCTTTGACAAACACGACCTAGCACAACCTCGCACAGCCTCGACCGACCTTTCTGAGCGAGAGCTTTATTCCATGGAGTACAACTTCCGATTTCGATGTGGATTAGACAATGACCTTCAATGCCTCTCAATGTCAAACCGAACTTAACTGCGTGGTGGTATGGCCCAAGGTATGGTAGTATGACAACGTGGTCATATGACTAAGACCATTGGGTGCCTGACTTTCACCTTTGACTGTGACCCTTGATCTTAATCATTGACCCTGATATATGAATTGAAACAGTGGGCACCACATGGACAATGATCTTCAGTGCCTCACAAGGTCAAGCGAACTTAAATGCATGGTGGTGTCGCCCAAGCTATATTTAGTATGACCACGGGATCATATGGCTATGACCATTGGGTACTCGACCTTGACCTTGAGTTTTCGGTTTGAGACAGCGGAGACCATGCTGAACAGAGCTTTAATTCGTATAACTAGGTTCAAGCCAGGTTGAACACCAGCCGTTTTTTTTATTCGTTTACCCATCCTTTGCTTTCAGCCGTCATTACATACCCCTATTATGTCCTGAGGCAATAAACATCGCATTAAAATAAAAAAAGAACTCACAGCCAGCCTTCGAGCAATCTCGAAACCTCGGTCGGCAACGCAGAAAGTTGACCTTACACTATTTGCCCTTACTGTATCAATATCGCTCGACAGAGCCTGAACTCCCATGGGCCCCCCGCACCAAAGCATTTCGAAAACACCTTTTGTGAAGCTTATTTCACTTCCTTCACATTTACGGAGAACCAGAACCCAGGGCTGCCGGCTCGGTCGGCTCAAAGTAAATCTTCACAGATAGCGCCTCGCCGACCACGCTGTCTGAGCAAACAGTCGCGCTGATCTCGTTTGCAGGGTTGACTTCACAGCGCCAGGTGGTAAGGAAGTGAAGTACGAGACCAGTCGACAATGTATTTCTTCTATGGATGGTAAAACATTCGGGCCTGTTGGATTCGGAGTACAAATACGCGGGCAAACTTGCGACAGGGTTGGAAAACAAGCGTACGATTTGATTCGTGAGTTTCCACTGTTGAGGTTCGTGATTCCGTTGCCGAAGTTTTGCTGCCGCTCGTAGGTACTGCGGCTTTGATTACTTCTAGTTTGTTTTATTCGAAGCGTGGCTCGGATAACCGAAGAGACTTTGATGCCGGTGCCAATGTTTATTTTGAAAGCCGATGCTTAACAATTCATTATTTGTTCAGACAATACAGGGAAGCTTTGATTTCGGATGTTCACAAGTTTTTAAAACTAATTTTTTATTTGTTGAAATTAATACTAGTAAGAAACACACTGGATTTGTTTTTCACTCTCATAAGACGGTCCTCTACCACCGTTGTAAGAATGAGACATATCCTTGCCAAACGTCCTTTTTTTTATTAAAAAAGTGTATGGTTTACACTGTTGAAAAACACAAACATTTGTAGTAAACGATGTCCCGCGTCATTGAAATGGTGCTTGAAATTTTGTTGCAAGTCATCTTCTCTGAGCCGTTAACAATAACCAAAGTGGTTAGAGCTCCGTATACCGGCTTGACAGCTGTTATACGTGACGAAGGGCGGTTTTTTTTTCCTTTCGTACCGTTGACAAAGAAATTCAACTGTCGGCAAGAACTACAGAATCAGCGAAGGTTACAAGCGGCCCCTTACATGTAGGTTAACATTTGAGCCAAAACATAGACGTCTGTTCGCCGGTGTGTGCGATAATAGGAGCAAGATTGGCTTGTGGTGGAAAGTTTTACAGCGCAGGTCCGGGGAAACGTCCAAGAAATGGGTGTTTTTCTTCGTTACGGTTTTCTGCCTAGATACACACCTTGGGAAGCAGATTTCTTCATCACTGTTTTGACCTCCTTTGTTTTGTTGTACTTCTATAGAACAATAGTGCAGGTCAAAATTTTTCTTTTTTTTTGCAATTTGTAAGCTTCAGTTTCCGGTACGAAATTTTCTTATCACTCTACACACATCAGCCAACACTGCATCGCCGAAATTCAAACAAAAATTTGTGCTTTATGAAAAATAATTATAAGAAATGTCTTGGCTAAGACACCGTAGTAGGAACGAAATGAATTGAACCAGCCTTCTGCCACATTCTTTTATTCTGCAGCCTTTTCTGAATGATCACAGGGAAAGTATTATGAAAAAGTTTCTAGAGGTATAACAGTGCAATTCTGTGACCGTAATTACAAAATTATTACGAATATGCGCAAAATATTTCGTCTGAATACATCAAGTTATTTAAAGAAACATTGCTGAAAGCCGCCTCCTCCATAAGAGCTGCCTTTGCCGTTGCATTTTCTTTGACATTACTTTAGTGCTACCAGTCAGTTTTTTTTTTAAAGCTTAGTGCTAATGTGCAGGGTTCGTTTTAGGAAACACCTGTATATCACAATTTCTTTTTAGAGCACGTTGTTGTTCCCATAGCACTGTAGCATGCTCGAAATTCGGATTTTGGCCTAATGTATTCCTTACATCGCTGTACACTATGAGTGTCACTGTTTCCAAGCTAAGATCATGCTGGCTGTGAGCAGTTCTGAACAAAGCTAGTAGAATGTAACTAAAACAGTTTGGTTAAGAAGCATTCACATATTTGTCGAGGAAAGGGAGGAGCCCAGGATACAGCATTTCGCCGTTGTGTATGCCTAGGTTAAAATTCAGATGCGTATAATCCGGGTCGTCGATGAAATGGTTAATCTTGACGCGCGGTCCCAGATCATTCAACAGCTCGCGAACATTGTCCGGCGGCACGAATTGGTCTCCGCGGCTCCAGAAGATTCGTACGTCAGTGTTTACGCTGTCTATGTTGTACAAGCCAGGCTCCATCTGCGTAAAAAGACGAAGAAAACAGAGTCTAAGAAAACAGAGAAACGTCTTTCTTTGTTGTTTTTCCTTTCAGTCGGCGTCCATTTTGAAGTTTTATTAGAGTTGATTGTCATCATCATCAAGATCAGGCCTCTGCTTGATCATTCATTGATTGAGAATCCCCCTTTGACCTTCAAACGGCCCTGTTGTATGGAAGCTGCGGCTACTCGACCACCGCAAGCCTTAAGCCTCGCTCCCCTTTGCAGTCCACAAAAGAGGCCATTGCTCAGCATGTTCCGCATACAAACGTTATACTTGCCAAGGGAAGAGTGAACCGTGCTTTAAACAAAGCTCCAAACGTTCGAGCAAAAGGCATGGCAGCCTCTGCAGATGCTACAAGCTCACGCTTACAGCTGTTTTACACGAATTTTAAGAAACCATGAACCACATCTTCAGCGAGATGCGTAAAAGCCTCCAGAGTTCGGTGGGTGTTCTACATATTGCCTCTGCACTTCCCACGCACATTAGGGCAACCTGCACGTACCTTACACATTCAGTGCAAGATACAGGTGCAGATACGATTAAACAGAGTACGATATGGTCTATCAGCCCCGTTTACGCGCTGCGAAAAAAATAACTGCGAGGACTCGAATGCCCAGGCTAACAGTGATGACTGGTGAGGTTCATCCCGGACACAATGTTTCTTGATTTCAGCTGCAACAGGCGTGATTGAATTTAACGCAAAACAATATCCACCGCTAACTTATTTCCTCACTGGTGACGTCGACATCAAGAAATGGACATGGAGCATGTAGCACAGCCTGTCAAATATGAATATGTACCAACTAGCCCGTCAAAAAAGCCTTAGTACAACAAGCAGATAACCGGGATGTTTTTTTTTGTTGTTGATTTTTTCGGGGGAACGGTGTGGATTCTAAGAGCCAGTGTAGAGGCTAACGTGACGGTCGCATCATAATAAAAAGAATTAAAAGATAATTCCTGCCATGCTAACACATAGTCCCTCTTTCTGAGGACGATTCATGAATGGAACCGGCACAATGCCAGCCAGCATTGTGGAATGCCCAACTAGTGAGTCACTTGTAAAAGCTCCTGGCTTGCACTCGTAAGGGCTCTAAACGCTGCTATGTGTGCCTGCACAGAACATTGTAATTGCTGTTTTGTTGTTCGTGAGTACCTTTCGCCGGATGTTTACCTCTGTTTGCGGAAGCACGCTTGTTGTGTCTTGATGTGATAAATAAGTAAATAAATAAATGAACAAATTGTTGTCATTAGCAGCGGAGGTTTACATTGGAATACGAGAATAGAAAGTGCTCATAGGGTGGCGGCAGTTACCTCCGGAAAGGATTCGTTAAAGGTCCATAGAAGAAGCCTTTGTCCACGGGTGGACGTCACTGACTTGATGCTTCAGATAGTGGTAATAATGGTGTTGCTTTGAACATGCGCACTATCGCCTGCATACGAAAATGAACTTACACAACCTCGCACTCAGGACTGAGTGCAAGGTTGTGAACTTAGTGTGTGTGCCCTGTGTACCCTGTTAATGATGACCAACGGACACGTGTAAAAGTGATCTCCCTTTCCTCCCTCCTCTTTCTATATCTCCCTTCGTCCCCATTCCCAGATGTAGGCTAGCGCTGCATACTGGGAGTCGTATGTTAACCTCCCTGCCTTTCCGTCTATCTTTCTTTCTCTCTCTCTCTCTGTCTCTCTACACACAGTTATACTTACGCGAGCTAATTATCACGTTTGTGCAGCGGCTTTCATTTATTTTATTTCATGCAATCAGAAAGCACTTTCTGTATGACATCAGCGCCCGCACTTCTCCACGCCACGGCTGAAGTCGGTAGGAAGTCGGTAGGTTTCCGGAGGCGGCCCTCTAAAGTCTCCCTGAAGGCGCCAGATCAGGGATACGATGAGCGAGGCGGGTTGTTCAGCGTAAATATTTAGAGACTAAAACACTAAAAAGAGGAAATATTGCAATGTTGAATGTTTGTGTCTTTTTTTGCGCTCTTAAGAACCATGGTATGTGAGGTAGCGCAAAACGGAACAAAGGACAGAGAAAGACCGCCTGTGCTGTGTGCGTCTTTCTCTGTCCCTTGTCCCGTTTTGCGCTACCCCACATACCATGAGTCACAGTTACCGACTCGCCCTAGTTTCTGCTCTTAAGAAGTTCTTTTGGCCCAACATCAATTTTAAATTAGCCCCCAAGTTAGAAGGACTCTCATGACATCGACAGAGTAGTCTTTCAGAGCCAATTTGGCAAAATGTAACTATACTGGATCAGACGGCTGGCAATTGGCGTAATTCTTGCGGCGCTAAAGGTAATGATATTCTATTAGGGCAGCCGTGACAGCGCAAAAGTGGGTTTTGTTATCCCGTTTTACTAGGAATGTAGGCCTCAGAGCTTCTCTCAAGTCCTTTATTATTTTTTGTTAATTTCAGCCCATTGCAGCCACTTCGGGCTTCCGTTTCTCAGCAAACTTATCTGCGTCGTGAAAAAATGAACAGATAATATGCCACCAGTGTCACGCGCCCTCGCACAGAAAGAGACCACTGCGTTTACGGACGCATCATAGAAAAGAAAGTTTGGAAGTATGGCTGGTTCGAAAATGCTGCTTGTTTGGTGCGTTCTCCATGTCTTGCTCATTGAACCTCAAAGTGGGTTAACACTCGTGGGGCCATAAGGGAGGTTCCAACCAAAAAGTAAGAACAGCGAGAAAACTATGGGCTGATCGCAGTCAGACAAACAGCAGAGTTCGCCCTTACCTGGCCGTAGACCTCCATGTTCTTTTCAGGTCCGTAGTCAAACATTTGTGGCTTCTTGGGTGTGACTAGCTGTCAAGTGAAAAACGACATTTCATTCTTGTTCTTCTGACGCGTCATCGGCAAACTACCGTATCATGACCACGTGACAACAATGTCGCCAGCGTGCTATAAAAAGCTCTGTTTTTGTACAGTGGCCAGTAGTTGATTGCTTTAAGTGTTGGTCGCTTTTAAAGAGCAGTTCAGGACACGTACCTACTCTCGCAAAACTTGCTGAATGCTCTTATAATGCGTTGACATTAATCCTACGTACAGTACCTCACGATAGATTGTAATATGGCACTAGAAACATCGTTTGATCGTGTCGTGCACGATTTGTCATCTCCAGCTGAGGCAAGTTCAAGTTGATTCACCAGGTGAAAGCTTCTGTAATTAATATTGTTATCCCCGTATTGAGCCAGCCGTGGCGGTTTTATTACCGTAAACCTCACCAGTTCCTGCATTCTGCGTCAGCGCCAATCAGCGCATTAACGCATAATGGCTGTTGCGCGCAAGCGAATGCGCTAGTGCACGTGGCACAAAATGCACAGGTAGGCAGCGCCTCACTCGCATGATACTGATTATAACTCCTCGTTTATCATCGCAAATGACGCATTTGGTGCTTTCTATACGTTATCTCCCGGACGAATCGCTCTTATTTTTGTACTCCTTCAACGTTTACGAGATGTGAAAATTGTGTGACCGTTGAACGCCAGCTGCGTGTTCCCTTTTAGGCTGAACGGGAGTGTGCTTCTACTTACCTGCGCAAAATGAATGACGTTTTTCATCGAAGTTCCTGCTGGCATGTGGCAGAAGTAGACAGGCAGCCTAGACTGGGAGGCGGTGAAGAGGCCAAAGGAACCCCATTAGGATTACATTCACAACGCGCCTATTCATCTGCAGTCTTTGTCAAAAGTAACCGGGCATGGGTAGTTTGTTTCTTAGCCGCGTAGCGAAACACTTATGTCAGCCCTTAAGCTCTAATTCTTTGTAAACTAAGCTGAACCCTTGTCCTCACATTTTGACACCTTTAGGTTCACCAGGGTGGAAATTCGGGCAAGTCGGTATTGATCCATAACATAAGAGTAGCGCAAAACCAGGACGACGGACAAAAGGGGAGAGAACACACACCCACAACACAGGCGCTAACTTCCGACTGACGAAGAAAGCCAAAACCAACCAAGTTACAAGATACAAGATACCTGTGTTACAAGATAACTGCGTTAGTACACCGTCCATTTCCTTGTCTAAATGAGAGCTGGCCTTCTTGGGTTCAAAACATTCGTGATCTTCCATTTTTTTATCGCATCTTTTTTCGATTTATTTTTTCTTTTAGGTCAGCGCATGCGCTACTTTTGCTCAGGTTCCGTTCACTTGGTTGGTTTTAGCTTTCTTCGTCAGTAGGAAGTTAGCGCCTGTGTTGTGGGTGTGTGTTCTCTCCCCTTTTGTCCGTCGTCCTGGTTTTGCGCTACTCTTATGTTATGGAACACCTTTAGGTCTATAGGGGTGCCGTAAAGGCTCCGTAATGCGGTTGAGAAGCAAAAACCTGTTTCTGGGTTACTTTTGGCAAAGGGGTACATTTGGAGAGCTTCCATTCATGAGCCCACATAGGTAGGCTTCTATTAGCGTCCGCTTTCACTTGGGTCCGCTTCAGAAAAATAATAGGCATGGAGAGGAACAAGGGTTACCACAACTGCGTTTCGCCACAAATGGCTTTGATCAATTTCAAACATCTGTACGTGATAGTTGTACATCTAACGTACTTTAATATACCATTAAATGTAAAATGAATATAGCAATAATGCCGACCTTAATGAGGAGACAGTTTTGCAGGAGTGTGTGTTTTTCGCCGTGCGAATCTCTGTTGTCGCAATTATTACTTTGCCATTTTAGCCCATCTAGGCCAATAACATATTCTGGAGTTTTATAGAAGCTGAAGTTAGGCAACCCCTGAAACCGAGACATGAAAGGAACAAAAGCTCTCCCATCCAGTCGGCTTCATTCTGACGCAAACAGCCTCGCTTCCCTGTTCCCCATGCAATTCTCAGTGGCTTGCGAGACTTCCCTAGTGCTTCGTGCAAGCGTGAGTAGCTGAGATTGCCTGGCGAACTGAACACCCATGGACAGCCGTGCGAAATAGAATTTTCGAGGACTTTGTTGCCTCAGTGAATGTGCTTGGAACGAAAAGTATATAAGCGCCTTGAAAAAGCATATATCTTATCTCTTAACGTAAAGTGACGGCGTGGCAGTTTAGGTATAAATATGGAGCAGTTTAAGTGTTATGGCGCGATGTGGTTATCATTATTTTTTCGTCCAAAACCTGACGAAAATCAGGAGGTATCTTCGTACTATACTTTTCGCACAATTGACATATATCTAACTATATATAGCATTGCTTTCATTAGGGCCACTGCGGTGTCTCAGTGGTTATAGTGCTCGGCTGCTGACCCGAAAGACGTGGGTTCGATCCCGGCCGCGGTGGTCGAATTTCGATGGAGGCGAAATGCTAGAGGCCCGGGTACTGTGCGATGTCAGTGCTCGTTAAAGAACACGAGGTGGTCGAAATTTCCGGAGCCCTTCACTACGGCGTCTCATAGCCTGAGTCGTTTTGGGACGTTATACCCCATAAACCATAAACCAAACCATTGTTTTCATTACGCCAGATTGCGCCGCGTAACGGAGGCTACAGTAGGAGGAGATAGAGCGATTCATGGTGAAACAAGGACTCACAGTTAGCGCCATGCGGCGCCGCAGCCTGAATGACGTAATGCTGGAACCCCCCGGAGCATGCCGCATCGCGGATGGCATTCATAATAGAGGAAGCATTGCCTGAGCTTACCATTTAAGCAGCGACCGGTTTGGACAACGCAATAGCTGTCATCAGACAATGAACTCGAATACATCAGAATTCCTGATAAATTGCAAACTTCTCCTGGCACAATTCTGAGTATTCGAAGGCAGCATTACACTCTCCCGGTGCAGCCTTCAGTCGTCCCAAGGAGCAGAGGTAATTGGTCCAATATTGCAATGCATGGTTTCCCTCTGATCTTTTGTACGACCGCCCTTTTCCAATACGCTTCCATTATTGTGCCAAATACCTGGGCTGCTTGAGGACAGTGAAATAAATAGCGCTGAATTTCGTGGCATTAATCGCAAAGTTCCCATACATACGAAGTCCGTCTGGTAATTAAGGTGATTTTGTTCATGCTTGTACGCAGAGAAAAAGCAACTTAGTGTGAGCATTTGAGCAGTGACCTTAAGAATGTCCAAACTTCTGTGAGAGACCTCTGTCACCGCGGTTATCAGGTTGACAAAGTTCACACTGCGCGAAAACAAAATTAAGTTTAAACTAAATGAAGGTAATACCGCTCTTTGAGGAAGATTAGCTTTATCTCAGGAAACTTATTGCTTCATTAACGTTGAGTTAGTGTGTCATAACCAAAGAGGTCAAACTTCCCTGAACGAGGGATTTAGAGGAATCCCCCAAGACGGAGCAGAATTTCAATAAGGGATCAATTACTCATTGACATCCACCCAAGTGCAGCCATACGACTACAAAGGAAAGCCCGGAACAGGACCCCGAACCAGGAAGAATTTTTCTTTAGCTCCGAAGTTTCTGAGAAAGCTGTACAGCTTTCTTTTGTAGCCGTATGGCTTCTCTTGAGTGGATGTCAGTGAGTAATTACTCCCTTATTAAAATTCTACTCCACCTTGGGGGATTCCCCTGAATATTTGACCAACACTGTTCTCACTTTGAGTTATTGATAAATTCGCTCTCGGCGTCCCGGTTAGCTCAGTCGGTAGTGCGACCACTCCGGTGAAGCGGTTGTCCCGGGTTCGAATCCCTAATCAGGGCGAATTTTTCTTCAACTACGAAGTTTCTGAGCAAGTTGTCCAGCTTTCTTTTGTAACCGTATGGCTGCGCTTGGTGGATGTCAGTGAATAAGTACTCCCATGTTAAAGAGGGATACAATGCCCAAAGAGTCCTGGAATCCCTACCTCACCTCATTGAGGTACTTGGATCCTAAATTCATCATTCTGTCTCCGGCCCTGCTACAAGGAGACCTGGTGGGAAAAGCGCAGAAGGTCCTCAGCAGCGGCGCCGGAAAGGATCCTCGCGACAGCAGCCCGAACAGCAGCCGGTCGTAAGAGGCGCTCTGCAAGGAGACGGTAGAGCTCAGCGGACGACCTAAGGTGGCGACTGCAGATCCTTCCAGGTAGTGCTTTTAAATATCAGGGTGCACTGACAAATATGCCCATCGTCTCGGATAATATGCGGGAAAGAGATCTTCGTGAGAAAGTATTCGAATGTCTTTTGCTTGGCGGGAAAAATTTGCGTGCAACAGTCCCAAGTTATTGCGATGGGGTTAAGGATAACGGAGTCGATTCCAAGAGAAGACAAGCATAGTAGGAAGCGGCAAAAAAGTTAGGTGGACGGATGAGATTAAGAAGTTTGCATGGATACGGTGGCCGCAGCTGGCAAAGTACAGAGCCAGTTGGAGAGACAAGGGAGCGGCTTCTACCCTGAATTGTGCGTAGTCAGGCTGATTATTATTATTGTTGTTGTCGTTGTCGTGGTCGTTGTTGTTGTTACTACGGTAAAAACTCAAGTATACGTGGACATAAAAAAAGGGTCGTTTTTAGAGAACGAAATGAATTGGACGTCGCGGAGGGCAGTGGTGCAGAAAGAGCTACCTGGTGCTGTATCTTTTCTTCTCCAAAGGTGTGGAACCTTTTACTAATGGACACTAGACACCTTTAGTATACCGTAGGCCGTGTTACTGTCGCCTTACCGGAGTACTCGGAGCCCGCGTGCCATCAGTGCGCATGCCCAGGTTGCCTTGAGGGCGTCAGATGGCGCCAGGTACTCGGCAGCTGCGCGTACACCTGCCGCATTGAGACCAATCAGCGCGTGCGCACTGGTTGTGGGCGGGCTTCCGGTACTCCGGTAACGGCAACGCGGTATACGGTATGCTAAAAGTGTCAAACGTCGCTTAAGTGTTCGTCGCGGAAATAGCTTCGGATGATGAAGACAATACTGATTGAGCAAAAATGTGCTTTTGAAGATTAGGACTGCACTTCCGTTAGTCTGAAAGTATTTGCCAAGCGTGCATTCTTAAAGTTTTTGAGCCATTCATGTTATTTTTGGATGTTGGTGATTGGGAATATGTGCGCGCAAATTATCAGGCTTTTCTCGATAGGAGAACGTAACGCCAGTCTGAAAGGGCTACGCAGAACTCCAAGTGATCGCTCACTGACCATGAACTTTTAGCAGGAGACGAAAGAGCGCCCAGTGCCGCGACGTCCATGCGTGCCAGCTTGTTGAAAGGAGCCAGGCCCGCCAACACTTTCACCTGCAAACAAAACCACCCCCACCAACAGTGGCTAGCTTGGCGAGTTGTGACTGGTTGATCGTATGTTTGTCTGCTGTTGCATCCGTTCCGTTTCTGCGCGTTGATTAATGCGTTTGCTTTATAACCTTCATTAGCGCAAAAAGTGTGCTGTGTTGGCGGCGTCTGAAGCCTCGAGGGAGAGAAGGCAAAGTAGGGAGAAGGGAAAGGGCAAGACGGACAGGGAAACAAAGAAGGCGAATCCATGGGAGGCGACGAGTGGCGAGAAGGAACCGCCGTTGCCAGAGTGGAGGGATGGGGTGAGTGGAGAGGGAGTGTGGCATGTCACACGGTGATTTATAGACTGGATCACGCCACCCGCCAGCATCACGGGGAACACTAATGCTAACGGATACGCTGCCGCATGAATTGCATTGCCCGTCCTGACTTTTTTTTCTATCATATTGAGTACCTACGTCTTGGCGCTTCTACACACTTCCTAGTTTCAGTATTTCATCACTTGGTCTTATTTCAAGCGACGCCACTGGCAATTGTTGAAGCCTACGCTTCATCTTGATGTATTCAGTGTATTTCATCAAAATTGGACCTGTGGTGGCAATATCGTGTTCAGGGCTGACGGCCAGTTTTCACTGTAGTTCTTATTGCAGTTTGGAGTTAAACTTATCTGTATTAGAACTATATTCTCCCGATGTCTTCACAAAAAACGGCTTCTGCTGGGAAAAAATACCTGACGTTCAGCATCCCACTGGTCACCCCTTTTTATTTATTTATTTATTTATTTATTTATTAAAATAAATAAATAAATAAATAAATAAATAAATAAATAAATAAATAAAAAGGGGTGACCAGTGGGATGCTGAACGTCAGGTATTTTATTTATTTATTTATTTATTTATTTATTTATTTATTTATTTATTTATTTATTTATTTATTTATTTATTTGAAAATACTGCAGCCCCATTCTAGGGGCTATAGCAGGAGTGGGTACAAAAAATGTGGAACAATTCCACGCATACAAGGGTACATTACAAGCTTACAAATATAAACGCTGAGAACAACAACATACAATGCTACGACTCAATGGCCGACGCAAAATCAGAGATTGATAATGCACGAATGTTACCATCCAAAGAATGCCAACTCTCCACAATGCGCGGAAAAAAACTGATTTGAAAACGTTAGTGCGGGCAAACAAAGGTTGGATATTAAGATCGTGATGGCTCCAGATTGCAGATGGTTTTGAAAACGAGATATGCTTACCCTCTGAAAGGCAATTAGCAGAATGGACTATGGAGTGAAGAAGTTTTAAGGACTCAGTTTTTCGGCGGGATGCGAGCGGGCTTAAGTTTAGGGAAGACATCGCAAATGAGGGTGAAAAATGAAAGTCGTAGCGGCGAGAAATAAATCTTACAGCTTTACGTTGTACAGATTCTATTTGATCTATTTCGCATTGCTTGTGTGGATTCCAGACATTAGAAGCGTGTTCAGGAATAGGGCGAATTAGTTTTGTACATGAGCAATTTGGCTTCTTTAGGAGCATCCCGTACTGTGCGCCGCAAGTAACCGACCTTTTTAAGAGCTTTAGTTGTGATGTAATCGATGTGTTTTGACCATTGCATATTGTGAGCAAAAACGACGCCAAGATATTTATATTCATGTACCCTTTGCAGTGATGCATAGTCGTAATTAGAAGGTGATAGGCGGTTGGTGAAAGACATAACTGTTTTGCTGAAATTGATGTTCATCTGCCACGTATTGCACCAGTCACCGAACATACCAAAAGACTCATTCAGAAGGAGGTGATCATTAACAGAGTTGAGAGTGTGGTACAGTACGCAATCATCGGCGTATAGACGGATCTTTGAGGTTATACTGTCAGGTAAATAATTAATGTAGAGCAAAAATAGCAAAGGGCCAAGGACAGAGCCTTGGGGAACACCTGAGGTTACATCGGCTAAGGAAGAATCGATGGAATTGAAGCGAACAGACTGGGAGCGGTGTGAGAGGAAATCAGCAATACAGTCAGCGAGTTGAGAATTATTGAGAATTACTTTTAGTTTGCATAACAATTTAGAGTGAAGGACCGTGTCGAAAGCTTTTGAGAAATCGATGAATATGGCATCGATTTGGTTGCCGGCGTCTATGCTGAGAAGAATGTAATGTGCAAATTCGGTTAACTGAGTCACTGTACTAAACCCCTTACGAAACCCTTGTTGAGCTCTGGACAGAAGATTTGCTTCAAGAAATTCCATAATGTGTTTATAAATAATGTGCTCTAGGATCTTACATGAATGTGCAGTTAAAGAGATCGGCCTATAGTCAGAAAGCACTTGTTTGTTGCCGGATTTATAGAGAGGGAGTACATTGGCGAGTTTCCATGAGGAAGGCACAATGCCAGTAGAAAGAGATTTTTGAAATATAATTGAGAGATATCGAGATGACCAGAGGAAATAACGTGCTAGGAAGGTGTTTGGGATACAGACTGGTCCAGCGCATTTGTTTGCGTCAAGGCACAAGATAAGATTTAAAATCCCCGGAGCGCTAACCATGATATCTGAGATAGAATGATCATGATTAGGAAGACTGAAAGATGGAATCATGTTATTATCACGTGCAAAGACGGAATGAAAGTAGGCATTAAATGCATCAGATATTTGAACAGGGTCAGTCACAATTTCTTCATTAATAACAAATGAGGTGGAGGAAGTGATTGAGGGTAGAACAGAGCGCCAAAATTTACGAGGATTATCTCGTAGCAGCCCTTGGAGCTGAACGCGGAAATAGAAATCTTTTTTACATTATAGTCCAAAAGTTTCCACACTTGCGGTTGAGGTTAAAAAACGCCTAAAGTGTGCTCCTTTTTAGTGTTTCGACTGCTGTACTAGGTTGTACGAGTTTCGTGCGAGATAAGGATTACTCTTCTCTTACTGCCACGCCGCAGACAATGTAAGACTTAAGGTTTTCAGGGCCTAACTTCGGCAATGCAAGCAACCTACATGCGAGCCTTTTTTTTTCTTCTTAATTTACAGCTGGTTGGTAGCGATCACGTATTTAGCACAGACCCTCTCTCTGTGGATAAGGTTTGGCGTGTCTTTGTCGAAAGTACACAGCCCAAGGGGTCTGCTTCTGAGCCCTGCAGCGCGGCTCCACTTTCATTCTCAGGGACCTTAAACTCAAGAAAGTGGGAGGAACTTGAGCCTTCAATCCTCCCACACATAGGACTGTGAAATGTGCTTAAGCGCAACGCTAAACGGCTTGGGAGCAAACCCCTTGGGACATATATATTTGGCGAAGACTGTACATGATGAGGTAGATTTTGAGCGCAATCCAGTTACACGAAACCACTGCTCCGAAGATACTCATAGTAATCGCAAAAGCTATCGCGTGAATAAGTTGCCACAAGCTACTTCAGCTGGCGCTTAAACCAAATTTTTCTGATTTCTCTTTTTTTCGTCCTGTGAAAAAACTAACATCCAGATACATTTATCAAACTGGAAACCATGACCGAGTCCAGAAGACAAGGTAAGTGCCCTAGAGATAGGCCACTTAGAATGGCCGCTTACAAGTAGGCCTCGCAACATCGCGACTTGCAAAAGTACTTAAGGGGAACAATTTTACCTAGCTACCAAGAAATTCTGTTTCGTATTGCTTTTCTTATTAGATTATTCGTTGCAGCAGTACTTTTTTAACCTGGGAATAATAATTCTAGAGCAGCACTCAACCTGTGTGAATGACTTCTGGCGTCTTTCATGTATATGTAAATAAAAAAAACATCTCGTGTAATTCTATTTTTATTTGCTACCGCTTTTCAAAGGTATGTTGCTGAAAGTGCTGGGAATAATGAGATTACCAGATTACCAGCGAGGTCAAACTAGGACTCAGTTTTCTGCTATAGCCATGATACACAAAGTGTGGTATGGGGGTACATCTAATGACCAACTTGCGTGACCACTCACCAGCGGTCATGAGACCTTTGACCTCGACCTTTGATCTTTGACCTTGATCTTTAGCGCTGAGATTCGCATTACCTGATGTGATATCTGATGTGACGTCACTGCTACGTCATCACATTTGTTCGCTAAAATTTTTCCGGCTTTGCTTTCGCTCATCTGCTAGGTTCAGCCGAGTGGAGCCTCAGCCAATTTTTTTTATTGCACCTCCTGGCGAGACCAGGCTACTACGCTCAGCTGAGGCTGCAACGGGAGTAATCGAAGAGCGCATTCACTCACGAGAAGTTCCAGAAGGCCGGTGATCGCACCGTGAGGCTCTGATGCCGTCTGCCGTGCGTATTTCCACGTACGTTTC
Source organism: Amblyomma mixtum (assembly GCF_055824585.1). Taxonomy (NCBI): domain Eukaryota; kingdom Metazoa; phylum Arthropoda; class Arachnida; order Ixodida; family Ixodidae; genus Amblyomma; species Amblyomma mixtum. The sequence goes on along the minus strand of NC_143020.1, from coordinate 118,543,024 downwards.
CCATCCAGACATCGCACTGGTGATCGGCCAAGACGAAACCTGTGGCGTTCAATGCACTATTCTACAACATTTCTCTAGCGGATTTTCAGCCTTTGACAATACACTGCGGCCTGCCCACAAATCCTTTCTCACTCCTGCATGCGAATCCGCTCCATCGTCACAAGCTTGCCACTGCCGAAAGCGGAACCGGAATCTCCCCTTCTAATATTCTATTTTAGACTGAAAAGCTCAACTCCTCCGATGATAGCCTGAAGGTCAACTACCTATTAGATTTGACCTCTAATGGGAGGCGCGCCGCATGTGGCTATGACGTCGTGCCATGTGACTCTCCGACGCCGCATCTGCGCGCTTTGCTGGCTACTGCTCGGTCGCTCCTACTTGCCGGTTGTGGAATATGATGTGTAACGTAATTCGCTCTTGCGCTTGGCAGTTACGCCCGCCGCTGCATCTACCGCCGCTCTGGACGCTTGCTCTTGCACTTATGGCACGTGATGCATCACGTGATTTGCTCTCGCTAATATTATTGCAGTGCTTGCTGACAGTTTTTTCCCTGTATATCCTGGTTCAGCTGAGTTGAGACACAGCCTCTTTTATTGCGAAAGCAATACTACTTTAACTTTCAGCTCCTCGCGTGGCGAGGCCGCGGTAGCTACCATTGACCTTTAGCTTGACCTCTGCTATGACGTCATACTATCTGCCGCAAAAACCAGGGGCCCAACTTGTGCCGTCGCGAGGCGAGGCCGCGCTTGGTAGCTGCTGCCTAACTCCTGCGCCCGACGCGTGCGGCGCGCCTAGCGGTGTGACGTCAGAGCTAGGATTTGATTGGATTTGATTTGATTGGATTGTATAACCGATGCATCACCACAAGTCTAACCACAAGCACCACCCCCAGCTACACTACCAGCTGAACCATGGCGTAGCTACGGATATTGCTTTCGCAATTACCGGGCTCAACCAAGCTAAGCCACAGCCATTTTTTTTTAGGTCAGGAGAATATGAATGGTTTGCCCACAGTGCGCGCCAATCGTGTGTGCAGCGCTTTCAGAATAAGCTGCTGAGAAAATCAAGAAAGTAGGCCGAAGCTAAAATTATTTGGCGAAGTGCTTGTGTCAATGTTGTTTCTAAGACAGCGCAGCGATACTGTTGCTTTCCTGTTGTTCCAGCATTTCTGCAGCTTAGTTACCAGCATATCCCCCGTCCACAGATCGCGTGCTTTGTACAAAATAGCCTACAATAAGTGAGTAATAACTCATTGCCATCCACCCAAGCGCGTTCCTTAGCTCTCCTTTGTAGCCGCAAGACTGCGCTCGGGAGGATGCCAATGAGTAATTGCTCCCTTATTCCAAATCTGCTCCACCTAGGGCCTCTAAACATTTCATCAACATTGTTCCTGCTTCGAGTTATCGATAAATTCGCTCTTGCCTTACCACAAGCTTGCCGTCCCGGTTAGTTCAGTTGGTAGAGCGACTGCTCCGATGAAGTGATGATCCCAGGTTCGAACCCCGGACCAGGACGAACTTTTCTTTAACTACGAAGTTTCTGTGGAAGCTATATAGCTTTCCTTTGTATCCGCAAGGCTGCGTTTGGGTGGAGGCTACTAAGTAATTACTCCATTATTACAAATCTTCTCAACCTTAGGGAACTGCCGTTAACATTTGACGAAAATAGCCTGCACACGCTTCCGAGATAAATGTCCTAAACACTGGCATTGTCAACTTCTTACTTTTGTTTTCATTTTGCAGATTTCGCGTTAGGTAGCGTGTCAAGGCTGTTATGTTCACGCTAAATGTGACCGCATCTGCAAGAGAAGCGCAAGAGCAGCACTTCATCCTCCTTACGCCGCCCACCTAGGGACTGCTTAGGGAAGTCCAGCACCCAGTTCGAGGAGCCGCCGAGCAGGCCAGACATAAGCAAGACGGGATGCATGCGACAGGGCCCCTTCGTGCAAGGCTCTCTGCCATGCGGTATTCGGTGTATCTCGATGATGTAGCCGTCGCTTGTCGTCACGCTATGTCTCTCGAAGGGGTAGTAGCCCTTGCTGGTTATCAGTGCATCCTGAAGCAAAAAGCACAGCACGCTTATCCTTTTGATCCGACACTCGTTTACAGACAGATGCTCCACAAGCTCAGGTCGGCGTTTCTTCTTACCCCAGTGAGCGTGACAGTCAGGTGGTGACACACATTCTCGGTCCTCACATTGAATCGCCTGCCCTTCGCGCCATCCCTATAATCACGTGAACAGGACAGAAGCGGAAATATTGGGCATGGTATTCTAAAACCAAATTCTGCTGACACTTAAGATTGCTTACGTGTGGGAACGCGAAGGCATTACTGTTTCTTGGTGCATTATTTACGCGTAATGTCTGTACATGCACAAAGTCACTTGTGATACGAAAGTCTGCGAAGACATAAAATTGTAACTGCATAACTTGACTAGCACATGTAAGCTCTATGCAATGAGAAATCACGTGACACCACCTTTAATAAACACAAACATTGAACAATGCGTGGCATCGAACATATGCCGCTGAAATTCACGTTGAACTTAGCAGCCATCACCTGAGTTTTAACGCGATAAAGAACCCGTTACTCAGAAAATCCGGCGTCGGCATTGACGGCGTTGTGAGCAAAAAATTACTAGCATGACTGCGGCAGGTGCTGCCCCTGAGAGAAACTCTAGGAGGCAGGCGGCCTACCTTCGTCAAGTCGTCTTGCGGTGTCATAGAAACCTTCCCACGGGATAGTGAGCGAACCGCCAACCGTAGCAGGTGGCAATTAAATTATTGATTTGCCTCTCTTGAACATACACCAGGGCCGCACAAGGCCCACCTCTGAGAGCAGCCGCCAACGCAGTCTTGTGGTGCATCGCTTAATTGCTGCCCCACTGCGTCAGAAGGGGTACGAGGATTACCATTGACCTGTGAATGTAAAGTAGAGAATGACATTGTGCACTTATTGGAATTAACCTATTACGCTATCGCGTTATACCCTTAAAGTCGCAGCTGAAGTGGCCCCCGCAATTTTTTTCGTTATCCGCAAAAGTGCAGTTAAATCGCACACGTACAATACCGGTACAGCTGTCGGGGTCAGCACCGGTGTAGAAGCCGGTCTTTTTTTTTTCGGCGGCAGCTTTGCGGCACTCTAGAAATCTGCGAGAAACGCTACCGCAGAAAACATGTGCCTGGACGGGGACTGCGCCATCGGCACACACTAAGCGCCGCCCGGCCGTGCGCAAAATAGTGGAGTTTTCACGTCGACGCGCTCTCGGCATCCACGATGCGTCCGATGAACATCCATCTTTGACTCCATTTTTGCATGGCTCTGCGTAGGAGGGCTGCCACCCGCCTCGCTTGATTATGCTCCGGGATATAAAGTGGTCGTATTTCTGAAAAAAAAAAGAAAAGAAAAAGTGAACAGGGAGCAGCTGTAGCGCATTGCGTTGCGACTCTCGCCATAAAAACGTTAGGGCGCTGCAAGATGACAGAAGGAAGAAAGGCTGACGCGTGCTTGCGCAGACTACGCCAATGCAAACCCGGCAAGACGAAGTAGTAGTAGTAGTACTGGTTTATTCAAAAATATTAATGAAAGGAAGGAAAAGATTTTTGCTAGCCCCGGCATCTGTGGGCTAGCTAAAATTTGTGATAACTGCTTACATGTGAGAACTGCGAAAGTATTAAATTGCTCAGTCACTCTACGTTGCAGAATGATGAAGTCGACTACGGATACCTTGTACAAACTCTCTGCACTTTACATTACGTCACTTGTAAAGTGTTGAGTTATGATACGCTGCGGAGTGACTACGAATCATGACTTTCATAGGTCATCGTACGCTATGTTTCATCATTCATGACTATACATGTTCACTTACATATTGTGACATCATACACAGGCGTTCTGACATAATCCGAATTTCGTGTTATGGAGGGCGGCAGCGGCTTTTGTGCTAATGGTGCATATAATGTTTCCGCATCACAAACGGCGAGGCGTTGGCGGTTTTAGGGCGCACTGCTATCATGCGCTTGGAACCGTTCTTCCGGGAATTTTCTGCGACGCACTATTGCTTTAAAAACCTCTGCTAGTAATACCGCTGTCGGCCCGTTCATTAAACAGACGGTGGTGGCGCTGAGCATCGCACTTGGGCCAAGTTACCAAGGTCGTATGGCCGCATTATTCTAACGACAGCTTCGTTACGAAGTCATGTACATTTTTCTTCGACAAAACTTCAATCTCAAAGTGAAACGCGGCAATCAGTACCATCACCTGGCTGTAGTCCACCTCGGGAGAAAGACCCTTGCCATATCCGTCCAACTGACCCTCATTCGTGCAAGCAGTGGCCATTTTATCCCGTAAACCTCCTAATCTCAGCCGCCTACCTGACCCGCTTCCACCACCCCTTACGCTCCCTTTCTCTAAGAACTCACTCTGTTACCCTAAATGGCAATCGGCTCTCTGCTTGCCACAATGCACGCCCTGTCCAGGCCCATTTCTTCGCGTGCCTTTCTGTTAGAAAGCCACTAACTCTCCCGACCTTTTTATTCCACGCGGTTCTTTGTTTCACATTATTGCCGCTAACGTTTTCTATCCATTACCTCGATGCACAGTGCTAAATGGGATCCTTGGCTTTAAGCTAACCCGCCATCCTCTCGTCGGTAGGCTAGAAGGGCAAGAATGCTTCAGTTACGTACTTTCTTTCAGAGGGATATTTGCTAAATTAATGTTTCTACCTTAAAAGTGCCGAAGTAATGCCGCCGAGCCCATTGCTATTCTTTATGCGCATTTGTTTTCATAGTTTCGGTTGTCTGTCACTACTCTAGTGACCCAAGATAAACTGAAGGGCAGTAGAGGAGCCGCCCCTTAAAAAAAAAGTTCTTTATACAGTCTATACACTCTGCACAGACTTATGGTAATAAAGTCTGTGGACTTTCTATAGACAATTTTTATATAGTCTATATGGAATAGAACGTCTGTATACAATGGCTTTACGGCCATATACTTTATTAGGCTTTTGTCTATAGACTATGAATAGACAAAGAAAAATATTCATAGGAATGCAACAGTCTATAAGAAGTCTATAGAAACTCTGTTGACCGTTTTAGTAAAGATCAATCCGCTAGCCTCTACTCAGCCGTCTCATCGGTGGGTACTGCTGGCCGTGAAAAATCCCTTTTGAAACCTTGCCAATGATGGCCACACTTGCCTGACAAAAGCAAGTCCTTTTGCCGATACCATTGCCGCCAGTCTGAGGCTCAGTCCTCGCCCCTTGTACAGTTTGTTTCGTGCTTTCAAGAATCTTATCTCCCCGCCTTTTCTTCACAGCGGCATTACTTTAGGCAGGTAAAAAGGCTTCATCACTACTTCCAGTGCGTCTCTACTCATCGTAAGCTGGAATATGGCTGCCAAACACAGGAAGCAGAACGTGGTACAGAACGGGGGATGATTTGTTTTGTGCGCCTATTGAAGCGAAAAGCTTCACTAGGCTAGTCAACACCGGGTCTGGCGTGCGCCGTGATCAATTTTAGCCACATCTGCGCGTGTGCGAGTTCGCCGCGTCACGTCACTGGAGAGGCGCACGTGGTCTGCGGAGCCGCCGCCGAGCGCGACTCCGTCGGTCGACCTTCGCCTCGCGCGTGTTTACCGAGTGTGCATTTGCGCGCGCTCGGCTTCCTCGTATGACGCTCACCGAAGCTTTTCGCTGATATCCAGGCTTAACCTAAGCTAAGCCATAGCCAATTTCTTATGCGTTCCATGTCAATATAGATTCTGGTATCTCAAACTTTCGCCAACCAACCCAAGTTTGGAGGGTTGGCGGGGTGGCTACCTGGCTCTTCGGGGCTGGGATCTTGTGGCTCTTCCCATCTGTGGCGAGGACTCCTTTCCACGGGAGGTATCTGTTGCTAAACCGCTGTCGAGCTTTGGCGGATGCGATTTTTACAACACGCGCCTCTTTCAATCTTTCCTCTAAGGCCTCTCTCACATCACTTTGGTCTGTACGTGGCAGGGGTTGTGGCTCAGCGGTCCTTCTTCCTTCAGTCACAACAACCCAAGTATACACTGCGGTGTTGAACAGTTAAATTTTTTTATACAGCGACAGCGGTTAAGCTATGTTTTCCATTGATGAAGCGTCGGTGTCGTAGCTGGATGCAATTTATGCACGCTCATTGGACGAATAGTGATGTCAAACCTGACGTCAGGACAACGTGTCTAATTGGTCGGAATGTTTGTTAACGATTGATCCGAACAAAATGAGTTCACTGGGATGTCACGAGACATTTATTTAAGCTTGCCCGTGTCTCCAATGCAAATGGCAAAACATAAATGCAATAGCCATCTTACGCCTCCACACAGAGTCACTAAACACTCTTACAAGCTCCGGCATTTCGCACCATCTCAGCTCTCGCTCAAATGCGTTTGACCACAATTATAAACGTCAGATCTTTTTTTTTACACTACTTGTTAAGCCTACAATTGCACTTCGCCTGCTGCGCCGTTATAAAAATGTTTTGCAGAGCTTTTAGATTTTTATAAACTCTATTACCTTCATAGACTCTATTGCCTTCATAGACTCTATTGCCTTTGGAATTTTTTTCTATTCATAGTCTGTAGGCTGTCTATAGAAAGGAAGAGAAGGAAAGGCGGGAAGGTTAGCTGGTAGATGGAGTCACTTTGCTACCCTGCACTGGGGGAAAGGATAGAGGAGATAAAAATGTGAGGGAGGAAAGGGAGAGATGAGAAAAAGCCCAAGGCGAAAAGGCTTTGGCAAAGTCACGGCCTGTCGTGCAGGCCCGACGCTCGCAAGAACCGCAGGACCGCCGATTATCTCCGCGGCAAGTGTCCAAGAATCTGGAACTCCGTTAGCGGGTGTCAAGCGGTGTGTTCCAGAGCAAGGCGGAGAGAATGTCTTGCAGAACTGCACGCTGGACATTCACAAAATATATGAGATATGGTCTCATTGCGGCCACAGATGTCACATGCAGGGTTATCAGCCATGCCGATCACAGTAGTTTGTGAATGCGACACCAAGCCACAGGCGACACAGCAAAGTTGCCTCACGTCGTGGCAGGCCGGACGGAAGCCGCAACTTCAGGTCAGGATCCAGGGATAATACATGCGGGTTAGAAAGCTGCCCGAGAGTCCACAACCTAAGCGTGGTCTCTCGCGCCAGTGTTCGAAGCCTACCCGTTGCGTCGGCTTTCGAGATGGGTATGGACACAAAATCGCCTATAGAGAAAAGTCTGCAAAAAGTGTATGACCATAAACGCATAGATTGTTTATAAACATAAGCAGTCTGTAGACGAACGTTGTAGAGAGCCTATAGACTTTCAAAAAACTTCGCATGGGCTGAAGCTCTCAATCATGTGTTGCGGATCCTTTCCGGAGTTGCACTTTTAGAAATGAAGTGCTGGGGACGTTTTCCGGTAGAGTATGGGTTTGTCGCATATTCCACTTCTTCATTTCCAGAATTGCCGCACTTCTGCAATGGGCACGCCCTCTGCAGGAGTGGATATACACTTCTATTGAGAAACTCCTGGAAAAAAGAAACTGCGGCTAAGCGCTGAATTCAACAGCGGAACTGTGTACTGGGAGCCGGGTGCGCTACCTCTTGATTACCGCTTCGAATATAAAGACAGTGCTTTTGAACACACATATGGGCTTCATTCTGAGTCTCTCGGCGGCTTCCTGGTATATTTCGCATGCTTCTCTTGTTGTACTTCCCAATCGCTGCCGCTTTGGAGTTGACACAGCTCAGTAAACGATGAAAACGTCCGGGCCGCAGCTGCCCAACGAAGAAAATCTTCGCTCGGAAGAAATTTATTTTTTATTTACATGACGGAGAAAGGAGAGGTTTGTGCCGCATAGCGGCTCTGGCTACTCCTTTTCACCAATTCATAGAAATCACTTCATCTGACGATATACAGTTCAACATAACATAACACAAACAGTATAACAGTATACAAAACAAACTACAAGCGAGTAAACGTAAACGCTGTGAACGTTAACAGAACAGTACACAATACAATATACATAACAGATACGAATAACAAGGAGAGAAGAACAAACAATAAGCTTATTTGCAGTATACGCAGCAAAAGTAAATAACAACGCTACTGAAACACTCGCTCACAAACACAAAAAAAAAATAAGCCTGTTTGCAGCAAACAAAGCAAAATCAAATACCAACGATACTGAAGCACTCGCTCACAAGGAGGTAAGAGCTCTAACATTGAAAAAAATCAATTTTACCAAACTAGCATTTCCCAAGAATGCCGCTGTCTTCAGAGAAGAAATTTCATGGTACAGGGTATGTTGAAGACACTGTTCATGAACGAGATAACTGGTGTCCTGTTGCATAATTCTTTGCATTAAAAACGATGTGTAGGTTCACTTGAGCTCTCGTCGAGCATTCGTGCTGTAGGATCATTGCAAAATGAATTTTTTTAAACTGATGTTTCGCAGCGAATCGCGAATATCTAGGGGATCTGACAAAAGTGTTTCCTTGAATCGAAGCGTAGCTCGTTTCTCCGAAGCGTTTTTCCTCGGAAGGTCGCTGTTTTGAAACAGATGTACGAAAATGGGAATAGCGGCTTCGGAGGGCATAAAATATTTTCACTTAATGATTGATCTATGTTTCAGAGGAATCGTGAGTTACAAGGCAATCTCTTCTCATACTTATGTACGGAAGTACTATTGGGGTCAACAGTGGTATATTCCACGCGCCGGGAGCCGGAGCAACGGAAAACTGCGTTGCAACGCCATGTGCAGGCGGCACCTGGTTAGACAGCCAATACGTGACCTTTCTTATCAGCAGGCATGTCGCTTGGCTCGTTTCAATGTTTCGTGCTTTAGCATGCCAAAATGCTGCAGTTTTCCCTTACTCCTGCTCCCGCCGCGTGGCGTGTACCACTTTTGTCCCCGATAGTACATGCCTCAGCTGAATGGAACTAATTCAAAACCTTTGCCATTGAATATTGCATCTGTCCTGCCGCTCAGAACGAGATCTCTTTATTTACATTTACTGGAATCAGCTACAGACCTAGCCTGCATAAGATGACAACAAAGTAAGATTACAAAGATAACAAGTTGACAAACAAAGTAAACATCTTAGAACTTCTGGTCGTGGAGGGTGTGCACTGGCAGTTCTCTTTGCAGAAGGAGGCGGTGCAGAGTAAACTGTCTTTAGAGGGAGTACATTAGCCAGTATACTCTATCAGATAGAGCACCAATTGTTAGTGTAGCGGGGCATTGTTACCCGCTGGTTTGAGGTTACCAAGATGTTCTCATTCCTTTATACTCAGTTCTTCTATATCGCAACCTCTGAATTCTTGTATGCGTGTTGTGGTTATCAAATGAGTGGTGTCTCTATGCCTGATACCCTTTCCGCCCTGCTGTTATGAAGAATTGCAGTCGCTGAGCAGGTCCTGCAGATATCCTCAGCCCCACACACACATGCTCCCCCCACCCTCTGGTTGCGCAACGTCACCGTGATGTCAAATGTATCCACCGAACAAAACCGTTGATGTCGTCTGTGGACCAACACAGATCTGTGACGTAAGCAACTTGCGGTGGCGCTGCTGTCGACGTTTGGGGGCTACAGCTGGGGTAAAGCCCGTTGGAATGCACATTAACAGCAGCCTACATGAGTTTATCTTCTGTACCGGATGTATTACCGCGAACTTTCACAAATAGGCCTTTTGGGATAAAAATATGGCTTTTGTGGCATATTATTACCAGTGTTAGCGAACACCAGAAAACCGGTGAATCGTCCTAAGTAGTAAGCTGGTTAACACATTTTTAATAATAAACTTCTTAGCTAGCCGACTTAGTCGCCTAATTGCAATTCGAGATTTTTAGCCTGTCATTAGAAAATAGTCATATCAGTTTTTAGAATTTTGAAGACTCAATTACCCTCCCCGCTGTGGCTCGATATAATTTGGCTGCATCGTGCGAAAATACATGCTCCTTCGAAAGCATGCAGGCAAAGCGACCCCTCCTGTTCACGCAACTAGAAGAAAACTCCAAATTTTGTCGCGCCACAGAAGCAAGGGTAATCGCGTTTTCTAAATTCTAAAACCTGATATGGTTATTACTAATGACCGGCGACAAATCCTAATTTCAACTAGGTGTCTAACTCTAAAAGTTAAAAAGTTAATTATCAAAACTAGCTAACCAGCTTACTGCTTAAGCCGATTCACCGGTTTTCTGGTGTTCGCTAACACTGGTCATACTATGCCGCAAAAGCCATTTTTTTACCCCAAAAGGCCTATTTTTAAAAATTTCTAACAGTATTCCCTGATACACCCGTTATAGAAGATGAAATCAAGTTGGCTATAGAAAACTCGACTTGCTCCTTCTCCCCAGTGCCAGAGTTCCGACGTTGTTGTGGAGCTGCAGCCTCTCGAATTTCTCCGACGGCGAACGCAATGTAGATGCAGGCGCACGAAGTTTCTTCTTGACTTCAGCGATGCAAGGCGTCTATTTCAGTGTCTGTTTTCATTGACTCAAAAGCGCCTCTGCCAGGCTTACAAGCTGCTCTTCGCAGTGGAGCTCATTATCAACTGGTCACGGAAATCCGAGTGCATCACTCTGTCACCAAAAAAGAACACAATATGGTCTACCAATGGCTACCAGGACACAGCGGCATCGCAGGCAGTCACCGTGCGCAGGCAGCCGCGCGAACTGCCTGCCTCAATTAAGATTGTGTGTCGATCCCATTTTCAAGTGTGGATGCAACGGGTAGGCTTCGAACGCTTGCGCGGGAGAACACGCTTTCCTCATGGAATTCCAGCCAGTTTTCGAACTCACGTCTACAATCCCTGGAGCCTGTCATACACGCAAGAAGGGGGCTTAATCGGGCTGTTTGGTACGTGCTGATGTTAGCGCTTTCCAACCTGTTTCCATCAACCCAGCCATCTTTCTCCGATTTACAGCCAGCCTACCACAACGTGAAGCAACTTTCGCTTAGTCCCTTGCTGCTTGGTGACGAGTTCGGGGACTAAGCACAATGCTTTTCTAATAAGGGAGTAATTACTCATGGACATCCACCCAAGCGCAGCCATACGGCTACAGAGGAAAGCTGTCATGAGTGCTTCGCTACGCGACTAAGAAACGAAACACCCGTGCCGGGTTACTTTTGGCAAACACTGTGCATAAATACATTGTATCTATGGACTATCAGCAAAGAATGAAACGCGAACAAGAAAATTGAGGTGGCAACACAAGAACCCCTATATATTAGCTCCTGGACAGGAAATATCACTTTTCAAGAAAAGTCATCGCGCCTTCGAAGTTCAAATACCCGGAGCTAATATTAAGCTACCCCTGGCTAAGAGCTTCGTGTTTAGTGTTCGTGGTTCAGTTGTTTATTTCGCCTTTCATTTCTTGCTGATTGTGTGTGTGTGTGTGTGTGTGTGTGTGTGTGTGTGTGTGTGTGTGTGTGTGTGTGTGTGTGTGTGTGTGTGTGTGTGTGTGTGTGTGTGTGTGTGTGTGTGTGTGTGTGTGTGTGTGTGTGTGTGTGTGTGTGTGTGTGTGTGTGTGTGTGTGTGTGTGTGTGTGTGTGTGTGTGTGTGTGTGTGTGTGTGTGTGTGTGTGTGTGTGTGTGTGTGTGTGTGTGTGTGTGTGTGTGTGTGTGTGTGTGTGTGTGTGTGTGTGTGTGTGTGTGTGTGTGTGTGTGTGTGTGTGTGTGTGTACGTACTGGCTTCCCCATACTGATGCTCCTGTTTTATTCGTGCACCATTTTATCCAAAGTCTAAGCATCGTGTACTACATGTACATGTATCAGCCGTGCAAAACAAATATGCAATTGGCACCGTTGCACAGTGGACCATTACCTTAATGGCCATCCCCTGAAACCATTTACAGCTGTTTTTCTTTCTCAATTTATTTTACTGAGGGGTCATACACCTCTTGTATATTTTGATTTGTTTTCCAATTTTAGTTCACTGTACTCAGTTACGAGCTTTCAAGGTAGCGTAAAAAAAGATGAGCTAACTACTGAGGTACTAACGGCTCTTGGGTATGTTCCCTTTGTGAGATATGAGTCCAGATGGAACAAGAACAACTCAGAACCAGTCGTCCAAGCGGCAGCCTGTAAATGGGCTCCGGAGGCCGGCGGGGCCAAATGGCTCCCTTCCGACTTACCCCATCATCCATCACCTCCGAACCAATGAAGAATAACGTTTTCAATAACAACAACCTAGAATCTGGCGCGCAAATATTATTCTTTCTGAATGTTTGAATTATATGCAAACATTCTTCTGTCACATCACTGGTTATGAGTACTCTAATCATGATTTGTCAGTCGCTGAGTCTAGAAACGAAATCACTGCCTTGAACAACACATCTGGGTTGTTCAGTGCAAGTAGGAAGTGCGCGTGCGTGTAGTAGGGGTCGTCGATGAAGTGGTTCATCTTGACGCGAGTTCCCAGCTCTAGGATCAGCTCCCGGACGTTGGGCGGCGTGATCAAGTGATCGCCGCTGCTCCAAAAGACGCCCACGTCCGTTTGAAGGTTGCTGAGTTGGTACTCGTCTGGTTCCAGCTGCAGAAAACAGATATTTCGTTAAAATTTTGTAGCAGCTACGCAGCACAGCTTTTAAGGTTGAGCTGTCTGGCCAGGCGTACACCTCGCGCGGATATATTAGGTGGTTGCCTGATTCGCTATCCTCATTGGCTGGTGGGCAGTGGCGTCATTAGGGACGTCACCAGAGCGGAGAAATCTTATTGGCTGCCGAGACATGACGCCACCAGAACGGAAGTGGCATCACCAGATGAGGTTCGTCTGCGTGAAGCCTTCACCTACCAACTGTGGCTGCTGCTGTACGGGAAGAGCAACCTGCATCTCACAAGCTCCACCAATGGCTTTCCGTAAAGGCATCAACAGCTTCAAATGCTACCGCACTGGCAACACATAATGAAATTTTGTGTGTCTGTGTTTTTGTTTATTAATTATTGGCTAACAAAGGCTAATTCGCTTTCTAATAAATCGGTTCTAAACATTTTGTATTGAATAAAATGCAACAGCTTGTGTAGATATCTCCCCTTGCATGCCAGGCGTATGCCGTGAAGAAACAGGTTTATAGGCAGCTTCGGTGATTTTTAGGGAACCTGCGCAAAACGGGAACGATTTGCAGGTGGGCTTAGCGCGAGGCAAACGAGGACAAGAGAGGAACGCTCGTTCGTCTGTCTCGCGCTAAGACTACCTGCAAGTCACGGCTTACCAACTGGCCCCAAACTCTACTTTGCGGGAAAGATTTTGTCACACGATGTTGCTGGCGTGAGAACAACATGCCGGCCAGAAAACTATGAGAATCCCTCATTCTACTTTTTAGTGAGTGCAGTGGCGGCCGCTGCGCCCACTTGTGTTAAAATTGTGTTTGTAGAAGTGACTCTGAGCGCATGTGTCGCCTATAAAACAGTCAGAACCTACTTCGGAAGTCTACTTCCCTAGTTTTATCAGCCCGGCCTTTGTCCAAAATATAGAGCCCACGGGAATTAGCTTGCGATCCACGCGTGTAGCTCGTTGTGCGTCCTCATCGTTCCAAATCTCTGCAACGGGATATGAACTTCATCCACACCTTTCCGAATGTTAAGGCTTCCATGGAGGCTACACGAGCCCTACTGCAAGGCTTAGAAGCAAACAGGCGAGGAGACGACTATGGATTTGTCGTACACCCACAGGCGGCTGACATGAGCGCCTCCGAGGCCACAACGGCGGTGGTCAGAAAAACGCGCCACCGGCTCGATAATATTGTTGACAGGTGGCATAGGCTCAAAGACACGGGAAGGGCCGAGGTACAAAAATTTTGATGCACCCGGAACACACAGCCACCATTGAGTCAATGGAAAGTCAGGAGCAAGATTTCCGTGATCTGTCTCACGTTTGCGGAGGCCTTGATTCTAGGATCTGAACGAGCGAGCACGGTGGCGGGACTCCTGGACATGACAGGCAACGTCAGAGCTGTCTAGGTGGTAGGGAAGGATGATGACGGATTTTTTCATGCGCAAGAGCATCGGTAGCCATGTTCATGTCATGTACTCCTGAAAATGAACGACCGGATGTTATTTAAGGCCCATTATTAAGCTGCTATTTTATGACTCCTTGCTATTTCTCGTACCTTTTGTGACCATTTATTTTTTCCCATCTAATCATCCCCACAATTATTTTGTTTGAAACGCTATGTGAAAAGCTGCCTTGATAAGTTACGCTACTTCCGGGCTCTAAAAAAAGGCAAAATGTTTGATTTTTTGCTACAGCGCCTCTTCGCACTCCAGTCAGTAAACCGTGTGTTGCGTACTCGTTGGCTATCGCACATTTTCTTTCATTAAAAATTCAGGTATGTGGCGGAGCACACCAAGCAGGACGACATGCGAGAAGCAGCGCCTGAACCTGCCTAGTGCTGCTGTTAAAAAGTTGCGTTCATGAATGTCGAGCACTTATCTCCACTGAACGTAAATAATCTCCTAATCCTGCCTATTCCCAGAGCGTTCCTAATCTGAGAGCAGCCCCCAATGTTGCCACCTGTTGTACCATTTCCGGCATTCTTCATTTGCTTAGAAGCACTTGTGTCACGTGTTAGTAGGCCGATGGTGACTTCTTGAGCATTTTTTCGTAAAGTTTAATAGATACGGCGCCACAAAAGGTCTCCTCACCTGTCCGTAAACGACCAAATTCCTTTTGGGCCCATAGTCGAACTTCTGGGGTCTTGCGGAGTTGACTAGCTGCGCGAAAAATATATGGGCAAATTTGTGAAGGCCGCCAGCGCCACCCTAACTTTTGAAACGTGCTGAACAATCTGTACGTATCTTCACTGCTACGTACGCCGCCATTGTGATCCAGCGTAACTAACCTGGGCGTAATGAACGATGTTCTTCGCGGACGTTCCTCCTGGTATGAAGTGCAGGTAGACGGGGAGCCTTGACTGCGGAAAAGCGGCAAGAAGAGTGCGAGACATAAAAAAGGGGGACCCTTCTTCTCCCGTTTGAAAGCTAACGCGTGGCTGTCGCTTTTATGGCTTCAGTAAATATCTGCAGTAGCGAGACAAGCAGAACATTCACATCGCTCACCGGCTTTGAGACAGTTCGGCTTATTTCGCTCGAGCTCCAAGTCCCCAATTAGTGCGAGCAATTAGGTCTACAAACTCAGTTTCTAGCTGGTCGCTGTTTACAATATACACGTGGATATATTAGCTTGTATAATCCGCATTAAGGCACTTTTCTGGCAACTGCATATTACCAATATATACCTCTTCACGGTCTATATTCTCGAAAAACCGGATTTCTTGGCTGTGCGAAGAACATGGGGGAGCTTCATCCTCAACTATTTCGTGTACTAAACCCACCGCGGTGGCTCAGTGGTTACGGCGCTCGGCTGCTGACCAGAAAGACGCGGTTTCGATCCCGGCCGCGGCGGCAGAATTTCGATGAAGGCGAAATTAAAGAGGCCCGTGCACTGTGCGTTGTCAGTGCACGTTAAAGAACCCCAGGTGGTCGAAATTTCCGGAGCCCTTCACTACGGCGTCCCTCATAGCCTGAGTCGCTTTGGGACGTTAAATCTCAATAAATCAAATCAAATCAATATTTCCTTTACTACGAGCACAGCCCAGTGCACAACATGGCGGAGCCCATGGGCCTCTTTTTGAAAAGTCTATACGTGTTATATCATAAGGGAAGGAGTGAGCATGAGCACAGAATTTGTGTATATTTTGGGCCAATCAAATAGAGCTGGAACTCACAACTGCTAGTCTCAGCTAAACCCAGCAGCTGGCCAGAGACACGAAGAATGTTTCAGCTCTGCTTCACTACAAGATATTCTAAATAAAAGCTAAACCGCTATAGTGTAATAGAAGGTTGAAATTGCGGAACAACAGGGCTGTTTTGTGTGAGGGGTAGTGTGACAGTTTCTACGAAATTAATTGTACTTACACAGACACACAATGATGACTTTACTTCAACCTGAGATGGGAAGGGAAGGGAAGGGAGGGGGGGGGGGGGCATGCAGAGAGCTTGCGTTTGATCTTTTATGTGGCCTGAGGCTAAGTTATGGGACAGAACAGCGGCAAACCTGACCTGAACACTCCTGCTTGACAATTATATGCAGCAACGGGATCATTTTCGACCTCCGTAGATGTCATCATTGCAATGCTGACCTTCGGCGCTGGAGCCATGGTGGACGGAATATGAGTGGCCGACGTGACGCTGTATGGCTCGGTCAGCTCAACCCCTCACTAATGAAGCAGTCAAGGGGACCCGGCTCTCACCTCGTTGATGTACTTGCTGCCCAGGTTGGCTACGCCATCGGCAACAAAGGAACACAGCGCTCGCGTCGGCAGGCCACAGAACTTGCGGGCCCACGGCATGTAGAACGCACCTCGTGCCAAGACCTCGAACAGAAACGACTCATAGGCGGTGGTCTGCGCATTACGTAGTAAAAAAGATGGGTAACAAATTAGAATCAGTGTTTCCATCACACCCCATGCTTTGATTGGCTTCACCTTACTCATTCGTGGCATACATGGTTTGTCTACAAGGCCTTTCAGTTGCATTTTAGTACTGGGAAAGTACTGTCAGATCGAGCCCTAGAGTTGCCTCTAAACGCTGGAGTTTTAACTACGTATTTAAAAGCAAAATAGCGTAGCCTGAGAATTTCAGCCGCCTAATTAATTCTATAGAGCTTGCCAATGATGAAATTCCTGGAAGCGCTCATCATACTCGTATAAGATTTGTTAGCACCTCGTATGCGTACAAAAATACCTACGAATTAAGTTTACGTTTTGTCACGCCACCCTTGGATTCGCTGAGCTTAGTTTTGTTATACTAACCCAGCCTGAGCGGTCGGAATGAATTGGTATGGCCTAGGATATTTTGGCCTGAGTGTGGTGAGTACGTATAGTTTGGTTGGAACTGGATTGGTTCCCTCTGTAATGCTAAGCTACAAAGAAGTTCCTCCGCTGCGCATTTGTTTTCCCTTCTAGATCAGCTGTGCCTGTACGAACGCGACACATCAAATCAAAAATTCGCTGTGGCTTAGCTTGGTTAAGCCCGTGTCGTGTCCGGTCGCTGTGTTGAATGCAGCGAAAGACGCACACGGTACTTTTAGACTTCGTTTATTTAGAGCCGATGAGGGTGCGACCAGCGTCGACCGAGGCAGGAGCCGAACTGGCCGCCCGAAGAAAGGAGGGAGTGGAGAAGCGTCCACGGCAGGGAGTGGCTTCCCAGAACAGGAGGAGGGTGCGGGGGCGCACCGTGGGGGGGCATCCGGCGACAGCGTGCGACGAGGGCAAGCGGTCGTTAGGAGGAGGATTGAGTGGTCGTTAGGAGGAGGACGCGAACTGTCGTTAGGAGGAGGACGCGGGGGCGCACACACACAAAAGCAATAAGGGGACACAACACTTCCTTCCCCCTTAGAAAGTTGCCTGGTATCGTGCAGGGGGTCGGCGCTCACGCGTGGAGGCGCGCTGGCTTTGTGCGCTCGGGGGAGAAACACTTGTAGGCTGGCTGTTGTTCGCTGTGTCTCCTAGGTCTGTCCTGGGCGAAGTCTCTTCTTCCGGGAAGAGGTGCCAGGCTATGTGGGAAGATGGTGCACGTGTTCTCTCCGCTGGCGGACAGCTCTCAGACGGCGTCGTAAATCTACGCAGCTGGTTGAGATGTCGGCGTGCTACTGTGCCATGTATGTTGACGAGCCAAGAGCGCAGGCCTATGCGTCTGACAATTGTAGCTTCCTCCCAGCGTGGCTTTTTCAGAAACTGTCGGGCGAGGACGCGCTGCCCCTCATTAAGCGTGCCGCAGCGCGGAATTGCTTTTTCTTCCCGGAACGTCTCTGCCTTTGGCTCGGGGAGGATGGCTGTGAGCTGGGTTCGCATTTCACGCTCGAACATCATTTTCGAGGGGGTCTCGCCTGTTGTGCTCTGAACCGTCGTGTGCTGCTTGAAGAGAAAGCGCGCAAGGCGGCGCTGCAGCGAGCCTGTCTGATCTCTTTCAAGGGCGCGTTTTAGCTCGGCTACGTAGCGCTCGGCTTGTCCGTTGGTCGCTGGGTGGTAGGGGGCCGATGTAACTGATGAGATCCCGTTGTCGCGATAAAACTTGAGGATCTCCGCAGACACAAACGGTGTTCCGTTGTCCGACACTACCTTGCGCGGCAGGCCGAACGTTGCAAATAGTGATCGGAGGTTGTCAATGACTGCTGCCGAAGTCGTCTGTCCCATTTGCCTTATCTCAAGCCACTTTGTGTAGGCATCTACGACCACAAGGAAAGTGCAGCCCTCAATTGGTCCTGCAAAATCAATGTGCAGTGTGTGCCATGGTGTGTCTGGCTTTTCCCATTCTGGGACAGGAGCTTTCGGCGGGGCGCTCCGGCTGCTCTGGCAAGGCTTGCATTCTCGCACCACTGTTTCGATGTCGTTGTCAATTCCAGGCCACCACATGTAGCCTCTGGCACACTTTTTCATTGCAACAATGCACCGATGTCCGGCGTGGATGAGAGACATAGCTTGTGCGCGTAGTTCTCTCGGAATCACAACTCGGGACCCAAATATGATGCAGCCGCGATGGGTGCTCAACTCTGTAGCTCGCCTGCGGTAAGCGTCGAAGTTGTCCCCTTTGAGTTTATGCACGTTGCCTTGTTGAACAGCTGTGTAAACTAGCCGGAGAGCTGCGCACTTCTGCGTAGATGCTGCAACTGTGCCTGCTGTAAGCGGAGGTTCTGGCAGTGCTTCGAACATCAGAACGTCTCCTGGTGGAAATGGTTCGTCAACAGTTGCGTCTAGTGGCAGACGGCTTAGCGCATCGGCGTTTTGATGTTTACCAACCATGTTCTGGCTCGGCGTCTGGTGTATGCCGCATATCATCACGCCTAGTGGAGAAAACCAGTTTCTCCCTAGAAGGCTTGATCCTGTGCCCTTCACAACAAGCAGAGGTAGCGTATGGGTCTGGCCGTTGTAGTTAACCTGCACGTTGGCAGAGCCCAATAGTGGCAGATTCTGTCCTGACCACGTTCGCAGGTGCGTGTCGTCTTGTTGCAGGGCGGGTGCGTCAGATGGCCATGAAGTTCGGAACGTGTCCTCACTGATCAGAGTACAGGCTGCGCCGGAGTCCACCTCGAACTTAATCAGCTGGTGATGTACGCTTACTTCTGTAAAAATCTTCGGTCGCGTGCCGAGATTCATGGTGTTCAGGTCGTACAACACAGATGGTGTTGCTGATGTTGTTCCATGGAGATCAGATAGCGGCGTATTCTCTGAGGCGTTGACGCTGTGATTAGGCTGGGAAGGTGACTTTATCTTGGCAAGTCTCCGTTTCGTAATGCATGCTCTTTCGATATGCCCTCGCTTGTGGCAAAAATTACACGTGGCTGACTGGAATCGACATCCCTGGGGGTTGTGTTGGTCGTCACACCGCCAGCAGCGTTGTGCCTTTTTGACCGATTTTACAACAACAGAAGGCTTGCGCACCTGGTTGCTTGTCTGGTGTACCGGCTCGGTGTTCCGGCGAATCCCTCTCTGCTGGTGACCGGCGCTCTCCGCTCGAACGGCGATGTCGTAAGCTTTGCTGAATGTGAGGTCCTTCTCAGCGAACAGGCGCTGCTGCAGTGACTCGTCACTCAGTCCGCACACAAATCTGTCGCGTAACATCACGTCCAAGGGAAGCATGGTGGTGTTAGCAGAAGAAGCTGCGTCTCCCTCCTGCCCGGTAGCTGTTGTCGACAGCGTTCCAAAATTGCAGTCGGCAGCGAGCTTCTTGAGCGCGGCTACGTAGGCGCTCACAGTTTCTCCTCCCAGTTGATCTCGTCGTTGGAAGCGAGCCCGGCTGTAGACCTCGGATGGCCTTGGGTCGTAGTGCTTTTGCAGCGCTTTTACGATGTCGTCGTAAGACACTGCCGCTGGTGTGCTTGGCTGAATAAGGGCGCAGACAGTATCGTAGGTCTGCTCCCCGCACAGCGTCAGCAGGTTGGCCCTCTTCAAGGCTGGGTCTGTGATGTTGTTAGCTTCAAAGTAGAACTGAAGGCGTCCAACCCACGATGACCACGATGAGCCGTTGAACTCTGGTATCTGATTGGGAAACCCTCGCGTAGCCATGGCTTGTCAATAGCGTTGCGTAGCGCGGGTCGAATCCACTTTCTCGTCGCCACTGTCGTGTCCGGTCGCTGTGTTGAATGCAGCGAAAGACGCACACGGTACTTTTAGACTTCGTTTATTTAGAGCCGATGAGGGTGCGACCAGCGTCGACCGAGGCAGGAGCCGAACTGGCCGCCCGAAGAAAGGAGGGAGTGGAGAAGCGTCCACGGCAGGGAGTGGCTTCCCAGAACAGGAGGAGGGTGCGGGGGCGCACCGTGGGGGGGCATCCGGCGACAGCGTGCGACGAGGGCAAGCGGTCGTTAGGAGGAGGATTGAGTGGTCGTTAGGAGGAGGATGCGAACTGTCGTTAGGAGGAGGACGCGGGGGCGCACACACACAAAAGCAATAAGGGGACACAACAGCCCGGTAATTGCGAAAGCAATATCCGTACCTACGCCATGGTAAAGCTGGTAGTGTAGCTGGTGGTGGCGCTTGTGGTTAGACTTGCGTTGATGCATCGGTTATATAATCCAATCCAATCCCATGCAATCCAATTCAATCCAATCCAATCCACTCTAATCTAATCTAATCCAATCCAATGAAATCCAATCCAATTCAATCCACTCCAATCCAATCCAGTGTAATGTAATCTAATATAATGTAATCTAGTGTAATCTAATCCAATCTAATGCAATCAAGGTCAAAAATGGTGGTCACCGGACGCGGCACGGCAAAGGCGTGAAAGTGCAAGTAGTATTGCTTTCGCAATAATATCTGCGTTGAACATTTCGATCGCGTACCAGGTACTTGTCACCGTACGGAGCAAACGCGGTCACCACGGCGATATCCACACCTGACAGCTTGTTGAACGGGGCCATGGCTGCAAAAGCCTTGACCTGCGCGGGCGGGGAAAAGAAGAGAATATAAACACCCAGAAAACATTTAACTGCACCCAAAGGAAACTAAATGGCAGGAATGCCTCTTATCACTTAACTTTCGCGCCACCGCATACAACGTAAATACGTTCTGAGTAAGACCTCAGGATGTCCACGTCATCGAGTTGCCCCTAACGGATCCTCAGGCACTCCGATGGGGATCTACTTGTCCCTCCGTTTCACACACTCAGGATGTCTTCCAAATCATGTTTGGGCACCTTTCCGTACTATTTCCAGATTTCTGTCGGTAACCTTTTTTAATAGGAGTGCGGTATTCAAAGTTATTGTAAGAGAAGCTAACCAGAATAAACAAAAAGAGGAGGCATAGTACGGGTTTAGCATGCACAGGGCCCGAGAGATATAGTTGAGCTCTGCTTCCTGAACAGAAAAGATGAGTGGCCCAAAATCTTAGTCCAACCTCATCAGAAACATGCGATACATGAGACCAGGTATAAAAGCAAAAAATATTCGAAGATATCTCCTCAAGGCATGTAATTATCTAATGCTTTAAATAAAGATCGATTTATTTACTGTGATTCTGCTTCTATTATCTCAACCATTTTGACTTTTCAAATTTGGCGCCGTGGTTGCTTTCCCGTCCACTTACTATATTCCCGTCCAGCCTATTAAACCGTCCAATGGTTTTTGCTAATAAATAGCTAATTAATCTATGTCAGTGAAACTTTTTTGTTCAATTAATTACCACTCATCAAATACATTTCAATTCATTCGAAACTTTATTTTCACTCCATTTCTTCTTTTTACATTCTTTTTTCCGTTAACGGTTGTTATGCCGTCCGCTCACGGCCGTCGATACATCGACGGCCGCGCTATTTCGACGTTTTTTGGCAATTTTGGTTCTAATAATTTAACTAATCACTCTATGGGCATAATTTTTTCCGCATCATCCTCACACCGTCCTCTATCGATCAAAAACATTCGTTTGATGCTACCTCTTCTGAGAATGTCACAACTGCTGCGGACACATTTTGGTGACACGACCTCGCCAACATAGCCTAGAAATTCTTTCGCATTAAAAGGACACCCTCATGAGGCTATTTTGCCATCATATACTCAAAACGTCCTCAGAATGTCTTGTTCCGGATGAAGACGTTCTGACCGTTTCAGGCCATCCTCAGGACGTTTGGTGTTGCTGGGAGCACACAGCAGCAACCAAAATAATAAAAGATTTCATTACTCGCCTTGGAGTTGTACTCGGGCTTCTCGGAAAGCATGGCGAACATCATTAGCGTGCCCTGAGACACACCCACGTAGGGAATGCTCCGCTGGCCGGTGGCTCTGAGTACGTAGTCGATCTGCGCCGGCAAGTCAAGCAGGGCATGTTCGTGGAAGCTGTGGAGAAAGTGACGCAGTTTTGTGCAGGCGGTTGTGCCGTTTCCACAATCCCCCTGAAATACGTATATGTGATCTAAAACAAAACGGCGCCACGGGACCGAGACACATGGAAGTAGTTAGGCTGCGTTTGTATACTTCTCCAGAGCATCTCGTCTCCTGGCGAAGCTCTGTTTCAAATGTACTGCACATGTTTTTTTTTCTTTCAGCTAGCTTCATTTCCATCACTTGCCGGCCAGGGACGATCACCGCATTGAAGCACTCGCGGTCTTGCCGGTTAGCTGCACTTTAATGTAAATTACCGTTACGTCATGCTAAATTATGCATGCGCATTTACATTACGATATGCGAAATCGGTAAGCGATGCTTTAAGTAGTTAGTTTGCTTGCGGCCTGTTATTTAGTCGTTCCTTTGGAGACCCGCCTCGGTGCACATAGACTGTCCTGTACATGGGAGTAAATAGATGACCATTATCTTCAATGACTTAGTTTGGTAGCCGTGCGAGCAAAAGAAGCTTGTATTGTATCATTCTAGCTGGAAGTTGCTGTCTTTACTGCGCTGACCTGCTCTATAGAAATTTGTACACAGAAAAAATAGACACTTTATCGAGCGTCCACACTACATTTCTGTGACTGCCACAGAGTCTTTACTTCGTTGCTGATTGGATCGCGACTCACGAGAAGTTCCAGAATGCTGGGGAGCGGACCTTCAGACTCCGGTGCTGCTTTCCGTACGAGCTCCCGCGAGTGTTCCCCATCCAGACGTCGTAACGGTGATCGGCTAGAACATAGCCTGCGACGCGTTGCGCGCTATGAGTACAATGTAGGTCACCATATGCACGACCACGAGGTTCTTACCAACACACGGGAAGAATGCAACCTTCTTCGAAAGGCCAAGTGCTCTTTTACGTTTCTTTTAGTGTACGCTGTTACTGCTCTGATCCGTGAATAGTGTTACGAAGAAGACGACGCTGGCAGTGGCGCAGGACGGAGCGCTCGCGCTAGGCCAGCGGCCATTAAATCATCTCTTGCTCATGGTTCACCACGCCTCCTTCTTCGGCTGGCCGCCGCGTTACATTTGGTGTGAGGTGCTGGGGTCCCTTCATCGCCATCCTGGTCCCGGAGCTTCGGTGTCCTGTGCCTGCCGTGGACGTCGGCCGTGAGTGCCTGGTCCGCGCCGCCCGGCCATGCCCCAGCCCGCCGGACCTGAACCGACCCGCCCGACCTGAGCCCCGTCCCCCGCCCGGACCACAAGACGCGACGACCCAAGACCCACACGTGAAGACACCGCCCCCCTGCCCCTGCCGTCCGGTACGTCGAAGGACCTCGGCCGTCAGCTCCTGGCACCCTACGGCCCGGATGCTTCGTGGGCCGGGACTCATCCGCCTATCATCTCATCCTCTGTGGCGGCCAGCACTTCAGCGGGACGGAGCGCTCCGTCCCGCGCCACTGCCAGCGTCGTCTTCTTCGTAACAATAAAGATATACGTGTATTATACGCGCAAGACACGGCTCACTCGCTCTAAAAAGAAAGGAGTACAAATTATGGGATTGCACTTACGTCTGCTTAAGAGCGGGAATACGAAAGCCTTTCCTTGTCCTCCCTTTCTCCATCCGTTTTTTATTTTTTCTATTCTTGTTCATTATTTATTTATTTGTATTTTTTATTTACATTCTATTGTTTTTCATTGCTTTATTTTTTATTGTTTTTGTTTTCGTGCCTTTTAATTTTTTATTTCTTGTCTTGAATTAATAACTAATTATCGCTGGTTAATTGGTGAATAATGAGTGATTGTTAAGGATGTGGAAACTTTTTGTCCATGCAACCTGCGGACACATCCTGCGGACGCCACTCGTGAGCCAAAAGATGCTTTCGCATTAAAAGGGGTGTAAGCTGTCCTCTAGCGCACTCGCTCTAATAAAAAGAAGTGCACAAGAAGTGCACATGCCCTTTTTCAGTTCTCCAAATCTTAAGAAAGGTACTTGAGGTTCGTGAAAATTCGCGACAAAAAAATGAATTCGAGGCCATTAAATCTGAATTCGAACTCACCGTCAAGGTCTGTCCCCCGTGTTCAACAGCCGGACATGCGCGTTATTAAAGCGAAAGCCTTTAATGCCTCATCGTTGCCTACAGAAGTTTGTCAGCAGAGGTGTCACGCTTTTCGGTTCGTTGAAATGGTTATGACGTCAGAGTGCACGAAATCGAAGTATTGAGGTCACCCACGGATGCCTGACGCCCCCTTTTGGAGCAGACGACAACTAATAAAATAGTTGTCGTCCGCTCCGACAGGGGGCGTAAGGCGTCCGTGGATGATCTATCTAGCCAGGGCACCTTTGGTAGGCGCCCGCCCGTTACAAAGGGAAGGCTACATCATCATCATCATCATCATCATGATCACATCACATACCTCATTACGGCGACCGAGAGAGAGTCGTGCTAAAGAAGCAGTCAGAGTCGGCAGTCAAAGTGTGTAGTTGTAATGTGTAGTCAGAGTGTGTAGTCAAATAAAGCACTAGTACAGCACAAACAGCCTCGCAGTCAATGCCAAACACTGCGCCAGGAAAGGCTTTCGCCTTGCAGCACTTTAGAGAGCCCAAGTGCTCCCTGATTTTTTTTTTCAACTCACCCAATGACTGTTTTGGGAAGTCGAGCACCCAGTTGGATGAGTCCCCGAGTAGTCCACTCATGATGAGAACGGGTGATCGTCGGCGGGTGTCCCTGGGCGGCCGCCTTCCCCAGGGTATCCGGTGGAGCTCGATGACGTAGCCGTCGCTGGTCGTCACGCGATGACGCTCGAACGGATAGCCTTTTCCCGTAATCAGCGTCTTCTAAAAAATTGACGGTGAACGTTGTTTGTTTGCATCGGAAATTCTGTCTAGCCCTTCCCGAAAGCGTCTTCAGGCATCAAAATATACAATGCCGTACAAGTCATTGCCATGGCAAGTGACGAAATCGCTTGGGATCCAACAGAAGTCAGCGTAAACCATTGCCGTCTATCATGTATATATGAGATCACCCACTGTGTTGGGCGGCGTTACCTGAAAATGGTTTTCAGTAGCCCTTTTATTCGTTCCTCGCACAAATGTTCGTGATTTATTTATTTATTTATTTATTTATTTATTTATTTATTTATTTATTTATTTATTTATTTATTTATTTACTTTACTTTACTAAAATCCTGGTACAATGGCACATCACTAAGGGGATCGGAAAAACAAAAACAGGAGTTGCTTATAAAGTAAGGACACAAAATACTGAACATAAATGCACAAGAAGGTTTCAGACCAAGTTCAGAGGGAACGGAATCAAGGTGTACAGAAGATTACTTTCTAGAAAGTGTCACATAGGCACCTTAAACAGAACGGAACATACACTGCTCAAACAAAACATACTTCTAGCTCAAGCAACGAACTGTAAAATAAACGTTTGTTATGCAGTTTTAAAGTTATCACAATACATGTGGTCTGCACACAAGGAATGCAGTGGAAGGTGGCCCATAAACAGCCCCTGCTGTTCAATTGCCGTCCCTGAGTCGGTCAAACGCATTATTCCCGAAAAATGGAGTCATAAAATGCAAGGCGACAGCAAGATAGCCCCAGTAAAAAAAAACGAAAAAAAAGGACAGAATCGGGTCTAAAATACGACAAAATGTTTTTTCGTTTTGTCGGAACAACATACTTTTCTGTTTTGTAGCATTTTTCTGTAGTATTTTAGTTTTTATTTTTCTTTAATACTTTCCTTTAGTCTGTAGTACTTTTCTCTGGTAACAACATGAAGTTTTAGTTGTTGCAACAAGTTTATTGCCAAAAACATTACCGAAAATATGTTGTGATGACACATGCTGGATTGCTGAATTGTGTAGAACTTCGTAGTTCTATGTATATACATATTTGTTCAGTTTATACCTTAGTTGGTTATGAAGATTTCAAATTTCTATTTGAATGCATGAGACTTCATCATCTGTAATGTAAATAGTTCATTTTGATGCCTGCACTTAGTTCACTGGATATGTTTCGCGTGGATCCCAACTAGCTTTTAGCTAGGGATCCAGATGTTGTTTCAAACATGCTTTGTATGTTCCGAAATAAACTTCAATTCAATTTAATTCAAAGTTTTCTGTTGTGTTTTTAGACTGGGGAGGAAAGAAGGAGAAGACCACATGAAACTCACAATGTCCGTGATGTCGGGATCGCGACCGGTGTAGAAGCGGGAGGGCTTCGGCGCCAGCCTGCGGACGTTCGCAGACGGCTGGACGACCAGCACGAGGGCAGAAACGAGGGAGGCGTGTACAAACAGACCGGGCAGCGGCATCGCCGTAGACGGTTTGCGGATTTAGCTCGTTCGGCACAGGCCGGCCAGCGCTTCCTAGCTGCCGGGCAGGTGGACGCATGTTCTAAGACTCCTCCAGGTCGGAGGCACTCAATCACCGCCGCTAACAGTAGCGGCGCAACGGTCGAGCTTCCTTTATGTTTTCTTTTCCGCGGGTAATTTAAATGGCGCGAGAGCAGCTGAACACCGTGCGACCGAGCCTCTGTGCGCGTTGTCAAGGCCTTCCGTCGTCGCGAGACACGTGCCGAGAGCAACTGGCGTGTAGGAAGTGCTTCAGAGACCTCATGCCAGCCGAAAGACTCAACAGAAACGTTTCTGTCGTCATGACAGATTTTTCTTTGATGTCTCTGACCAAGAACTTGCAGTAGCAACAGAATTTTTTGTTGCAACAACACAATTTCGTGTTGTTATTAGAGAAAAGCACTAGAGGAAAACGCTGCAAAACAAAAGAATCTGTAATTACTACAGAACTGCTGAACGTTTTGTCATATTCTTTACAGGGTTCTGTCGCTACATTTTTATTTCAACTGGGATCCAATTACTTCTATCGAAATCACACGCTGTGCTCTGATGTGATAACCAGAGAGGCGCCGCTAGGTGCTTATTTTTCTCTTTTATTTTAGTGCTATAGTATTAAAAGCCTCACAGTGAAAAAAAAGTCTTCGATCATTATATTCGTCCATTGGCTGGAGGCAGTGGTGTCACCAGACAGGAAGTGACGCCACTTCCTTTAAAGGTATAAACAGTTTCTGATCCTATCACATTGCCAACACATAAGCTAATTAGGTTCATTTGTAGATTATTTTCTGGCTTGGTCATGAAGTCGAAAATATAACAAAAAATAAAGTACCCTTAATTATTTATATTACGCTCAGGAAGACTGGCGAAATGTCATATTTTATTTTATTGACTGAGCACAAGCCTTTCTGTCCTCGCATAAACTAGAAAAGACGATAAAAAATCATACAAAGAAAAGAAAAGAACCGGCTGAAAACAGTTTCGGAGACCCTTTAAGCTGGCTGAATGTTCTGCCATCGAGCCATGTCAAAAACGTGATATCAACACATGGTTGAAACGGATAAAGGTCAAGTTACTCGTATGATTGTTCTGTCTCCCGACGACTACCCGTTCATCATCATCAGCCTGACTACACCCACTCCAATTAATCCTGTCCCTGCCCGCTTCCGGTCTCTCAACGTTCCATAGCTACATAGCTCGCTGCGTTGTCCTTAGCTAAATCGGTATGCTTTTCGTTAGCTTCCACCTCCCAGTCGCGTTCCGATGGCCCCGCGTACACTAACGATACCTTACACGCCCTTCCCAAGATTCTACAAAGGGCTCAAATGGCACTTTTAGAATTACAAACAAAAGGGATCGGTGTCTGACACGAAACTACCCTTCGGGTGACATAACATAAACAAAACGTACACATTCAAATGCGCGTTTCACACCTGTAAATCCAGCGCATTCACCGAAGTCCAAGCTGTCGCGGGCAAGACGAGACCATAACCCACATTCTTTGTGACTGCCCTGCCTACACCACCGAAAGGCAGTCTCTCAGCCGTGCGCTGGAGCGCCTAGATACACGCCCTTTCACGGAAATGAAGATTCTCGGCCCCTGGCAGCGGCGGTCGTCGGCGGAGAAGGCCTGCAAGGCACTGCTCCGCTTCTTGAGAACTTCTGGCCTGCACGATAGGCTGTGACTTTAACGAACCGTGACGTTCTATAGTGACTTCAATTTTCTGTTACTCTCCTTTCTCTTTCTTTTTTTTATCCCCTCACCCCCTTCCCCCTGTGTAGGGTAGCAAACCGATTATTATTTCGGTTAACCTCCCTGCCTTTCCTCTTCTATATCCTCCTCCTCCTCCTCCTCCTCCACGTTTCTGCCCCATAACCATTATTGTTTTACCTGAAGGCCAGCATATACCTGCAAATCGTAAAGATAACTTTTTCAGCTCAGTAATAGCAAATAACAGTGTGAATAATGCAGTACATCAACAACGAGCACAGATATGTTGCGCGTTGTGCTCTTGTCATTGGGAGGGTTTCCTCGCTTCAAGGCCACTGATCAACTGATCGATAATATGTGCGCTTGGCAACTAGAGGGATCAAAAATGCCGGACCAGAGTACGAGACAACTGCCGGAACATAGCTCGAGGGAGCGTATCGATTGAAGCCGATTGCTGCGGCCCAGAGGACAGCTATAGATATCAAAGCATCCCGCTCTTACGTTGTCTCTCAAGCCACTCTGTCTAGTGTACTACACTTTTTGCGTTGGTGCCGAGCATTTATGTCGAGTGTCAGAGACTCCCTCCTGTTTTATGGTACTGCTTAAGAGAGGGGGAGTGTCTGAAAAGAACTTGGTCTTTCGGAAGTCAGGGTGCTCGAAGTTACCCTTTCGGGAACGCCACGTGAGCTTCCCTAGTCCGGCATGGCAAACCGCGCTCCTCTTCACTTCCTATTTTTTTTTTTTTTTTGCGTTTCCTAGAGTGCCGCGCCCAGTTCTCTTCTCTTACAAATCGAATGTCGCCCGGTCACGCTACTTCGATCTAACTCAAAGGTTGCACCTTATTATCGACCGCTCCTGTCCCGAGATGGTCGCTGTTGCAAATGGAAGCTCAAAAGCGTACATTCAATGCGACGTTCCCCGTTTAGGGCCCGGATGTGATACAAAGTGCCACCTGAAGGGTACGAACATCGATTTTAACGCGGCGTGGACTGCAGGAGAATCGAATGCTTTGTTTGGTAAACAAGGAAATAGGTCAGAAAATAGGCACCCATGCTTCGCGTTCTAGAAAATCTTTAAGCAAAAAAAAAATTTCTTTTCACTGTGAGAGTAATTTCACTGTGAGAGTAATTTCGCAAGGTCTAAAAGACAAAATAGAAGACGGGATAACGAAGCATGCACAGGGGAGCCAAACTACTTACAGGTAAGGATAGCTGTATAGTGAAAGTGGTAGATTCAAAAATGGCTCGCTAGAGAAAAAACAAAATTCTGGCCATATCTGTTTCGCAAGTCTACATAAGACGGCCCAGATTGGGAATAAAATAATTCGTTTTTAGAGCCAGAGCTCTGCTCCATGGGGTACAACTTCCGATTTCGATGTGGATGAGACAATGACCTTCAATGCCTCACAAGGACAAACCGAACTTAACTGCGTGGTGGAATGGCCCAAGCAATGACAGTATGATCACGTTATCACGACTATGACTATGGGGTACCTGACCTTGACCTTTGACCTTGATATTTGATTTGAGACAGTGGAGTGCATGCTTAATAGAGCTTTCACTCGTATAACTATGTTCAAGCAACGTTGAACACCGCCATTTTTTTTTTTACATTCTACACGAGGTCCTTCACTTTTTTCGCGTAAGGCTCTATGACCGACGCCGACAAGTTACAACCAAGGCTTTGACGACACGCGCAATATTTCGTACTGCTACATGCTAATCAAAGAGTTTGTGTGGGACACGCTATAGTTCCCTGCAAGCTTCTCCTAACCTCAGTGTTTAAAAGCAGTCAACAAGCAGCAGTTTACTACCAGTAGAGTTCAAGTTTTGGATGTAAGAAGCTTAGTGGTGAGGAACGTATGAACAGGACATCCGTTAGGTGGATGACCCAAGAAAAAAAACAACTTCCTGCCCGCACTTTGAAAAGGTTAGTCGGGAAGACATAGAAATTGCCAGGAAAATCCTAAAAGGAGACTAGAGGGACACTTAAGCTTCACCTTTAATGGAAGGGCACGATAGCGGTAACGGGTCCCTCATCTGCTTCAGATCCTCCGAGTACTCGCACCACGATTCCCTTCTCACCGCACGACGCTTCTTTACTCCACACAATCATGTTTCTTATCACAAGGGTTTCATAGGGCGGCTTAGCTGGCTGCCCTATCCCGGCCAAGCACAATCTTGTGACCCTAGGCGTCCCTCATAGCCTGAGTCGCTTTGGGACATTAACCCCCATTAACTCCTCAAACCTCTTCCCCCCCCCCCCCCCCCCCCCCCCCGCTGCCTAATGAGATACTCGCTTCTCCATCATGCTATAAAAAAACGAAGGTTTCAAACAACGTTTCTATAAAAAATATTTCGTTACTACTCACAAAATCAGTATTGCATGAGAATGTAACTCGATTCTAACTCATTCCGCATTCACTCCTAATTGTTGAGCATCTAATTCGGCGTTCATCGATTCGGTTTACGCTGAACGCTTATCTAATCCAACACGACTTAAGTTTTAATGCAATCAGTATCTTCCTGTGGTTCCAGTTCCCTGTAATCGGTCACCGTCCAGCCTTTCTTCAGCTTGGCCACCATTATGAAAACGACCATGCGTACCGGAGAGTGATATCAAGTAAATCAAGCCTCACGGCAACCACAAATAAGAAAAAAGCTCTACCGGTCCGAGATGCCGCGCAGCAGAAAACGCTGCGTTCTTCTTGTAACACGAGAAATTGGGTCTGTTGTGTAAATCCTCTCAACCACGAAAACACTGCCTTTTGGAAGGTTCGCTTTCGTAACCTCTCATTCCCCCCCGTTCTTCCCAGAGTTCCGCGCAGGCAGAGACGCCTTTTCCGCCAATCGAGTAAGTGCACGAAAGCCGTAGACAGGTGTGTCAAGCGCACGCATGGAAGAAAATCATCGGAAACATCCACGAGTGATGAAGGTGATTGATACCGAGCAAGCGTGAATGTGATCGGCGCATAGCGGAACGTTACAGTGCATTGTGGTGAAAGAAAAAGAAAGAAACTTTGCGCGGTAGTGTCCTCACCACTCAGAATCTCCTGTCCTGGCGCAGTGAAATACAAGTTTATGCTTGTGGGTAGCTGATTTCTAAGTGATCAATAGCGCCAGAAAAAGACGAAATAAGTAAACATCAGTGAAGCAGAGCTCAAAGCACACAAGTAGGTACATGAACCAAGAAGGAAGACAAGCGGTAGGGCTGACTTGCAGCTGAATATTTTATTCGAGACAAGCGCACTATAGTATATGGTAGCTAGCAGATGCATTAAACAAACAAGAAAGAAAGGTCATGTAAATCATGAAAAAGCCAAGTGAGGAATGGTATGGGAGCCCTGCAACACATACTTTTATAGTTTTATTCGCTTGGTTTTCGCTTCTTTGTCGAGCTTGTCTTTTTTTGTTGTTGTTGTTTCTTGTTCGTCTGCTCTGTGTGCGGCTATATATGCTGTGCTTGCCGTGAATAAAATTTTCACCAGGAAGCCACAGGCTTAGGTTGTGCACTTGTTAGCCTGCCTCGTTTATTTTAATCATCATATCTTTAACATCAGTGCATCCGCGTTCTGTGATTAATGTGTGGACGTGCTGATAAAATGCGACTAAAACAAACGGCTGTCAAATAGAGCATAAAAATAAAAAAGACATCAATCAAGTGAAGAATAGCCGGTGCCACGATTACTGTGATAAAGATAGAGCCGCAATGGCGGCTCTGCCATTCACTGCGCTGCAAACGAAAAAAAATACTCCCAAGTTCATTAACGGGACGGCCACACTAAATCTCTCGATGCAGATCCGGCAAACATAAAAGCGGATATCGGGCAGGGAAAAAAACCCTCATATATTAAAAGAAGATTTCGGACTGAAGTATGTGCTAAAGTCGCTAGAATGAAAGGTCGATTCCTAGGAACTATTAGTTTTTTTTTTCCCCCCCGCAAATGCAGTTTGAAAACTTCTCATGCCGCAAGATCGATCATAAGCATCAACATGTATGTTGCCGTCTTGTTTTGAATGTGAAGTTACTTTGCTCAGTTCCTGATTGACAATAAGGCAGCCACATGCTGCTCTGGCTATTTCCAGATATATCTGACGCCGGTTATAGGCAAGCTTAAAGCATTGTGTTCAGAAGTATGGCGTGGCTTTAACGGTACTTTCATGAGCCTAAAAAGTGCGAACACAGTCCATTTCATTTCATTTCATTTTATTTCCTTAAAGGCCCCATGCCTGGGGTATTACATAAGAGGTGGGAACTAATAAACAAAACGTTCTTACAACTGCACATAATTTGTTACATTGTCATTGAACTTGGATGACCAGTTGATGGTGGCAATGTCGCTTGGAAGGCCGTTCCATTATGCAGCTCTGCGGGGAAAAAAGGAATTGGAAAAGGTGACAGTGTGCGAGAGTGGACGGGCCACATGAAAATGACGACTAATGCGGAGTGATAAGCGTGCTGGGGGAGGAAGAATATAAGGAGCGGCGCACATGGGGCTATTAAAGATTTTATGAAATAAAGATAAGCTGGAAGTGCGACGACGGAGTAATAAGGACGGTAAACCGGATGCCGTTGGTTCGGAATGAACCAGATAGCAAAGCACTGAGGACGAGGTGCTGAACGTGGTGGCTGAGGTCGGCGCTTACAACTGAACTGGACAGGCGTTTTCAGCTGGATTATTTTCTACGTGCTGAGATCCATTTGTGCATTAATCCGCTGGCGAAAGGTTACTTCACAAACCTTCTGTGGCGCAGACGCTGATTGGAGCGTTGCCGCCAGGAGGAAACGTTCACGTTCAAACCCGGGGCAGTCACAAAGTAGGTGCTCAATTGTCTCATCGCAGCCGCAGCTCTCACACACTTGAAAGAATGTCATTGTGATGAAGTAGAGTCCGCATTTGTAAACGCCACTCCCGGCCACAGGCACACAACAGCGTAGCATAGCAACAGGAGAGGCCGGACAATGGATGGAATAGAAGTAATGGGTCGAGGGGGTGCGAAAGGCGTGCCGAGTTTCAAGGGGCAGACCATACGCTGTTGTCTCGTAAACGGAAAAAAAAAAACCAGCCACACAAGACGACGGACAAGAAGAGTGTACACACCACAACGACTCCAGTCGTTGTGGTGTGTACACTCTTCTTGTCCGTCGTCTTGTGTGACTGTTTTTTTTTTCCGCTTACAATGTACCAACTGGCCCGCATTTCAACCTTGCAGTTGTCTCGTTTCAGCCAAATACTCGCAGCTTTCTTTCTGCGTCGTCTCGTCGTCTCTTCTCAGTGGTACCTGGACAATGTTGGCACTGCCATGGGCTGATCGCGCTGCAGTGTCAGCTGCATCGTTTCCGACATTTCCCCTGTGTCAGCGTCAAAAAAAAAATGAAGTACCTTCGTTCAGTCTTTATCAAACAGTATAAAACCCAAAGCATATACTTCTGGGCCAAGCTAGGCGGCTAGTTATGCAATATCAGCGTTCCAGACCACTTAAAGGAGGGAAGAACTTCGGACCGCACTACTCCGGAAGTTTAAACTTCCGCACATTCCAGAAGGGCTCCACCACATGGCTTAGGAAGAAACCCGGTTACCTGTTTAGTTTGGACAAAGGCCGTATATAAGCCTACTTACTAGGTGGCGTGAAGTCTAAAGTCTCCTTAATCCGAGCTTAATTATTAGCCTAGCATTGTGTCCTATGTTATCGCGCTTGCCATTTAGGCAAGGAACCTTGCCCGTGTCCTAGTCCACAATGTAATAAAGTACCCCGCACATATATTTTAAATAAGCCAATTGTACGTGCACTGATTGCATCGTACATTAGCCAACAGATTTGTGCCTGCGTTAAAAATTCTATGAATGGTCGGTCTCATCCATTGTTCAACGTATACTTCAATTTACTGACCCGTTCACGTGCTCAGTCATTCACTTATTCGTTCGAATTGATCCGCCCAACATCTGGCTAATTACTTTTGCATCGACCGAGTCTAACTCCACTGCTGCTCGTCGTGCGGGCTCCGAAGAAGCGTCGAAGAAATCTCTTCCCCTTCGCAAAGTGCGGAGACAGACAATCGAACGTGCATAGGACCCAGATAGAAAATCAATAGTCTAGTTTTTTACGTTTCTCTCATGGTTAATGTTACTTATTTATGTTGTTTTTCTCTTTTTCTTGGGCACATGAGCAGCCGGCTGAGGATCTTCTTGAGCGGTCCGACTAGTTTCTTCGCGTACCGATCCGACGGCGTCACCCTGATTACGTCGCATGATTCTTTGTTTTTCAAGCACATGTGAGCGAGAGCCTTCCAAAGTGCACACAAGTGTCGCGTCGTCTCGCTCTGTTCGTACAGCTCCAGTGTCATTGTCATCAGAGCAACCACCGCATCACACAGTCTATAAGCGATCAAATAAAATTCAGCCTGTTCTTGAAGCCTAGAGAATAAACGAGGGTAGTAAGAGTTTAGAAAACGCGCCTAGATAATGCATTAAGGTGAGGCGTTTGTTGTTTCATCGATTTTATATATCTTCCTCTCCCCATATGTTCAATTAATTTCTGGCAACG
Source organism: Amblyomma mixtum (assembly GCF_055824585.1). Taxonomy (NCBI): domain Eukaryota; kingdom Metazoa; phylum Arthropoda; class Arachnida; order Ixodida; family Ixodidae; genus Amblyomma; species Amblyomma mixtum. The sequence goes on along the minus strand of NC_143020.1, from coordinate 118,508,092 downwards.
TAATACATTTTTGTCGCGCTTTATGCTATTTGAAATTTGGGCAACCCTGTTTCACAGTGCCTCCAGGTCAGAAACGTGATCCAAACAAATAAAAAAAGAATTATTTCAAAGACTTGACACTGAAGTAATTTGTTATTTCTCAGAATTGATGTAGAAGGCGAAGCCGCAAAAAAGGACGCCACTAGGGCTCTGCTCGCAACTAAGATTCATTAGTCGGCGTTGTGTACACAGCGTTGCCCAAAATTCTAAACTCAACTAGCGACGATAATGGCCGGCAGGAAGGCATTTCGCATATGGGAGCAATAACGGTAGAGCATACTATGTGGGAAAAGAGATGGATAGTGTGAAGATACCTTGATGTGTCACTGCACAAAGAGGCAATCAGATTGTTTGTACTGGATATTTAGCGTTCGTTAGTTGAGTTGATCAAGATATGTTTTGCATTCGACGAAAAAAATAATTTCACTTGATATCACTTGTTGTTATTTATGTTCTTGCTGCTGATTTTACGTTGTTACTGTTATTGTTTACCTCCTTTTTATTCATTAATTCCTGCGCTCTTTCTTCTTACAAAATATGCCGCACCACCTTAAGAAACATTCCCCTGATTTTGACCATTAGATTTATCTACCTACCTACCTACCTCGCCTAGATATCAATCCGTTTATAAAGCTTGAGCCGCACCTGCTACACGTTGAGATGCTTATGTGAAGCATTCATCTGAGTCGTCGAGTGGCGGGGAAAAGAGCAGCACATAGGCTTTTTGCTGCCTAGCAAACAGCATCTAAGACACAAATAGTCTTGGGGTCGATGTTCACTATGAACAAAAATTGTATGGTGGGATCCTCAGCGCCAGCTGTCTAGAAAAAAATTATTTATATACGTACACATGTCAAGGTTACCGGATACATTGACATTCACAAGTATACGTAACGCGAAGCATGGAAGGGGAGCCAGTTAGAGAGGTACCATAAGCAAATTTGAGTAAATAACAGAAATTTCTCATGGGCGATGTATAACGGGAAAGCATACCTGTTGAAAGAAGATTGAAACGGCAATAACTTGACCCAGCTTCAATTCCCAAATCGGAGCAGACGTCTCTGCAACTTCGCCAACATTCATCGTAAAAATAGCGGTACTCTTATAACAACGCAAGAAGTGAAGAAGATAGTGAACGTGCCTAGTGAGATTTGTTTCTCTCTTGCGTTTATTATAGCTCTGGTGCTTCCACGGTAAATGTCACCAACTCTCATATCCAAGCAAACTTTCTTTTCCATCCTTCGATGCCTAAAAGCACTAGCAGAAAGATTTTCCGTGTGCTCAAGATTTATCGTTAACAATAGCGAAACAATCCCCTTGTACAATAAAGATCTCGCGGCCATACCATAAATTATAGAGGGCACTACGAACGCTCTCTTATGTCCTTTGAACTCTCAGCGTATCTGCATGGAGGGCTGTGCGCTCCTTCGCAGGAAAGCTTTTCTCGGGATCGTTTGGAATATCGGGGCTTTCAAGCGCGGACCAGCATAGGTCGATCGAAAAATCGCGTAGAAAGGAACATTTTCCCGATAAAGAACGTTCGAATGTGATCGTATTTTCAAAGCACAACCGAGGAGAGAGATGCTCGATGGTCTTCAAAGATATAGTTACCCAAAACAGGAAACAGCCCTGCAATCCTGCAGAACCGTTTGAGCGTACAGAATGTCGCAAATACCGCTGTTCTTGAGAATGTCCGTCAACAGAATGCATCATTTCAGAGTGAAACGAGAATTGTTTTTATCGAAACTGTATTTTCCACAAAGTGAAAGTTCGATGATCGCCGATACGTACACCGTTGATGGCATTTCAAATCCGAACAAGCCGCGTACACCAGCCTTTCCAAACCTTTTCTTTTTCTCAGGATGTAGCGGCTAAGTGTCTTTCAATTTTTTCTTACTGTCCCAGCGCCTGTACGTCGTTGGATTTTTCTTTGCAATATCGGGTGCATATATTCTTTCGTTTCAGTGGAAGCAATATACTTTCGGTCGCTCACAACGAAACTGCGAGGACCAGGTTTTCAGCGGCTGGGATTCGGCAGCAAAGAACGTCTGTGCCAATGTTGCACTGATAAACGGTAAAATGTTTTCTTTAATTCACTCATTTTTTCCATGTTTCCATATTTATCAACCCCCATTATCTGATTCTTTTCTTAGAGAGTACAATTCCATTAAGCTTACAAAAATCGTAATTCACGATGGTAACGAGAGGTTCCGCTTTTCCGCTGCATTTCTTCGAGCTTTGTGCGTGTGCGTCTAATTATTAATTCCTTGTAGTTGACATGCAGATTATTCGATTCGCTCGCGAAATGGACATCATGCATAATTAATAACTGCGCCGAGCTCTCAGATCTTCAAACTGAATACATAATCAGTTCGCGCAAAATTAATGAGGATCGCCGGCTGCAGATAGCGTCTGAGTGTGATAATATGTCCTCACTATTCCCTTTCAGAATTATGTATAAAATGTGCTGTCGTAAGTTCTGCTTAGCAATTCTAAGTTCGTCTATTGAAGTGCGTCTCGAAATAGTGTCGTGCTTTCATTTTGTCTCTAAACTTGTTCGTAAGAAAGCGCAAATTCGCAAACGAAAAGAATTCACACGGGTGCCTAATTTCATTATGTGTTGGCAATGGGACAGCGTCAGTAGCTGTTGATGCCTTTAAGGGAAGTGGTGTCACTTTTCGTCTGATGACGTCACTTCCACCCAGCCAATGGGAACGCTACCGTCTGGTGACACCACTTACCTCCACCCAATGGAAATTCTACGGCTTGGTTACGTCACCCCTCCTCAGCCAATGGGAATGCTCCGGTCCGTGGCGACACTTCCCTTCAGCCAATTGTTGAATTTCACAAGCCATAAGAGGATAACACGAGCTCAGTAATAGGAAGCAATGTTTCGTCGCAAAACAGGTTAATTTCTAATCCGGTTTCTTTATCGCAAGAAACTATATTTATAACGGTACTAAAAGATGTCTTATGAGGCCACTCCCGTGTTGAATCCCCACTTCATAATTGCAAATAGGTACATATTTGTTCTTGTGTGGCACAAAAAATCTTGGCCAAGTTGAAGTACTTTTCTAATTTAGGTGAGGGACCACAGTGATCTGGGACTTCACCAGAAATTATGACGCGAAGTCGCTTTACACAGCGAAGTTAACGTTTTTAATCTTGTCAAACATCGAACAGGAGTAGTGAGTCCAATTAGAAAAAACCAGCGCTGATCTGTGAGCTTTGTTGTGGCCAAATGCATATAGTGGCCCTAGTTCCTTCATCGTTCAAAACGTGCCAACTTGGTATGTATCTCCTACTAAATAACCACAGCATAAAAATAACAGGCAACGCTCGCTTGCTCAGCGTAGTGTCCAAACACTGAATTCCTTCACATCTCCTCGCTCCTTGTGAACAGAGGTTCTTAAGCATGCAGCCCCAACTGCCTTCCAAAGCAATCTACATTCCTGCGGCCCACGGAAGGAGCGAATAAGGTCAGTTATTCCGAGCGTGAATGCTCGTCTTGTGATGAGACCATGCGTCGAATGCCTGAGAGATATGTAGATTGCTGCAGCGTGACCTGGATCAATAAACTGGACAGCACTGCACCGCTTGCACTCACTTCTGATTACAGCTAGGAATCCCTGAACGGTGCACCATGGGGAACGAAAGCGCTTCATCTCGCAATTTTTTTTGTTTAGTTTGGTTTGATTTGGTTTGGTTTGGTTTGGTTTGGTTTGGTTTGGTTTGGTTTGGTTTGGTTTGGTTTGGTTTATGGGGTTTAACGTCGAAAAGCAACTCGGGCTATGAGGGACGCCGTAGTGGAGGGCTGTGCGTAATTTCGACCACTTGGGGTTATTTAACTAGCACTGACATCGCACAGTATACGGGCCTCTAGCATTTCGCCTTCATCGAAATGCGACCGCCTTGCCGGACTCGAAGCCACGTTATTCGGGTCAGCAGCCGAGCATCCCGACACCATCCAATGCGTGATGTCGTGCGCGAGATAGAGGATGTCTCTCGAAAGTTCTCCTCTAAACAAAGAGAATTCTTTCGAGAACGACCAATTTCTTAATGCCTATGCACGACAGAGCGACTGGGACGTACATCGCTCTAAGCCTCGTGAGTAGAGCACAGGATGTAGATGAAAAAAATCGCGGAACACCATCGATTTTCTTCGGTACCGTGAAAGAGAATGCCGACGAATGCGTCCTGGTGTAGGTGGGGAAGCAGGTAAACCCATGAATTGTTGTTCCACAGGACAACTTGTTTCACGAGTCAGCGCCTGTATTCCGCAGCTACAGTGTAACTGACGAGAGACAGTTTAGCAAGACACAGCAAAGCGCTAACCCGCAAATAAATAATTCTTGCCTTTGTGTAGGCTAGTTGGTGCATAATTACGAAAAAGTAACACGCCGCAAAAAAAAAGGGACACTTGGAGCGCTGTATGAAGTCTTTGTGTCTCTCACGGTGTCTGAGTTTTATTCGCGCCGCATCAGTTTTTCGAACTCCCCTACTGGCAACCGGAATTGAACAAACAATGCACACATGCTTTCAGTATAAAACAGAAATACTAACCTACAACTCGCACTTGTCAACGTTCACAGTCATTGTAACATTTTTGCACCTGTGACAGCGCTACGGAGCGTAGACTAATAAATTCGTCCTAGAGCGTTGCTTCATATTGTGCTTCAAATAATATTGTGCTTCATTCCATATTTTTCTTCAGTAAATTCATATGCACTTCAATTACTTCTTTTCTCAACGAGTCGCGCGCTTTCTGCTTATCACAATGCACTCCTTACACAATTCTTCAGAAGCGTTGGTGTCATCGCCACTTTGCAGTCCTTGCAGTGCTTTGCTACCCGACCAAAGAGCACTCAGCGCGCAAAGGTTCCACTAAATTTCTTTTTCTTGTTTGATTGTCACTTGCATTCTCGTTACGACAGCATTCGAATGTCCGTGCCACCGAGCTGATTTTTGTTTGCTTTTTATTAGGTATGATTTCGCCCAACGCTCGGTCCCGAAGCCTTCATATCTGCTGGCGTTTTACCTGTCCGCCTGCCATGCCATTGTATCACCACACCTGTCATGGCGGTATCCATTGAGGCATCGCGGCTGATTCTTCACGCTCAAAGAAGCCCAACCCTTTTTTCGCTAAAAGGTATTGCTTAAGCTCCTTCTTGGGCCCGCAGCAAGGAGTGACCCAATTCACTAAACGGTATTACGTTATCACCACGTCACTGAATTAGTGTGCCTTTAGCCAAGCGGCTCGCGTAAGGTCTTAGAGCCACGTTTGCTCTTGTTTCTTAATAGGGCGTCCAAGCTCACAGCCCAAAACGAACCTACCCACCCCGCAGAGCCTCCTTTCTTCGTCGTTCGCTTATTCCCAGTGCATTACGAGGCCCCCTTCTTTGGCTCGCATCGCTTACACAACACTTGCCAGGCAAGGATCTTCGCGACGCCTTTCAGCGAGCCAGCGGCAAGCCCTTTCAATGGGTCTTACGTTCTGATAGCTTTTCTTTCCTTTTTCTTTCCGTTCCTTTCTTTGCATTCAGTGTGTTGTCTCCGTGTACCCCTGCCTACGCGCCGCTATCCTCTGCCCGTGTAGGATTCGTGGCGATGTTGTCGTGGGTAGGGAGAGACTGCGGAAAACGTGACCCAGGCTTCACGTGGTGGGTCTTCCCCGGGAGACGTCGCGCCAGACGGACATGGCGGTGCGCCTCCGATGTTATGGCGCGCTCTTACGCCATCTCCAGGGCTCAGGAATTCGGCTGAGTGACGTCGGCAGTGTCTAAGCATCGTAACGCGGACAGGTTGCCCGGGGGCTGCATGTAAGAAACAAGAATAACCGGTTGTCAAAAGACCCCTAGAAGAACTGCAATAAACAACAAATACAGAGAAATACTGGAAGAGTCCAGTGCCTCTTTCAATGACGGTGTAGTTCTTGGGTTAATCTGTGAAATCTTTAGAGTGTAATTAGAACAAAACCCTTTGACATGGGACTTAAAAAGAAGCCCCCTACGGTACGTGCCCGTTCTCATGTCCTATGTAAATTATCTATCTATCGATTATTTCTCGGTGACATAACATGGTTTGCAAATTAAATGAAATCAAATAAGGATTCATAGGAAGAAGGGATAGATGCACAGACAATAGTATGCCGACGAAGGTCTCAAGGTCAGAAGACTCTAACGGAACCCTATATAGATAATTTGTAAACTAAATTCTAAATAAAAAACAAAAATAGGTGTTTATACGATATTTATACGACCACGAAAGCGCGCGGCGAAGCGTTCCGGGCTGCTCCGGCAACCGTGTAGGACGGTCCAGTTACTTCTGTCCGCGATAGTACGCACAGTCTTGGTCAAAATTCTTAAGCCCAAAGGCTTTTCGCTTCAGCCGAATAACGGATCTATTACGGCACTATTAAAGAACGAAGGACGTTGAAATGCAAGCGGAAGCTTTCTTCTGGATGAAGAGACGCTTCCTGCTTGACTTGTGTTTTGAATGATCCTCTACACGGAGCAGGTGAACGCTGCAGGTGAATGCTGTGGCCTTAGGACTTTTGACCGAGACTGTACGTGTTGGTGTGGGGCTTCAGATTATGCCTCATAAGACGTTCAGGCTTTTCTATGCAGAAAAAAATTTTGGTGCAATACAGTGAAAACAGAACTGCGCTTCTTCCGAAAGATTGATCTGTGCGCCGAGAGTGTTATGGACAACGTCGTGACGTCACTACACTTCAGTCAACTGCCAATTTCCTAGAAGCCTTATTACGATGCATGAGAAGAACAAAAATAAAGCTTCCCATTTTGTGAAGCGTGAACTTTTCTTTCATCTTAAATCTGTCATCTTTCTTGTGCCAAAACCATGGCGAGAAAAGGCGCCCTTCTTCATACGCCATCGCCGAGAGGAGACATGCGCCCCTCCCTTCGAATTACTGCACGCCCAAGGTTAGGCGGTGGGTGTTTCCGATTGGAGATTTAGGGCATCATGTGAATGAAGCTTTAAGTACGATTCCATTCATTCTATTGTAGTCTTACGGCCTTAGGATTTCGAGCTAAAGAAAATGCACTGATCCTATTTTTGGCGCCGCGTTGATATGACGATACGCCGGTGTGTGGCGCCTACGACGCGGAGCGTGAAATTTTTTTCGTGCGAGCGATTTACTGAAAGTGTTCAAGGGACTCAACAGTGCCGCGAATTTCGACCCTCCTTTTTATTTTTACGAAACACAGAGAGCTGAGCCTTAAAAGATGTGCACAAACGAATGAAAGCAAGTCAAAATCATTGCTTCGAAATCGCTCCTATAGTGGGTTTCACTTGCGATTTGAAATGGAACCGGAATAAGCTCACGATTTCAATTGAACACTCACAAATGTTCGAAAAATGTCCAAAACACGCATCTATATGGATATGGATTTCTAGCGGGTATGGACGGACGCAAATCGGGGAAATAAAAAGGGTGTCGTAAACACTGTTTCTATAAAGGTTACGTGCGCCTTCCTTGATCTGTTTATACAACGGAAAGCTTATAAAATGCTTTCGCGAAAAGAATTTGTTCAATCCATATTCCAGAGGGAATTCCTGAAAAGGAAACTTCGCGCGCATAACCGGCACGTGTCGAAGGTCGAAGGACACGTTGGTATCTGCACGCAGGCGTTTTTGTGGAGCAGCGAAAATACGTATTGAAAATTTTTTAAACTTTAAGTTTTCGACAAATATTTAGGGATAGAAAATTCCCCATTGGGTGAAAAAAAAGAAAGCTCGCAATTGGCAGAAATTGTCAAAAAGCACCACTTCCACGTAAAGGAAAGCAAAACGAAACAATAAAAGTAGGTGTTCGCCTGTGCTGTGTAAGGAAATTGATACTGGCAAGCCAGACGACGTGTCACGACAGATTGACACCCCCCCCCCAACCAGCACCGGGAATCAACACAATATTGGCAACGTATTTTCAAAGGCCGATCCAACAAAGGACAAGAGTGAAACCGTCCATTTACTACATTGGACCAATTATCTGTGCTGATCGGGCCGAGATTCTTCCTCAGCATGAAAATGCAAACTTTCAGATGCATCCCTAACGATGGCGATCTGTTTGACGGACTTCCGAAGGTGTTTTGTGTATATTTAGCTTGTTTAGTTTTGCGCATCCTCCTTTCTTTCACTCGTGCCGCTATATTTCCTTTTATCTTCGTTTACTCTTCGTGGAAGGCACTTGACTCATCGATTTTTTTCCTAGCGGGTGCTTCTCTCTTTCCCGCTAGATGCCTTCTCATCTGAGGCCTCAGAGATGTTTGCCGCCTCCCTGACTTCTTGCAAACTGGGAGTTGAGAGACGGAGCCGCCCCCTTGCGGCGGTGTCAACAGAAGCGGAGTCCTTCCAGCATCCGAAGCGCGTTCTTGTGGACTTTTCGACGGGGCCGCTGTTTACCGGACCGGCGTCGATCGGTCTGGAGTGGTTGCTCCGACAGAGAGACCTCGAAACTCCGTCGTCAGCCGGGAATTCTTTGAAGCAATAAAAATAAATACAGAAAAAAAGCTAGCAAAACAAACAAAACGGGAATATCTGGCTGGACACCGCTGATATTGAGTTCAGGACCGGATGGAATGAAGGCTCGTGGTTTTCTTGTGTTTGCCGACGTGCAGTCTGGAAAATAAAGCTGAGAGAATAAATAAAATCAGCGCAAGCACAAGACGCGGTTCAGCTGTGAGGACTTAGTTGGAAATACAGCGTGTTTGGGGAGGGCTGTGCGGCACAGGTCTTCTTTGGAGCGAGTGAAAACGAAAGAACGCCTTCAAAATAACAAGAAAGAAACACAGAGGAAACTTCTTAGTGTCAGGGTCACGGGCAGATATATTTAGCTGGATTTCGTATATGAGATTCCTTGAGGAGTGGCGAGTTCCGGGAGTCCAGCGTCAGGAATGGCGTGTTGATGTTTCTCTGGAGAGGTTTCAAAAATAAACGGGGTAGAGGGTGTTTCTTCTAGCGAAGTTCTTGGAGATTGGTTCAGATGGAGTTTGCCCCAACCATCGAAAGAGTCCGGTGAAGAACGGAAGCCACAGGTATAGCGTATTCTGAAGCAAGCCCACACCACAGCTTTCGCTCTCTAACCACGTTCAACAGTAGTTTAATCACAACTAATTTTTATGGGGGTTTCGCGAAGGACACTGCTTGGAAGTGTTAACGGTCCTTGGATGCATTTCTCCTCCAGGTGCTTATATTTTGGCGCTCTAAGTTTGGCTGCAACGCTTTCCTCTTCGCCTTATCGGACGACGCTGACGTTATATGCCAATCTAGTATCATAGAAAGCCTCAGTTAAACACTGGGCTGGGCAAGTTACAGTCAAAAGAACTCTGAGGAACAACGTTTTTGCAAAAACTAAAAGCATGTCCAACATTCTTGTAAAAAAATTTACATATTGAAAACCTTCAAGGTACCGAAATGTAAACATTGAAGACAAGGTCCATTCTTCCGATATATTGTAAAATCTTCCTTTTATAGTGTTTCCATCACTCGCATTAAGCAGTTAAGATAGCCATAGAAAACCAATGGGAGACGCTTTCGCCCATAGCAACAACGTTAATGGCAAAAGAATGCAAGTCTGCCTAAGGGAGATCTGGGGCTGCATTAATTTTTATAATGAAATCTTACAACACATGAAAAAATTGCGCTCATAAACTCTTTATCATTCAAAAATGCTTTTGCCCAGAATTGTTGGGAATGAATTTAAGCCTTTGTCTAAACCCAGATAATGCCATGGAGAACTACAAATATAACTAAAGCATGCCTTAGTTCATTGTGTAATTCCTAAACCTGCATCCCTAGGCAGCTGCGAACACGCAGAAGCGATGTACTCGAAAGCCCCACCGCCGCATTGTTGACGCCACATTGGGGATGTGCGAAGGAAACAGCTGCGCCACACATTCGTATGCAGATAACGCTGGAGCCATTGTGTGGATGCGCTTTGCTATGCAAAATGACCGCTCGCGTGTTATTTGAAGCAGTCCTTTTCGAGTGCACTTTGAGCAACGAGAGACTATAAATAGTTCGCACACAAGAGTTATAAAGGTTAAGTGTGACATGAATTTCTTCGTGTTTTTTTTTTTTTGCACTAACCTTGGTCCTTCTAGCCATATTGGTAATGGTAATGGCAGTTTTTTAGGAGGCTGGTATTTTACTGATTAGATTTTCTCTATTTTCTGGAATTCGTTGTTTATCATCTGTCACTTCGAAACATGCTATCTTCGTAATTTTTCCTCTTGCATTATCCTGGTTATCCTCTGCTACGAATCACAGGATTGTAATTTTGTTATGCCTTTGAGTGAGGAGACGTTGGTAAAACGTTGAAATGACGAGTCCGCTTTTCTTGCAAACAGTTAAGAGAATACCTATATTTCTACAAACTGTCTACGAAACTGTAAGTGATACACGATAGACACGGAACCAATATAGCCCACTACCAAACATGATAAAAAAGGAAAAGTAGGTTAAGCTGAATGTAGTTTTATTGACCACATGAAATATAAGATTACTGAAATCAATAGCGTGGGTTTAATGCAGGGATAATCACAAGGTTCAGTGTAAGAAAGTTGTCTTGGGCCATATTCTTTTTATCTACTACGTGGATTCTTAAAGCTATACAAAGCAAAGACTTCAAACCTCGCTTTGGCCAAATTTAGAAAAATTAATTGTGGTACACGACAAAGCGGCCCTGAGAGATTAATTGCTACAATCTATGCGAGGCGATACATACGACGGATGCAGCCTAGACAAAGACTGGCACGACCTATCTGGAGATGATGAAGGGAACATGACAATCTCTTTATTGCAGTTTCTCGGTATTCTAAGTATTGTTAAAAATAGCATGACTACATCATTATAATCATCAGGTGAATTGAGTCTACTGCGGGACGAGGCCACTCCCGACGGGCCCGAGCTATCGCTTTGGCATTAGCCGCGACAAAGTTTTTCGACCAAATTTTCTGCACACTCTTCACGTCGTCTGACTCAGTTGAATGACCCGGATTATGCTTCACAACTCAACTGTTAAGCGCCCATTCCTGGCTTGAGCGGTATCCGATGGTGGCGTAGCAGATCACGTGACCATGTCGTGGTGAGGTCACATTCCGTGACCATGATAGAGTCATGGTCTATTCGTGTTTCACTCTATTCGTGTTTCATCGGTCACATGATATCGCTTAATCAGGACGTCATCGAGAACTGGGAGCCTTACTAGCGCGGTCTTACGAGCATAGACGGTGCTGTCGAAACCTATCACGTGACCAGAGCAGCAAAAACAGGCAGAGCTGGCCAAGGAAACAAGGGTCGTGGGACGCAATGAATTGGACCACTGTTGTGATGCGTGGTTCATCAGACGCGCGCGTTGAACGCGCGTTCCTGCGAAGGAGCAGGCAGGTTGCGCGCGCGTTCATGAGCGCGCCTTCATGCGAAGAAGCAGACAAGTTTCCAGGGGCGAACGCGGCGTTTATTCCCGCATGTTCGTCGGTGCGTGGCTGGCTGAGAATAGCCCACCCGTAGGTTGCGGCGCACGCCTTTTATTCGTTTCTGGTGCGCCTGCGCAACCACCACAGATCGCGACGCAGAAACACAAATCACCACAGCATGCGACAGCGGCCTTGGTGAAACGCACTAGCTATAATGCCTAATCATAGTAACTAAGTTAAAGAAAAAAGAAACTGAAAATTCTCTGTCATCACAACAAGATTCTTTGCAATGTTTTTGACCATGAAGTTGTAGTAACAGAAATCCTTGCAGCATACAGCAAAATTTTGTGTTGTTTCCTACGTATGTTGTGTAAAAGAAAATTACTACAGAAGTACCGAGACGTACTACACAATAAACTACAGTACTACAACAAATACTGTAAAACAACACGAAACCCTGTTGCTACGACAAAACGACAAAGCATTTTATCGTATTTCTAGCACGATTCTGTCGTTGTTTTTCGACTGGGAATTTATTTCTCCTATTGGATAACGCTCTGGCACTATAATGAACCGGGAGCAGCAAGTTCTATTCGTCTAAAAGTCCTCCCGGCGTGCATTTATTCTTTTATTTTCGACTGAGATGTCCTCATCTTGTGTTTGCTTACTCACCCACGATGTCTTCTCTCTGTGCCGCAATGATGCACCTATCATTACCCGACTCGAGGGCGCAGGGGTCAAGATAATAGGATGCCGAACACGAGGACGCGTGTCCACCATATAAAAATGGCCTATAGAATCTCTATAGACTCCCAAAGGCTCTTTTGCTTCCTATATATTATTATTTTCGTCTATTCATAGTCTATAGACAAACATCAACTAAAAATGTATGGCCCTAATATAGATTGTCTAGAGACTGTCTCTAGGAATTGTGTTTCCTGTTAACTAGTCTATAGGACTTGCATATAAATTCTATAGACTTTCTATAGAAAAGATTCTGTGTATAACCTAAAGACTGTGTAAAGAAATGTTTATAGTTAGGTTTGGTTTATTGGGGTTTAACGTCCCAAAGCAACTTAGGCTATGAGGGCCGCAGAAATGTTTATAGTGGCAAATTCCATTCGCGGCGGCAGCGTTTCGATAGAGGCGTAAGACAAAGACTGCCGTGGGCTGTGCAATATAAGCGCACTTAAAGAATCCCAGTTGGTCGAAATTAATCCGGAGACGTTCATTAAGGTGCCTCTCTTTTTTTTGTTCCCTCTTTCACGGCCTCGTTCATCGCGCGGCGCGTTTGAAGTGTCCACCCAGAGATGGAGAACATTCCTCTCCTCAAAACCAATTTATTTGCTTCTTTTTTCAATGATTTTTTCCATTACTTCTTGCTGCCTGAAATTCTAGCATTTTCGTTATCCTCCTAGTTCCGGGTCGCTAAACAAGTACTCACAAAGCCCCTTGGTTGTTCTTCAAAGACTTCGTTAAGCGACTGTGTGTAAGGGGTGATTACGATAATTATTGATTTAAAAAGAACGAAAAGAACGCGTCAAATTGTTTTGATATGCGCTTGTTCATTAGGAACCAGGATTTGTTGTTCACTACTTTCTTCATGTGCGTGTGTGTATATATATAATATATATATATGTATATATTGTGACGAAGACGAAGCTGGCAGTGGCGCGGGACGGAGCGCCCGCGCTAGGCCAGCGGCCATTAAATCATCTCATAGCCATGGTTCACCACGTCTCATTCTTCGGCTGGCCGCCGCGTTACATTTGGTGTGAGGTGCTGGGGTCCCTTCATCGCCATCCTGGTCACGGAGCTTCGGCGTCCTGGGCCTGCCGTGGACGTCGGCCGTGAGTACCTGGTCAGCGCCGCACGGCCGTGCCCCAGCCCGCCCGACCTGAACCGACCTCGACGCTCACCCCAGCCCCGTCCCCCGCCCGGACCACACTACACGACGACCCAAGACCCGACGGACCCAAGACCCGACGGACCCAAGACCCCACCGACCCAAGACCCCACTGACCCAAACGTGAAGACACCGTCCCCCTGCCTCTGCCGTTCGGTGCGTCCAGAGACCTCGGCCGTCAGCCCCTGGCACCCTACGGCCCGGATGCTTCGTTGACCGGGACTCATTCTCTCATCTTTCTCATCGTGGCGGCCAGCACTGCCCCATCTTCTACATATTGTTCGATCCTTCACTCAAGACCATCGCCATTTCGCCGTCTGTTCGTCACCGATCGGGACGATCGCTCGGAGGCCCCGGGTAGTGTGACGAAGACGAAGCTGGCAGTGGCGCGGGACGGAGCGCCCGCGCTAGGCCAGCGGCCATTAAATCATCTCATAGCCATGGTTCACCACGTCTCATTCTTCGGCTGGCCGCCGCGTTACAATATATATATATATATATATATATATATATATATATATATATATATATATATATATATATATATATATATATATATATATATATATATATATATATATGCATACATACACATGCAGTAGCAGGTGTCATCGTTCAATGGGCCAGGGAGACTTGTAGAATGAAGGGGTCACAACATTCCGATTGCCTTCGTTTATTACCAACATTTTCGGACGGAGGACCGTCCTTCATCAGGGTACACAGACGTCTGTGTACCCTGATGATGGACGGTCCTCCGTCCGAAACTGTCGGTAATAAACGAAGATAATCGGAATGTTGTGACCCCTTCATTCTATATATATGCACTTTCTTCGTAAATATATAAGAAGGAGCCGCAGCTCTGACTGCGGCATCTCCAGTGGGGGACAACACGATCGAACAGCTTGTCTCTTTCCGGCGCCATCCCACTTCAATTTGCGATGACGTTCACCGCCCACCGTACGGACAGCCGCTTTCGCCCGTTCCTTCCGAAAAGAAGATGCTGGAGGGGGCATTGGCCGTCATCACCGCAAAAAGCAGCAAGCGCACTTGTCCGGCTTCCCGATGAAAGGTTTGCGGTTGCCAGCGGTGACAACGGGCAGGGGTTTTCCATCTCGCGTGACCGCTATTACTGCCCTTGGTGTTTTTCTTCCCCTGACGTACCACGTCGTTGGTTGATCTATATTGCCAGCTGTGCGTTGGCCAACATGCTTTTATCTAGATCCTCCTTGCCAGAACTAACAAAAACATCTTTTTTAGGCGATCTCTTTTTCAGCGCGCCAATCTGAAGAGCTGTTGTACTGTGGGTTGCTTTCTATTCAGGCGTACCCCAGTTGTACGCTATCTGTACGTTAACTTCGGTGTACACCGACTGTCACGTTATTGTGTAAAAGAATCACTTTTGAAGTGTGCCAGCCACCCAATATTTGCTGCCTTCATCATTCTGCCACGACATCCACAAGCTACGTGGCAAGAGAAATTCAGAAGTCCAGAGATGACACGCCAAATATTTTAATTGAATGCAATATCTTTCAGCTCTGTCACTTGCAAAATAAGTTACGGCCCAAAAGGTTGAACTTATTCAACCGATCTCGTACTTAAGCTATTGCAGAATAAAATGGTAATTGGCGGCAGGCAGTTTGATAAAGTTCCCGAAAGAAATATCTTAAGCTACCGGCTTCTTTTACCCAGAGGAAAAAGGAAAAGGCCTTTTTGAATATTCCCTGTGACAGTCTTCTTAAACTTTTGCACAGGTTACTGCGCAAAATTTTCCGCTTACCGTGTCTAATGCACTTATATAATTTAATATAATGTCGTGTACTCTACCTACTCTTGTTGTTGCTACCCAGTTCTGACCCACACAGGAATCACGAGCGCGCGCTCAACGGCAGGTACGTCGCTCACAGAACTAATTTATCTTTTCACAAGAACTTGAAGCGCCTATTTTAATGCACTCCGTGCGGGCTCTAATAATAAGGTTTTCTAAGCTCTTTCTCATTAAGTGACGTTTTCTGAGTGATTATAAGCGTGGTTAAAGCGAAAGGAGTTTTAAAACCTGCGTCTAATTATACCCTACCCTACTCCTGTTATTAATGCGATTGCATTACGGAAGCCCCGCGGGGCAAAAATGCGTCGTTGGTCGTAAGTCGCCCATTGGCTAGAAGAAAGTGACGTCATCATACAGGAGCAGTCCCATTGGTGGGAGGAAATTTACGTCACCAGACGGGAGCATTCCCATCGGCTGGAGAAAATTGACGCCATCAGTGCCTCAAGGCATCAAGGGCTGCTAATGCTGCTGCACTTCTAACACAATATAATGCTTTTCCCGTGAATACTTTTTTGATCAACAGTCCCCTGAAATCAAAATTAAACCAGCAAGAGGCGTTTCTAAAATTGGCAGGAATAATGAGTTGTATTGAGTGCACTACTAAAAAAAATCGAGTCATTATTGCACTACAGCGTCTTCAGAGTCGAATAGAAGTGTAAACGAAGTTTACGAGGACAACGCATGATAAAAAAGCCCGTAAAAGCACACAGGTATCTGTCATTTGCGATCACTCCCAACTAGGCCACATCCTTAAACTGAATGCACCAGTCAGGTATTGCGATTGAGTCGTTATTAGCAATTTCGGACAGCTCCTAGCAGGACCCTTTAAGCCTTGGGGCTTCAGGCACCGCTTTAATGGGAAAAGTTGTGTTTTTGGTGAAACTAATGCTAGAGGTCACGAACTTGGTTTTTACACGTTATTCAGGTTCTTAGTGATCTCCCGCACGCGTCAAACCAACGGCGTCTCTAAGCCTCATCTTAGGTATCCTCCAAAACTGTTGGAAGTTTAAACAATGGGCGTGTATGGAAACGGCAAAATTTTGGAGCGTTTTCGGGGAATAAAGTCTGAATTTTTGCGTAGTTTGCTGCTCTAGTCACTTTTTTCCAGAGCCTTCTAATCAAGCAGATACTATACTTTCCATTGTTCGATGCTATTTTTGTGAAAAAAAAAAAAAACAGGAGAATCGCCCAAAACTCAAGTTTCCACAACATTGTTACCCCATCTCACACTGTAAGAGTTTATGCCAAAGCGTCCATACGCATGTGTACAGCGCACCTTATCCTAACTACGATAAATTGCGCTGCATGTGTGCCGATTAGACACTAGTGTCTAACGCTGCATGAATACCGTAAAAAAAGGTTCCGAGATTGGAACCTTCACTAGCGCTGTATAAACTAGTCATTAGTTTCTTGTCAGTCGTCAAATAAAAGAATACAGCCATTAGTTTCTTGTCATTCACCACAGGAAAAAAATTCAGCCGTTCGCTTCTTTACATGCACAGTGTGATGGTAAAACAAGTGAATTATAAGCCACTATCCGAAATCTTTGGTAACAATGCCTTACATGTGCTCCGAGTAGAGGTCGTTGCAATAATAAATAGAAGAAACCTTTCTTCGGGTGAAACGGTGGACTTGTTTCAAATGATCATAACGGACACGCTTCTCAAGAAGAAAAAAACACCCTCATCGAACCGTCTTCAGTGAAATTTTTTACGCCTTCAACTAGGTTCGTTATGGGGATAGTTATTTGCACGCGATGTGGTGCAGCTTGACATAACTAAAAGTTCTAAAACTTATTCTGCAGCCCCGCCACTCATTACGGTGTCCTGAATTTTGTTTTCAAATGAAGTTCACGAAATAATAATAATAATACTAAGTCGACACAACTAAAATAAAATAAAACTAAAACTACGTGCAATCTAATGTTAGTGTATTCAATTTTATTTTATACCTACGCGTAGGTTCACTCATATTCGCTGGCATTTCACTTTACCGCGCTCGTAGTTTTACTGTCCCCGCTTTTTAACTCTTTCCGTACCGCGCTTATTGGCCATCGTTAGCCCGCTGAAGATGGATTTAGGCGCCAATATCAAATGCTTCCCCGTCGTTCAATAACATGCTGTGCGATGTTCCTTGAAAATAGAATACTACAGTTTTTCTCTTCGGTTTCTTTTTTCCGTCGGGCGGCTACTTTTTAACCGATTCTGAAGAAAGCGAAGTGTAGAAGTTGACAGTGGCCGCTTTTGTGATTTCGTGCTTTCATGAAGTTTTCAGTGCATCAGCTACAATACTCGCATTACACAAGGTCGCGCTAGTATGAAACGCTAGTTCATTCAATTGGGACCAGTGGGTGGTGCCATTGATACACAGGTTGTCAGCCACCTAATTGGCGTAGAGTGTTCGGAGTGGTATAAAACGATTCAGCGCGTTACGGGGCACAAGATAACTAGTCGAATCAAAGCGTAGCCTCTCACAGGGATTCACCCCGACAACCTTTGGTTACCCAAACCGTGACTTCTTGAATCTCCAAAAGTCCATTACGGCCAAACTAACTGACGTAGGAGATTCGAATTGGCTTCAAACGATTTGTCTCCTTGCGCTGTATACTTCGGCTTAAAAAGGTAGATGTCTGGGTATAACGAAAAATTTCTACCAGATATAGCGAAGATGACTAGTGACGCAATATTTGTTCGATATCTAATGCTCGGTACTCATACGCTGCCTCAGCCTTCGTGCTCTTTTTTTGGTTGAGCTGCGTCCACGGTTGATTTTTGTCAGAGATCTAGGCAGCATTGAGACCGAACATGCCGCCCCATCTTACGGCTTTTGTTCTAATGGCGAAAAATGCCGCACATACTAACCCAGAACATCGATGCCAGTGCCGCGGTCGGTGTCTTATTTTGACCCATTTTGCCCGACTCGGCGGCGGCCATTTTGAAAAGGATATTGACGTTAGCGACGTCATTCGTCTAATTTGTAGGTTTAAAGATCACCTGGGCTGGTTTGATACCGCCTGTGCTGAGAAGGGTTCGCCAGAGTGTTTCGCCCAGTGGCTTGCCCAGCTACAGAAAGAAGTAGAAAGGGAGTAAAGTCCTCTAGCGCACTCCCTTTTATAAAAGGGTATGCGCTTGCGGACACTCTCTTTTTACTTCCACGTAGGCGCATTCATGTTTAAAGTGTAGGACTTAAAGTGACATTCTTCTAGCTGGAAACCTGTGCGAGTATGAACTTTCATTTCTTTCAGAATTAATTGCCATTGGGTAGGCAGAAGTTTTAGTTCAAAACCATTAGTTCACAAGGTCTCACCGAGTTTGTGTGAAGCTTGACCTTGAGGGGGGTGACGCTGGTTAAGCAATAAATAAAAATTAAATTAAATATTGCCGTGTCTCGGATTCAAACCCGTGGCGGTGCGGCGCGGACAAATCAGCTTCACTGGCCACTGCAGACCACTATTCTATCGCCGCAGTCGACCTCGCCTCGTGTTAAACTGCAACACACTGTTGCGCTGAGCACTGTACATCATGTCATTCGTCCACTAATACTACTATCGAACTAATATCGTCTCCAGACGCCCCAAGACTACCCAGCAAAGCAAGACCATGAACCAACCAGGCTAAACACATTCTTTCGCACATCTACTCCAATTAGCTACGTTAAAGTCCTACGACTTTTTTACGTTAATGTTTCTTATAATATGTTCTTTTTAATATACGGATATATATTTAAAAGCTTTGTGTAAATTTTATTTAAGAATCTTTATTTCGAAAATAAAACTTTACCTGTTATTAATAGTTAGACTACATCAAAATATTCTGACCAGCATGCCATTTTACCAAAGTCTTGCAGTCTCTTCGCGTCCGCCGCCACACTACGTCTATTCCGCATGGTTCAGAGCGACCGCCTTGTAATAGCATAAGCTGTCTTTCACCGGCTGCTTGAATTCACATTCTGGAAACTGCTCCCTGCAGGAGCCCACTGCAGAGCGCCGCACTCCTCCCCCTCTCCAGCCACCATCTAAACCCGAACTGCACCCAACACATAACAAACACAGTGTGCAGAAGCGTCTAGCTTTGCATACATTGTTTCTTCGGGTTCTTCGATCACGCTTGCGTGTTGAAATAACCATTTATTTTTGCTTCTATCGAAGGTGGGTCAAGATTATTTCGCCAGCACTTTTTTCACCCTGAGTAGCTCATGCATATCGTATTGACACGGCGCCACAGACGCTGTCCCCCTCAACTTCCATCTCATCCAACAGGGCATGCCACCCGAGATCCCGACTCTTCGGCTTCCCATTAAGTCTCGCGGGTGCTTCGCCGCGCGTCCGGGATGGGGACAACGCTGCGGCTTTGTGCATCGATGGGTGAACATGCATCATCACGCTAACGTCGTTCACGGGTCGCGGCACCTCGGAGAAGGCGGCCGGCGACCCGTCAAACACGGAGGGGGCGGGCGTCGCAACACGACGCGCGGTTCCCGTTGCCCGCCACAGCGCGGTTGCGCTTTCTCTCCCGCGCGGTGACCAATTAGCGGGGAAAGGCCCCAACCCTCCTTTCTCTCTATCCCCACCTCTCTCCCTAACGTGGCCTTGTTCTCTCTCCTCTTCGGAACCCAACTTCGGCAGTAGCCATGGCGCGAGCGAGCCAACAAGCAGACACAAAACAAAGACGCCGAGCCACGGAGGACAGGCAGTACAACCACGAGCTCGCGCTCGGGCGCTATTCATTACAGAACTCCCCCAAGCCTTCCTCCTCACCCCCTCAACCCCTTTTCCCACTGCCAGCACAAAACCAATCGATAGGGTTTGTTCCATGCTCCCCCGCGGTGTCCGGCAAAGCGGCCCACGTCACCTTGACGTCACGACCGGCCGCGCATGCGCGTCGGTGCTCGGCCCCTATTGATCTGCGTTCGGCCCGTTGTCTGCCATCTTCCCGCCCGCCGGAGAAGAGAGCGGGCATGGCGTCTGTGCTGCGGCTCCTAGTCCTGCTCGTGTGCGGCTTCGGGTCCGCTGTCCGGGCCCTCGAGCCGCGGGAAGTCTTCACCAACTCCTTCCTGGTGCGGCTAAGGGGAGAGCACGACCCCAGCGCGGCGGGAGCCGTCGCCAAGCGCAACGGATTCCACAGCCTTGGACCGGTGAGTCTGGCGGGTCGCGCACGTCGTACGCTTGCGTGGTGTCGCATATGAACCACCCCGTACGCGCCGTCCAAACATACTGTGCACGCCCGGGCGCTTCGGCCAACAGCTGCGGCCGTCTGGAAGGCTCGCCCCGTGTCCGCGCGGTCTCCTCTTTGCTGACATCGGCCTTCTGGGGTGGTCGTCATCGGGTTCTGCACGAAATGAGACGGTTTTTTCGGGAAGAGGACTTGTGGCACCGTCATCCGATAACGGCCGGTCCGTGAGGCGCGTATTCAGGTCGTCATTCGCCGAGTGCCTCTAGGACAACTGTGTCATTCATACTGACCGAATCAGCTCTTCATCTTGGCGCTAAAAGATATGGTTCAAAAAAGATTGTCAGATTTACTGGCCCACGAAAACGCCGGTCTGTTGACGAGGTGCGTGCGGTTCTAGTAGCTACCATGTGGTTATCCGTAACCACCGGTGCAGGCTGTTTCTCGTTTTCTCGAGATTCAGAAAGGGATGATAAGGGGCTTGTTTGATCGCTGTGTTCAGTAAAGGATTGGGAAGTTGTCAGCGAGCCGTTGGCGAAGTGATAAAGAGCACTGATTTGAGTCGCACCTCATGTCGCAGAAAGACAACACCAGTCAACACACATGACATAGCAAGCAAGGGGATATATCGTAATCCTTTTTATCGCGATATGTGGAAGTAGAGCAGCTTGGACCGAAGCGAAACTCTCCGCGCCGCATTGCAGCGCAATCTTGTGCCGAACGCAAGTAAACGTGGAGATTTAAGTGCCGACGCAAATTCACTGAGATATATATTCAGGGAATGCCCTTACTGCGTCTGCATCTGGCTGCTGTGATAAATACTCATCCCGGTACAAGTTGTATAGTTTTGTCTTGTCAGACCTAACTAAAAGCTGAATTTCCAGGTGTAAATCTTGGAACGGCTTTACACAGTTCATTAAGCGGCACCTGTACACTATATTGTCATAAAGTTGGGGGTCGCGTCTATATTCGGTGTGTTAATACTCCAAAGTGTTCTTTGTTCAGTAATTTGCTCTTCAGCCAACTAGATTTAATTTTATCTTTTTTTTCTGCACAAATATAAAGTGGTAGTGCATCTAGCCAGGGAAAAAAAATGCCGCACTGCCAGTGTCACAGCAAGAAAGCCAACAAGAAGTTTTGCATATGGTCGCTGATGTGTCAGAAAAGCGCTACTTTATTCTGATGTGCTACCTTGATCAGTAAGATTAACTAATAAACTACCAGGTGCTGACGCTATCAGCATTTCTCTGAAAATCGAAACAGATTAAAACGTGACGACGCACAGTCAGCTGCTTTATAAAGCACGAGAACTTTCCTACGTTCGTTAGATTTTGTAGCAGACTGATTAAGTATTCAAGTTCGTACTTCACTTTGTTCAGCATAGGTACCATGCGACACAGCGATTCCCAAACCTAAAATTCCGCTGTCAAGAAGGAGTTTCAACATCTTCACCCAGGTTCTTGGCATAGCAAATATGCGGCATGTATTTCTGAGATTAATGTAATATTAAATATTACCAATATTAAATTCCAGCTAAACCATCATGTGAAGCAGCGCGAGTCGTACCAATGATGCAATAGAACACAAACCTACATAATTATATTGCGCACCTATAACGTTTTAACTCTCCTCGAGTTATCAAGAAATATTTCATGGTGTGGGCAGGGTAGGGCACGTTTCTCCACGTCAACATCAAGGCTGGGCCTTTAAGACCCCATCCCTTCGTTTATAAAGTATTAAGATAATTGGTATTCTGCATAGTCTCACAAGTAGACTCCATAACGTTTAATTCTCTCAGCAAGACCACAGCGGCGGCCTAATGATTTGGTCACCCGCGAGGTTCGATCCCTAGTGCCGCGTGATAGCTAGCTATCCCAGCAGCGCAGCTAGTCCAATATTGGAGATGTACTGACAAAGGCTGGTCCTGCGAAGGACCATTTCCAATGTTGGCCCGATTACCGGTGTTGCTTGGGTAGCTACCAGGCGGCACTGAGGATCGAACAAGCTTTCCCCTTGCCTGGTGCGCCCCGCCGCGGTGGCTCAGTGATTACGGCGTTCGGCTGCTGACCCGAAAGACGCGCGTTCGATCCCGGCCGCGGCGGCCTAATTTCAATGAAGGCGAAATTCCAGAGGCCCGTGTGCTGTGCGATGTCGGTGCACGTCAAAGAACCCCAGGTGGTCGAAATTTCCGGAGTCCTTCACTACGACGTCCCTCATAGCCTGAGTCGCTTTGGGACGTTAAACCCTAGTAAACCAATAAACCAAACCAAACCTTGCCTGGAGCTCGGATTCGCACGGACTGAAAGGCTTGGGAAATGCCTTCGATCCCACCCTGTGTAGACGCAAACACCTTGTGCCGTGACGCTCCTTGGCCACAGTTGCCATTGCGCCATTAAAATTCATCATCATCATCAACTATTTTAGCAATGCGCTACGACGAAACAGTGACGTTTATTGCAAGCTAACTTCTTAACCACAAGACTGTCAGTCCCATTTTAATATTTATTACGCAGTTTTATTCTTTACCACGTTATCTATGAATCGATATGTTTATGTAGTTCAAAAATAACAAAATTTCAACATAAAATAAGCAACAAATTTGCTTCCAACTACTATACAGGCGAATAGTACAACAGATGTAAAAAAAAACGCCTAAAATGCAGACTTGAGCCCATTAAACGTCTACGCGGAATCACTGAGTGACATTTTGCGAGCTTTAAAAGACATTCTGTCTCTGCTCATTATATTCTCATCAATATGTGCATCCAGTATTGCCGATGTAAGGCCTGGTAGCTGACGCTCCCACCAACGAGCAATGTAGTTCCATACATGAAGTTGACTAAGAACCTATAAACTCAACTCACTCGGTCAGAAAGCAGACATTAAAAAATCACTTTCAACGAAACATTCATTATTAGACTAAATTATGCCATGTTAAATAGTTAGAAGCTTTGCAGGCAACGTGCTTTATAAACTGACGCTAGCGAGGAAACGGAAAGAGGCCTTGTAGCGAAAGACGAGAAAAGGCCTAGCAAGAGTTAGTTAGGGTTGAAGCAAATTTCGGGGCTTAGAGTTGAAAAAACAAAGAAAATGAAATCAGTGCGCACGGCAACGCGGGGAATGAAGTTCGCCATTGAGGGTCGCTTGCCTCTTGCGAAACCTGGCCTGCGCACGCGTTCGGGAAAAAGGATGGAGGATTAAGGAAGGAGTAACGACCATAAATATTCCCATTAGTTACGTTCCTTTAGTATTCCATCTTCCCAGGCACATAATTCTCTTCTGAACTAGCTTTTAGCGGCGTTTAAACGTGGCCCGAAGTTTGCTACAAATACTGGAAGGCAAAGCAGGTTTAAAGTTCTGAGTGTGTCCTATTCCCTGATATAATTTGTTTAAGTTTGAACATAAGGCAGCGTCGTAATAATGAGAAAATAAAGCTTGCAGAGAAACACAGTGGTGGGGTAAACGAACTTTTCCGCCCACGTAGCCAATGCAAGTCATTAAGAGAACAAATTGCTGTGCAGCGCGTGTATAAAAGACTAAATAAAGACAAATGAAAATATATATTTAGTCGCTTAACAAACGTATCTCTAAATTCACTATTAAAATTTCAGGAAATTTCAACTAACTACCCCCCGCCGCGGTGGCTCAGTGGTTACGGCGCTCGGCTGCTGACCCGAAAGACGCGGGTTTGATCCCGGCCGCGGCGGCCGAATTTCGATGAAGGCGAAATTCTAGAGGCCCATGTACTGGGCGATGTCAGTGCACGTTAAAGAACTCCAGGTGGTCGATATTTCCGGAGCCCTTCACTACGACGCACCTCATAGCCTGAGTTTCTCTGGGACGTTAAACCCCAATGAACCAATCAACTAACTACCGCGTAAATTCTACCCGGCGTAACGAACTCACCTGCTGAATCAACCCTTCTTTGTTGTTTTTTGCCGAAAAAGTGAGTCTCTTATAGGAGTAAATACGGTAGGCGGAGTAGGCATCGCAAAAAGCGCCCGTGTTTTTCATTTACGCCCAGGGTGAAAAATGGCACTGTTTAAGCAACGGGCGACGGTCTGGACGTCGTTGACGGCGAGAAATTTACGACCTCGGACTGGCACTATTGCTCGTTGTTTTGCAACGGCCAGCTCGGACGGTGGATTTTTTTTTTTTCTGAAGGCTGCTCAATATACACTGGAATCCAGATTAAAGTCAACCTCTCGAGCGAAATTAACTTTTTACGGCTGGTTCCCTTGGGGCAAATGGGATGAGCGAAACATTTTTCCTACACTATAACTAAACAGGAATTCGCTGTTCTTGATGGAAGCTCGGAAGTATCCCATCATATGATTTCAGGAAACATCCCGCTGTGCTTATGTATAAAAAAAGACCCGTAGCTTAGTAGAAAATGTAAACTTATAGATATTGTGGTTCAGAAGGGTAGCGGATCGGGCTAGTTGGTGCAGTTTTGACATTTTTCGAAGCGCTAAAACAACAAGGATGCAGAGGGAACAGACAGGGACGAGCGCTCGTCCCTGTCTGTTCCCTCTGCGTCCTTGTTGTTTCAGCGCTTCGAAAAATGTCAAGATATTGTGGCGTCACGCGGGGAGCTAAAACCCGCTGATGAAAACTACTCACTAATCGACTGATGCTTACGCCGATAGTAGTCTTCAGAGCTCGCAGATAAAAGACACATGCTTCGACAACTTCTTAAATTTTTTCTCCCAAGACATCTAGATTTCGATGTGGACCTGCATAACTGGCGTGACTTATCAAGTAGAAAGAATGCAAGATATAGATCGGGCAGTTTCATGACAGTGAGGTAAGGGAGGTGAACACAACAGAGACCATATATAATCCTTAGGTCATTCTTGGGGTCGTTACCGACATTCACAGCACTGTAATACGCGCTTTCGCAACAGTGTTTGGAAAGCGAGTCGCAGCGCGCTGTCTTCCTCGTACATATCAATTTGTAAAAAAGCTAAAGTCTTTTTTGCGCCGCCGCGGTGGCTCAGTGGTTATGGTGCTCGGCTGCTGACCCAAAAGACGCGGGTTCGATCCCGGCCGCGGCGGCTGGAATTTCTTTGGAGGAGAAATTCTAGAGGCCCCTGTACTGTGCGATGTCAGTGCACGTTAAAGGACGCCAGGTGGTCGAAATTTCCGGAGCCCTCCACTACGGCGTCTCTCATAGCCTTAGTCGCTTTGGGACGTTAAACCCCATAAACCAACCAACCTTTTTTGCGTTATTTCCTAATCCCTATTCACTGTTGATCGCAAGTCAAGAATTCCTTAAGATTCGGAACCGTAAACAGCCAGTATAATTGCCAACTACACGCTACTTGGCAGCCCATAAAGTACAAAAAGACGAAGCTGCCTCAAAACTGTATATTCTGTTTTAATTTCGTGAAGAACATATGCTGAGTGCACTCCCGTCAATAACTAACAAAGAAAGCACAAAAACACGTGAAAGAGCCACTCAGGGAGCAGCTACCAGGTATATGCGCCAAGCAGGAATATTTGGTTACGAGGCCCCACAGTCGACGGCCAACCCAAGCAGCCCTTATCAGATAAACTCATGTGGGCACCGGCTACAACTCTGAGGCAATGCGAAAATTGAATCGCACCCTGAGTGCACTACTCTAATTTGGTATGAATGGTCAGATGGGCAAAGCGCGTTGCGTAGTGATGCACGGCGGGAACTGATTATGACGTCAACCTGAACAGTCCCATGGGGATGCGTAAACAACTTGCTGTACAGTGCCGTAAGAGATGCTCGCGCGCAGCTTACAATTCGGGTGAGTAAATCCTTATTAGGAAGAAAAGGCAGAGTTGGGTATCGCGAAAGAAGCGGCTCGTAATATTTGCCTTACTGGCCCTATTTGTTTGTTTACAATTGCTTTATAGGAATCCAGACAGGCATTGTGTGAAGCAGGGAGGGGAGCAGTTCATATATATGCATATAACAGTCACTAGAGAAACAACAACAAAATCCTTAAGTGCAAACACTACTAAGTTCAAAAAATAGATAGCAGTTATCACGGCTAGCACAAAATCCATGCAAAGAAGGTATCATGGAACGAAAATAAGCAAAATAATTAAATTAATTTAAAATAAATAAATATGTACGCCGGCGCATGGAGCTAATCAAGAGCGAAATGGAAAATTATCAATTCGTGTTCCAATGCCGCACTACTACCAAACAAATCATGGATTGTTTTGTCGTTAGAGCTAGCATTCTCATGAATCCATCTTTCAGCCTTTCAGCGGGTGTTCATGCATTTTTGGCTGCTTAACCTTTTAACTTGCTTAGATTATTACGTTGAAAACGACCATTTCTTCATGTATATTAGTTATTCATGTTGTTCTGTGAGCCGTTAAAATTATTCACATTTCTACACTCTGTACCACAGGTGAAACGTGGGACATTACAGGGCTGAATTCAACAAAGAACACCTTTGTTAGGAGAAGGGATGCCATTTCACTAACGCCGTGAGCACAAGTCGTTGTCATTTTGTGTTATGTGCTGTAATGTGTCTTCAAGGGTCGCCGAAAACTCAGGCAGTTATAAAAAACTTAGTTCACATGGGAACAAAAAAAGACATCGCCCGTAGTAATGGCCTCGTTTCGTTGTTTTTCATGTCAGAAAGGAGCAGGCCGCAGACGAAGTTTCTGTTAGCGCGCAAAAGAATTATACCCTCATCTTGTGAAAGCGTAGCAACAGCGGCAAAGGCCATTTCAACAGCTGTGCCTGGTATCTTGCGTGAGTCCGCAATTTAAGTCTCGTTTTCGCGCTAAATTCACTTCAACGGTAATTTGGTCTCTGTGTTATTGCAAGGCGCATACGCAGAGATGCGCAGCTCGCAATTCATTCGCTACACGCGACGTTCAATGTTCCAGATGTGGCATTTATGCATTTCGAATAATAACTGACAGCGCAAGCCTCCAAGAACATCGTCGAGATCAAAACGACTAAATTGCGAGAAAAAGAAAGCTCTCAGACACCGTGAAAACGCGCATATATTTGCGATTCCTGCCCATGCGCTGAGCCCCGAAGAGATCTCATTATTTTGATCACTGGTGTGGAAAGAGTTCAGACGGTGCGGCTTCCTAGGGTAGAATAAAATTTGCAAATAATGCTTGGGAACACGGCGCGCCTTTTATATTACACTTTCAAAGCAGTGGGTAGGAATTTATATACACATTTTTTTTTATTCTTTTACGAAACTATCCATGCAGCATGCGGACTCTGAACATCACCATAAAGGCCTTATGACCACGGGATATAAATACTGCCGCATGGTTACTTAATATCACGGAAACGAAATTGTGGTTTACGGCACTCCAGTGTGCATTAGTCTCTCTTAACCTTCATGCCAGAGCGACAAAAATCGTAAGAACATGTCGGAAGAAAGTGACATTACCTTCATTGGTGTGAAACATAACACTAAACTATAAAACAAGAAAACAAGAGCTTCTTCACACGGCAGTTCACAGAGTTCTCAGGACGAACTGGGCAAGAACTCTAGCAAATTAATTCCGAGCGGAATGCGTGGGGATCATCATATATTCCAATTTAAAGAGCTATGCAGTGCACTGGAGAAGCAGTGATTGACAACCTGAGTCGCTACAGTTATTCAGAGTTATACACTGTATGCTTTTGAAAGTGGGCAGATAGCACGGACTTTTCAAGAATGGCTGGAGAGTCATCCGCTTTCAGCTGTGTAATCGTGCGCTGCTGATTTCTTTCCCGGCTGTAGTTGCACAATCCGGATTTTAAGACGTCGCAGTAAGTTAACTAAAAACTTCCGCCTTTACCTACCGCATAAAGGCAGTGTTGCCCAGATACATATGTGCGCTGAGGAACATACGGATCCGAGAGTCGGCGTTTTTTACTTGTTCCACCTGCGTTAATGAGGCCCTAGAGGAGCATAAAAGTATACTGCGCAAGTAACAAGGGCAAAAGACAAGGACAAAGGGTCCGGATATTTATGTGCCTTCCTTTATCCGTGCAAAGGAAGGAAGGCAGTTTCACTGACGTAACTTTCACTGACGATGTCAGTTTAACTGACGTTCATTGGCATCACTGGCATCGCACAATACATGGGTCTCTAACATTTCGTCCCCATGAAAATACGACCGCCGAGGCCGATACCGAACCCGAGTCTTTCGGGTGAACAGCCGAGCGCCATAACCTCTGACGTACCAAATACCTTGAGGATGTTCCGAAATTAAGCCACCATTAAAGGATTAGTGGAGAGCATTTTTTTTTCGCGGGATGCGTCTGCAGACCTTTTCATGTAGAGAGGAGAATGACGAAACGATTCCTCTCCGGGCTGTTCAGAAGCGGTTCTGCGGCTGCTACCACCGCACTAGCGGAGGGTGCCCACAACAGTCCAATGTGGCGGCTGCCAGCGAGCCCCCATTGCGCAGGTTTATAGTTTCTTAACCTACTGTGCCTAAATTACGAACCCTTTTTGTAGAGCTATAACCTCCGCAGCCAGTTTATAAGGTCAAGGGTGCCGCCTCCTGCGGATGAACGCACATTCGTGGAAGGAAGACCGTGGCCTTAGAACCTCTACGATTTCTCACCTCTAGTTTCAATTGAGGGGGAAGACACGTTTTAGTCGTTTATTGTTTATTGAGGTTTAACGTCCCAAAGCGACTCAGGCTAAGAGGGACGCCGTAGTGAAGGGCGCCGGAAATTTCGACCACCTGGGATTCTTTAACGTGCACTGACATCGCACAGTACACGGGCCTCTACAATTTCGCCTCCATTGAAATTCAGCCGCCGCAGCCGGGATCGAACCCGCGTCTTTCGGGTCAGCAGCCGAGCGCCGTAACCACTGAGCCACCGCGGCGGGGCACTCGTTTTAATGCTGAAGGCATAGAGTTTCTTAATGTTACCAATCTGCGCGCAGCAATGCCGGCAAGATGAGGTTTCGTATTTGGCTTGGCTATGGTTAAAGGCTAAGCACAACAATGTAATTCTTCTCGGAGCAAACCTCGAGGAAGGATGGTATGAAACCTTTCACAGAATAAGACCGGATTTTCACTTAAGTTCAATTTATTACAGAATGAAACACGCAGTACTGAAATAATTTAATCTGCGCACTGATGAGTGCTTCGTGGCGCAGCTACCGACTCCCAGGCAGACTCCAAGTTTTCGATCCAACACTAGCCAGGTCGAAGCAAAATCTTCTCTTCCCGGCATTTACGCGGTAGTTGAAATGCTCTTCAAGAAACTCACATAGACGGTGGCGCCACCTTTTTCTCTAGGTAATGTTTAGAAACTCGCTGGCTCCAAGCCACTTTAAGCCAGGCACTAAAGCTACGTTCTCCCCTGGCCTTGCAAATCTTAAAAAATTCTCTCAAACTCCCTGGAGTGGCTCAGCGGCTACGGCGTTCGGCTGCTGAACTCAAGGTCGAGGGGTCGAATTCTGACCGCGGCCAAGGTATTTCAATGGAAGTGAACTGCAAAAGACGCATCTCTCTTGTGCAATGTTGGAGGCGAAAGGTAAGCGCATGGGACTGAGGAGAAGCCTGAGCAGTAATACTTATCATTCATTCATTATGCAATGTCGAGGTGCGTGAAAGAACCCAAGGTTGGCGAAATCAGTCTAGATCCTTCAACTACAACGCAGATTCGGGACGTTTATTCTACTTACCATATGTCAGGTGTAGGAAATAAGCGAAAAGCAAACGTGGCGCGTGCAGGAAAAACCAAATTGGCAAATGAGGTTAAGGAGTTTTAAAAAACTCTGTGACCACAGGTTACGCAGGACAGGGTTAAGTGTGGTCAGTGGGAGAGTCCTTTATCCTTCACTGGATGTAATTTGATTGATGATGGTGATGATTGTTGATGACAACCATACCTCATATGATGTCAGTAATGCTATCAGTCGTACTACCTTTTCTCAGCGGTTCCTTATCCACTAATGAGATGTGCAGAGGAGGAGAAATTTTTCCTTTCCTGCTATTAATAGTAATTAATCTGGTACTCTCCGTGTAAAGTAGGATCGGGTACAGTGTACTCTGAGAGAAGAATACTGAAGCACGCAAATGAATTACAGAGAACTAAAGTTAAATGCGCCCGTAACATTTACAGGCGTCGAACAGCGAAATGTGTAAATCCTTACGACCGCTGACACGAATGCACACCAATATTTCGAAACATGATTTGTGCATACATGAAACAGTACTAACGAATTTAGATGTATAAAATGACAGGACAGGGGACACGCATCGTTTTCTAAATGTCAGCAACGTAAGGTTAATGTGCGAATTTTATCTCCAACACGCGTCCTCTGATCGGCGAATTTTCCGGTCATCTGCACAGAAAATGTTCCGCTTTCTTTTTTTATTTTTGTTCTAACCACTTGCGGTCATTGTACACTCTTCAGTTGTCTATTCGATTCAGGCGACACAAACAAACATGTAGTGAATGGTAGGAAGTTACACGCCATTCCGATCCAGTACTAGTAGATCCTAATCTGTTCAGCGCACCATGAAAGAGTGGTCAAGTGCACTGACGTGCATCAGACAGCGGAAATTAGGGGACGTAGTTCGCCCATTCTCGACCGTGTCGCTGGCGAGCACCCTACGCCTTCTAATTTCCGCTCGGTGGGATGCCAGCACACATCAACCAGCGCTCCGCATTCCCTTTCCTTCCTTCTGTTGTTCAGTTCTTACAGAGCCCAGCAGTTCACGTCAGGAAACAGAGCGGGCCTGTCTTCGAATCCGGCGACCCGGATTGAGCGTCCGAGTGCACGCTTCCGAGAAACTGGCCATCGTGTAAAGGGCGAAGGTTGGCAGCTCGACACGGCCACGGAGATAATGGGAGCCGAGCGCTCTAAAAATACAGTGAAAAAAAAACTGCAGGGTTTCATAACTTAATCATTGCGGTACGCGTTAGCGGAGGGTCCAGCTTGTTGTAAGCTGCAGGCGGAATCAGCCTTCCGTATCATTTCTGGGAATCACTGCACCAGTAGCGCCTCTTAAATATTTAGTTACAGTTCGTTCATCTATAGTCGGATACGACTCAACAACGAAGCGGCACGTAGCCCTCGAAGGAGGCTCTCCAGGCAATGGCGCAAGCGATTTTCATGACGTCATTGCTATCTTTAGCCCGATTAACCTAGCGTGACTTGGGAATGACCACGGATTAACAGCGACGAAATTACAGACGGTTGACTCCATGACTGGACGGCCTGCTTTGACGGGTATGCGCCGCTTAGCTCTTGGATTGTAGCCGACTATAGCAGTTCTATGTCACCGCAGGCATAAGCACACAGACAAGTCTCTTGAAGTGTAGCTAGGTGTAACGAGTGTATTTTATTTTAGAAGCCGTGAAACCTCGCACCAATTCTCCTGGTTCCCTCGAGTAAAAGCACAGAACCGTGTGGCCCCCATTCCCTCCCCGGATAAGCAAGCAGGACCTGTCTCTCCGCTTTGTGCTGCGGGCAGCGCATAAGATGGTTATGTGAAAAACAATACGAGAACACAAGAAGCACAGCGGTGATGATGAGAGTCATATCTTTCGCGTATACGCTGTAGTCCTAGCCTAACCCGGGCTAGTGCAGTGCACTAACATGTCCGTAGCATGATGCTCAAGACGTGGGAGGCCAGACGAGAAACTGTACACCATCTGTGTAGCACATTAAAGCGGGCCCACTCAAATAAATGCATAGTCTCGTTCGGTCTTCTTAACGTAAGAAAGGTTAAAGGTCCGTGTTTTGCGTACACAGCACTCTGCGAATAACCAGTGCAATGTGTGTTTCTGCAGTCGTATTTTTCGTCAAAAAGTTAATAAAGAACAGCCAAATAGGGCTAGCTATGGCCTGCGCAACGGCAAGATGAGCTTCTTTGTTGAACATCTCGGGATCTGAGTGGGGCTTAACCAAATTCATATTGCCCAGCTGTCAATAGCATCAAGCGCCAAACCGACGCAGTGTTTGCGAGAGCCTTGAGGCAGACATTTTGTTTTCTTCATTGGTTGAAGAACCTTTCGAAGTCCTCGAGAAGTGCAAGCTCACAGAGCGAGGAGTCGATTGCTCAACCCCGACTTTTGTTCTTCTTGCTTTTTATCAGCGGGTCCATATCTATTCATGAGAGCGTGCTAGCCAAGCGTGCGGCAACACGAGCCCTGGCCGAGGGTTGACCGAGCCGATGTTAATGTCCCGTTGCTCTTGACCCTTCCGTGCTGCTGTTCGACGAGGCAGGTTTCGTTAGATGAACTACCGCAAACATTGACCCTTCCTCGTAGCCAGGGCTGCTTGCGTCAAAAAGAAAACATCTGTTGCCGCGTGCAGGGTTTATGTTTGCTTAGTCTCTCCAGATACAGATAAAATGTAGCAGCGCAAACGTGGGAAGAGCAATCTGCAGTGACAGACGGGGCATCAAGCAGAGCAGAGAAATGATCGAGACATTCCAGAGCTCGAGGTCAACAGTAATGCAGACGTGTCAGTCACTGACCCTTTCTTCGTATGAAAACGACGCTTCCGAGGTCTTTCGGGCCTCCTGTACATATAAAGAAGACGCGTGTCCTTTTCATTCTCGAAGGGCAAGGAGCCTGTTAAGAGAAATCCATGTGAAGCCTTTGACTAGGCAGTGGTAATCTCCTTAAATGGTAATGGTAAAATAATGGTAATCCTAGCGCTAACCTATTATTAACCTATTAGCGCTAACCTTCACTGCCACAAAGCCGTAAAACGGGAATTTGCACGCACTTGAAATGAAAGGGAATGAACGTTTCGTCCTCTGCTAACGGACTTCTCATCACTGCCTACCGCATAGTACATCGCATTTACCAGTCCCACACAACGAGATGAGCGTGGTCATAGCGTAGGCAGCGGACCAAAACTTAACTCTCGCTTGTACACACTTATAATGAGAACTTAACTTTGTACCTGTGCAGATAATGGGCAGTAACTGGATTTGTTTAAAAACGGGGTTATTGGATTCCTGCAAAAGATAACTCTCCATTGCTCAACAAAAGATGAACAAGGAATGGGGAAGCCTCGGGGTGCTAGCCACAACACAAAGTGAACAAGGGAGACGGGAAGGACTCCGTGGCCATGAAATCCAGTGCTCCGTGTGACGTCGCTAACACGTGGACAGCACATGTTTCTTCTCCTGCAGTGATGTAATAGCCTTAATGAAAATATTCTACTTTGGAGAAACTGCGTTTCCTTACAGTCGTCATAGTTCTTTAGTCAGATCGTTTCTTGATTGGAGGAGTAGTTTTCCGCCTTATAGGGCACACTTCAGCGGTCGAGAATGTCTTCTCATTCATTGCAGTAGGGCCAATATTGGAAGGAACCTCAGTATAGCTAATGCTCTTCAGATACTTGCTATGTGCTCAAACATGTAAGCAGGAGGAACATTCGGGGTGTACCGTCATGGACGACAGCTTGCATGATGCGGATTCACAGAAAAAAAGAATTATTGCGGCAAGGTTAGGCATAGCAATACAATAAAATGCATACACGTGTGAGGAAGCATGCGTGTTCCATCTCATAGAAAAATACCATCTAACTGGCTAGCGAAGTAAGACAGCAATACATTTTGTTCCGCAAATCAGCATCTCGCAAAGTCAGGCCATAACATTTAGAAACCTTTGATTTCGCCTCCGTCGCGCTTACAGAAACATGGACTTCAGTTCTTCCTCCCGTGTTTGCTCATTTTCCGGCCTACCAGTTTGATTTCTTTTAAAAAGCCTGATTTATCTTCATAGCGGTACAGTTTACACATTATGATACTTGAAGCATTCGATCGGCGCAATACCGCTGCGTAATTACGCGTAACTTAAATATAACACAAGACACATATAACTAACATTTGTCTTTGTTACATTTATCTAGTGCTGCCGTTGTTACCTAAAGTATGCAGTCTTTTTTTTTGTACATTTTTGTGCATGCGAGGTGCTCTTATTGCAGGTATTCTTAGTGTTCCTTTACCGCATTCTTTTTATCACGATAAATTCATTTTTGTTGTTATTCTGCCAACAAGTGCTGACTCATATGTTATGCTGGTTGTATATTTCTTTCTATCTGTAACCTGCCGAATAGATAATGCCTACCATAGGAAGCATGGTCCTTGTCCGCCACTGTGCCTTTTGGCCTCCTCCCTCGAGTGTACGCACTTCGAATAAAGTACTATTATATTATATTTTATTGTAACTGATAAGTACTACAGCGATAAGAAACAACGATGAAAATCGCATCCATTTCAAATGGGACTTCGGAGAACACACACATGCTGGCAGATTTGACTGAACTGCCTCTTGTTGCATCACCGTGTAGGTGGTTTGTCGAAACGCACCCGTGTTGCGCCCACAGCCTTTCCCCACGCATTCCATCGACGTGGGCGTAGCCACGTCAAGAAAATGCGCGTCAGATATGAAAATACCTTCGTATGTCACGTGGTGTCACTTCCAGTAGAGTCGTCGATCCACCAGTTTTTTAATTGTTCATTGAGCCACCTGTCTAGCTCCCACGCTTAGCGGTGTTGTCACATCAGAATGATGCCATATCAGCTAAGTGGAAGAAAAATTCCTTTCGAGGAGTTACGAAGGAAACTGTGCAACCCGAACGACAGAATTTAGTCCTCACTGTAGTTTTCCGCGCGCAAGACATTTTCTGACATTCGACTCATATCGCGCTCCGTGACATTCAGTATTCAAATTTCAAGCGGCCCGTTCTTTTTTTTGCTTTTTGTTTTATTCAACCCGTCTGCTCGCAGATGAAGGACGTACTGCAGCTGGATTCAGCAAGCTCTTGACATTCTGAAATGAAAAAAAAAAATGTGCCTTTTATAATGGAAATCGAAGTTTCTATTCGTAGAATTACATCTTTTCAAGAAGCAGTTTCACAATGAATAGCATTGCTTTCGGCTCGACATAAGGGTAATTTTTAAATCAGTTTAGAAGGGTGGTTTATCAAGGAACACAGCGCTAAAGGAACAGGACAGAACAGAACAAGCACACGTGAGCTTTGACTGGCAGCCGTGTGCATTTGTTATGGAAACACACTAAATACATGCGAAGAAGGCTTGCGAAGAAGCAAGAAAAAACATCACCAAAACCAGTGGCACTGGGGCTCGTCATTCAGGAATTAACATACGCCAACTCTTGTCGGGACAAGGAGACTGAAGGTTTGCCAACACATAATGTCCCCTTACGCGCGAGGCTTCAAAGATTTCCCTTGTTCGTGTATCGAAGTAAAGCCTGAGGACGATGCACCGATCAAGCGAAGTGTTTCTTCATTATCTATGCACACTCCCCAACTCACCCAAAAACGTACGTTAATGCAGCTCGAAGTATAGGTCAGGATCTGTGTCGGTTTCTTGCAAACGTTTGGTTGTCGTCGCCATCATTCATCTCAAAAAGCGCTAACTGCTGCTAGCCAAAACAGGACTTTTTATTTATTTTTTTACGGAGTGAAGCCGATGAGATTCCGACACGTAGGATTAATAAGCTGAGCGCAGGATTCGATACTAGATCCTGCCTTCGATATTTATCTGTCTCGCTTTTTCTGCACTACCACGAAAAAAGGTCTTCGTTCAGAGCGCAAATTATGCAATATCCACTCCTCATTATAGAACTTCTCTCGACAGCTGAGTACACGTGGTCTGCTATGCACATTTTGCGCGCTTATGCAAAATCTCTTCCGCGGTACTTTCACAGCATTTTAATTACGTGAAGTGCACGTGCATCTAAAAATATGGCTAACGTTGTTGGTCTCTCAGCTGATCGATAATTCTCATAATCTCAAAATTCCTTGCGACCCAATTTACTTACACCTATATCCAGGTGGTCCTGCATGTTCTATATCACGCTAAATTGTAAGGAGAAAAAAAAAACTACTGTCGCTTTAGATTGCAGCTCTTCCGTGTTTAGTCACTTTTTTATTAAAATTACTTGTACCAGTATGCGATGAGCTCCTCGGAGGTTTGTGTGAAACGTCGCGCATGGGCTGCGGGTGTCCGGAAGAGCGCAATGCAGGCGGCAGTAGTGAGCTTTCTTGCTTTTCATGAGATTTTATTTTTGAATAACTTTTTCCACATAGTCCAAGGTTCGACGGAACACCGTCTGGTCAGAGTGAAGCATTATTTATTCACAAAGGAAAATTGGGTCACTGACCAAGTCAATTTTTTTTTTGACGTTTCGGGTCCCATACGGGGCCCTTGTTCACAATAAGGCTGTCACAGAAGAAGAGATGATTATATACGCTTCAGAATCTTCTGCAAACTTTTCACGTAGATATGATGTAGCGTGCCCTGATTCTTGTTTAGCGTGTTGGCCGTTGTCTGGATGATTAGGGATTCTAGATGCAGTCTTGCAGATAGGTTTCTTTCCGTCGCCAGGATTTCCACCTCATCCCAGCCTATCTCGTGGCCAGTGGATATCACGTGCTCTGCAACTGCATTTTTTGCAGCGCGCTTGTTTCTGACGTCGGCCTGGTGCTCCTTAATGCGCCGCTGGAAGTTCCCGGTTTCCCCGATGTAGACGGAGGGGCAGTCGCTGCAAGGTATCCGGTAAACAACGCCAGGGAACTTGGCACGTGGTAGCGGGTCCTTCACGTTGACCACATCGGCTCGAAGCTTGCTGGTTGGCACGTGTGGAATGTGCACTCCGTGTTTACGGAAAATCCTTGAAAGGGCCTCGCTGATCTGACGCACGTAGGGAATCGCAGCACGTTTTATCTTTCTTGTCAGCTCTTGTGCTCCTCGTGTGTAGGTGACTTTCTTGGTCACTTTGCTGATAAAATTTCTGGGGTAGCCGTTTCGCTCAAGATCCTTCTGAATAAGCGCCATCTCGTTGCCAAGGCTGACCAGGTCGGAACAGATGTTTTTAGCACGGTTGACAAGGGACTTGGTCAGTGACCCAATTTTCCTTTGTGAATAAATAATGAATAACTTTTTGAACATTCAATTCAATTCTATTCAGAGTTTATTCAGTTCCTTATTCAATAAAAGAAGGAATAAACTGTTTGGACCCTTAGCCAACGGCTAATAAATGGGTCCAAGTCAAATGTATAATTAAACAGTCATTGTATACATATGTACGGATACAAACCAAAATATTCAATATGTAAGAGAAAGCGGTACATAGGTATTCACAACAGATAATATTTCATACATGAGTTCAGTATATGTGTAGCACTATTAAACATGGGGAATACAACTTGAGAAGAGCACTATATATACATGGGAAATACATCGTATAACTCGAAACACTTATCCAAGATGTTATGATTTTTGATCATGAAAAAGCAAGGCCAGAAAATGTCTATTCACTAGTGTGGAAAAACTGTGTGAAGTTTTCACTTCCAATCGTAAGCTGTTCCATATCTTTGTGCCCTTAATTGAAGTCGCCGATCCACATACACATTGTTGGTTGGGGGTAAATTACATCGTTATATTGCGAAACTCTGACACCACTTTTCTAAAACGCCAAGCCTGCGTCTTGCCCCTTTGTCAGGATCTCGCATGCAGAGCTTTTCTTCTCAGGCCTTGTATATATTCTGTGTAATAAGAGCACAATTCAGATAGCAATGTACAGAGCGGTTGAGGTGATTTATCTAACTGGTCCGTGCGGAACTTACTTAACGACGGCTCCCATGCAACTATGTAAAAACTGGGTTCCTGGAAGACCTATAATCTATCAGAGGAATCCTGAGATCGTGTGGTACTTGAAAATATTGTAACGTAACGTTACAAAGAAGTCTCCTGCGCCGAGGAACACCGGCAGCCAGTCAGGTCAGCACGAGACGGAGCAGAGTCACTTCGTCTTTCTCCAATGGCCCGTTGCGTTCTTCCTCATCTTCTAAGGAAGGCATGTGTCATTGCCCCCCTTGTTTGCAGCATCGCCTCGATGCGGCCGACTAGGAGCATACTGGTGAGCTACGGGCTGACAGATAGTGGGCTAGGTTGGTACAGGAGGAGCACAACACAAAACGGGGCACTATCAGTCTCCAGATCGGTCAGCAGGGCGGCCGTGGTAGGGTTTCATTCGGACGACGTGTACAACGTCAGTGAGCGTGCGTCGTCTGCGGCTTGATTGGTCTCGGGTGGCAGATTCTACTTCGTAAGTAACGTCACTGATGCGGCGGAGGACATGGTATGGTCCGATGTACCGGCGCAGTAATTTTTCAGACAGTCCGCGATGGCGAACGGGTGTCCAAATCCATACATAGTCTCCAGGCTCGTAGGAAACGAAGCGCCGTCCCTGGTTGTAGCGATCAGCGTTTAGTTGCTGTTGTAGGTATATGCGCTGCCGTGCCAGCTGCCGCGCTTCTTCTGCACGCTGAGCAAAACTAGCGACGTCCATATCAAGTTCACTTTCGCAGTCGGGGTATACGGGCAACATCGTATCCAGGGGAGTGGTCACTCGGCGGCCGAAGACAAGCTCGAAGGGAGTAATCCGCGTCGTCTCTTGAAGTGCCGTATTGTATGCGAACGTGGCGTATGGGAGAATTTTATCCCAGGTCTTATGCTCTATATCCACGTACATGGACAGCATGTCGGCCAGAGTTCTGTTTAGCCGTTCCACCAGGCCGTTAGTCTGCGGGTGGTACGCCGTGGCCCGTCTATGGCTAGTGTGTGTAAGATTCAGCACTGCCTTAGTCAGGCGGGCCGTAAAAGCTGCCCCACGGTCGGTAATAATGATAGCCGGGGCGCCATGGCGCAATACGATGTCGTGAACAAAGAATGCTGCGACTTCGGTGGCAGTTCCATTTGTGAGCGACGCGGTCTCAGAATACCGGGTCAGGTAATCCGTCGCGACAACAATCCAACGCTTTCCATTAGTTGACTTTGGAAAAGGGCCAAGGAGATCAATTCCCACTTGTTGGAAAGGAGTTTTCGGTGGAGCAATAGGTTGAAGAAATCCGGCTGGTTTCATGGGGGGAGATTTCCGACGTTGACAGTCACGGCAGGTTTTAACATAAGATCGTACTGAAGGTAATAATTTCGGCCAATAATACTTCGCCCGAATTCTGGCAAACGTGCGACTAACTCCCAAGTGGCCGGCGGATGGTTCGTCGTGACAAGCGCTCAAGATGTCAGGCCGTAGGTTCATAGGTACTACGAGTAGGAATGTCTCTTGGGATCTTTCAAAATTGCGCTTGTAGAGAACCCCACTTCGTAAAGTGTATGACTGCAAGCCACGACGAAAAACAGGCGGTACCCAACTACAGCGGCCTTCTATATACTCGATGAGCGGCGCCATCTCCTGGTCCTTGCGTTGAAGGTCAGCCATATGGGATTGAGTAATGGCCCCAATGAAGGGAAAATCGTCGGCGTTTTCCACTGCAGCGGAGTCTAAGGGCGCGCGTGATAAGCAATCTGCGTCTTGGTGTTTAATTCCCGACTTATAAACAACGGTAACATCATACTCTTGAAGACGAAGGCTCCATCGAGCCAAGCGTCCAGACGGGTCTTTGAGGCTGGCCAGCCAGCACAGCGAATGATGGTCGCTGACAATACGAAAGGGTCGTCCATACAGGTATGGTCGAAACTTGCTTATGGCCCAGATTACCGCAAGACACTCCTTCTCCGTCGTTGAATAGTTCGCCTCCGATCGGGATAGTGTTCGACTCGCGTAAGCTATAACTCGTTCTACGCCATCTTGCCACTGGATAAGTACAGCCCCAAGGCCAACGTTGCTGGCATCAGTGTGGACGTCAGTGGCTGCGTTTTCATCGAAATGGGCGAGTATGGGGGGCCTGTGGAGGCGGCTTCGGAGCTCCTGGAAAGCTTGTTCTTGATCGCCTCCCCACAGGAAGGGTATGTCTTCTCTGGTTAGGGCTGTCAATGGTTCAGCTATCTTGGAGAAATCTTGGACGAAGCGTCGGTAGTAAGAGCAAAGGCCCAGAAATCGCCGAAGGGCCTTTTTATCGCTGGGACGTGGAAAACTTGACACTGCGGTAGTCTTGTCGGGATCAGGGAGAACGCCCTGTGCACTGACAACATGGCCAAGAAAGCGAAGTTCTTTGAAAGCGAAATGGCATTTCTCCGGCTTGATCGTTAATTGTGCGCCTTTGAGTGCTTGAAGCACAATGCGCAACCGGTCCAGGTGTTGCTCGAAAGTAGGCGAGAAAACGACGACATCATCTAAGTACACTAAGCACGACTGCCACTTCAGACCTGATAAAACCGTGTCCATCATACGTTGGAACGTGGCCGGCGCAGAGCAAAGACCAAACGGAAGCACCTTAAACTCGTATAGGCCGTCGGGCGTCACAAATGCAGTCTTCTCTCGGTCTCTCTGATCCACCTCGATTTGCCAGTATCCGCTTTTGAGGTCTAATGAGGAGAAGTACCTGGCATCGCGTAGACGGTCGAGGGCATCATCAATCCTGGGGAGCGGATAGACGTCCTTTTTGGTCACGTTGTTTAGTTTCCGGTAATCGACACAGAATCTCAGGGTGCCATCTTTCTTCTTGACGAGGACTACTGGCGACGCCCATGGGCTCGTCGAAGGCTGGATTACGTCGTCCGCAAGCATCTCATCCACTTGCGTTTGAATGGCTTCACGTTCCTTAGGAGAAACCCGGTACGGGCGTTGGCATACCGGTAACGTGGCCTCATCGGTTATGATGCGGTGCTTGGCGACAGGAGTACGACCGACCTTGGAGCCAGTGGCGAAGCAGTCTGCGAAATCAGTCAGAAGAGCCGAAAGAAGATTCCTTTGATCGGGCGTCAAGTCCGGGCTAATTTGAACGGTTTGAAGGAGACGGCAAGATGTAGCCTCCTCTTGAGGGTTGGCCCCGGCGGTGCATAAACGAGGCGAGGCAGTTACGTCGTGAAGGAAGGCAACAGCCGTTTCCTTGGCGAGGTGCCGCATCTCCTTAGCAAAATGCGTCAGGAGGACAGTAGCACAACCGTTATGGAGTTGAACGAGTCCTCGAGCAACGGCTATCTCCTTCTCGAGAAGTAGCGGGAGGTGCCCATCCGCGATGCCCTCGTAGTCGTGAAACAAGTCATGACGCACAAGAACAGGCACACTAGACCGTGCTGGCACCCTCACGTCATCGTCGACAATACGCAAAACGTTGAGTTCCGGATCCTCGATTTCAATGCGCTCCACGGCCCGTTTCGTCGAGAACGTCACACGCGCTTCTTTCAGGTCAATGACAGCGCCGTTAGTCTGCAGGAAGTCTAGGCCAAGGATCAAGTCTTTCGAACACTCGCGAAGTACGACGAACTCTCCGACATACACAAAACCCCGGATGCCGACACGCGCTGTGCACTTGCCTACAGGGGTAATCAAGTGACTCCCCGCCGTGCGAACTTTTGGGCCGGACCAGTGCGTCAAAACTTTCTTCAATTCGCGGGCGAGGCCGTGGCTCATTACCGAGTAATCAGCACCGGTGTCTAGTAACGCCGTTACATCGGCTCCATCAATCTTTACGCGCAAATCGGAGGTAGTGTGTCGGATGCTGTCGCCACCTGTCCCAAGCGGAATGTCGTCGTATCGGTCGAAGGTAGCCCGTCGGATGCTGTTGCTACCTGACCCCAGCGAAATCTCGTCGAGTCGGCGTGACGAGGACGGAGGATCTTCACATTTCGCGACATCAGCGACCCTGCCTCCGAAGGCCGCTGACATTAGTTTTCCCGGCGAGGGCTGGGAGAGCGTCGGCGTCGGGGATAGCTCGGACTTGAGGAACGGTAGCTTGTCGGGGACGTAGACCGACGCTCTTGGTAGCCGGACGTAACAGGATGCTGTTGCGCAGCAAGGTGGCTTGCGATTTCAGTAGGCCGCTCGCCATTTTGAGGGCAGGGGTCGTCCGGTGCGAAACCCCGCAGGCCGACGCGGCGGTACGGGCACGCCCGGTAGAGGTGACCTGCTTCACCGCAATGGAAGCAGAGGGGCCGACGGTCGCGGGCCCGCCATACTTGACTCTTACGGGGTCGCTGATAGGTTGGCGGAGGGGTGTAGCGAGGAGGACCCTGCGGCTCCATTGCTGGAGCTGCGGTGTTGATACTGTGGTCCTGCGTGGGAGCCCTACGTAGGACGGACGCGTAGGTGGGTCTCGCGTCGAGCTGGTAGGAAACGTCAGGAACTCGCTCAGCTGCCATACGCACCTCGTCCCGGACGACTTCAGCTAGTGATAGAAAGGACGGCGTGTTGCAAGGCATCCGGAGTGCTTGCAATTCTTCTCTCACGACAGAACGGATGAGGTTGCGTAGTGCATCCATATCGCCACCGCCCTGCATAGGTAGTGCGTCGGACCCAATGATGTTCACGTCGCGATTGTATTGACGAGCCCGGTGTTGCAGCGTCGTCTCCATGGTGGTAGCCTCACTGAGGAACTCCGCAACAGTGCGCGGTGGGCTGCGCACTAGTCCTGCGAAAAGTTCTTGCTTCACGCCCCGCATCAGGTGGCGCAGCTTCTTGTCTTCGGGCATCTGTGGGTCTGCGCGCTTGAAAAGGCGCGTCATGTCCTCATAAAACATGCGCACGCTCTCGTTTTGGCGCTGGTTGCGCGAGTGCAGCGCAGCTTCTGCTCGCTCCCGGCGGTCGGCGCTTGGAAAAGTGGCCTTCAAGTCACGACAGAAGGCTTCCCAGGATGGAAAGGAAG
Organism: Amblyomma mixtum; assembly: GCF_055824585.1. NCBI lineage: Eukaryota > Metazoa > Arthropoda > Arachnida > Ixodida > Ixodidae > Amblyomma > Amblyomma mixtum. The sequence continues at coordinate 118,465,151 of NC_143020.1, read as the reverse complement.
CCTCATGGTTTTCAAACCATGTCCGCGCCGACTCTTCAAGAGCAAAGTAGACGTTGTGGAGCTTACGCTCATCGGTCCACCCGTTATAACGTGCCACACGCTCGAAGGCCTCAAGCCAGTCCTCGGCGTCCTCGAACACGTCTCCATGAAAAGACGGTGGTGTTCGCGGCTGATGGCAGAGGATGTTTGCCGGAAGCCTACTCTCAGATGTCATTGCCGCAGGTGTTACAGGGGCCCGAGGCTGCGTCGTCCTGGTAGCGGCCGGAAGGGGTCCAAATTCCGGGGGCTCTCCACGTAGGCGGCGGCCGAGGCGCTGATGTACCGGAGTAAGCTCCGTAGTGAGAGGTAGATTATGCGCTGGAAGCGTACCCGGCACTGCCTCTACCAGATTTGTAACGTAACGTTACAAAGAAGTCTCCTGCGCCGAGGAACACCGGCAGCCAGTCAGGTCAGCACGAGACGGAGCAGAGTCACTTCGTCTTTCTCCAATGGCCCGTTGAGTTCTTCCTCATCTTCTAAGGAAGGCATGTGTCAATATAAGCTTTTTCTGAATACGCACAAAAATTACACTTGCTGGGAGTTGGTTATATGTGTATCAAGACTGGCAGCGGAGGTTTGAGCAGATATAGTCGGTGCGGAATAAACTTGGAAAGACTTAGGCGCATTTTTCAGAGGAGTGTGTGGCAGTAGTAGTCCTTCTTTAACGAGGTCTAAGAATGAAGTCTTAGCATGCAGGCAAAATGACTGTATCCAGACTACCTGGCATTAGTGTAGGGGAAGGGGGGGTGGGGGGGGGAGCAGTTTTCTTTTCAATGCTACGATTACACCCAGAAACCATCTGCTTCGCAACAACGATCACGAGGACAACCGGATTAAGAACCGAACGTGTATTCTCTACAAGAAGCCTACGCGTAAAGAAAAAAAAAGGGAATGGTGATATTTAATAGAGCTCTCAGAAAACGTTAACCCTGCATCTATCGCACAGGGACATACTCAGATTGCGCGAACGGCCAAAAAAAATTGGGAAGAAAAACTAAGCACTTCTTACGTGTGAAAATATGAAAGCATTAAATGTGAAGTGGACAGTGCAGATGAACAGATTAGTATTCCGCATGCTTTCGTTGCTGCCGTTCCCAGCGTCTGTGAAGTCAGCGCGAGGCCCATTTATTGCTTTATTGCAGTATCGCAGTATACTGAGCATGTTGACGTGGAATGATGATGGAGGCACTGCGAAGAGTCGGTCACTGGAGGGCGAAAATCTTAATCGCATATTCAAGCATGCATTGTGGTCATGCGATGATGCGTTCACCGCGATGAAGCGGCACCGGAATGAAATTCGGTGCCACTTCATCGTCAAAAGATGATCTGGTATTCTCCGAATTTAGTGCCATGGACAGCGACAGACGGCGGCCTTTGTGCTAGTGGGGATATAATGCTTTCGCATTAAAATGGAAAAACCAATTCCGCCGTTTCAGAACTTGTTTCGAGTTTCCTTTAAACGTGATCACAAGTTGTACGCAGGCAGTGTTTTTTTGTTTTTAGTAAGGTGCAGTGGTTAGCGGGCTATGTGGCAGGAGGATATCATTTACGCGACTCTTTTATTAATCACCAAAAATTCCAGGTGCAGGTATTGCCCGACACACTACATGCTTAAACATGACCACAACCGCTTGGATGAGACAATCCGCGCATGCTCAGCTGTATTAGCCGCATCGAAGATATGTCTTTTTCAGGTTAATATAAAATGAACTTGTTTCATTGTCAGGTGATAAAGTTTATCAGTCTTTAGAATTTTTCTTTTTCAAATTATGGCGAGAAAACCAGGACAGCTGTCACTCAAGAGTGAGAGAAGCCTTTATTGTTTCCGCGCTAATCAAATAATATTGAAAAAAAGAATGTTGTCAGAGTCTCAGTGAGCTATGCACCTCAGGACAAAGCACATCTTAGGTCGATGCTTTCGAAGACTGAACATGGCTCCAGTACGTCCGCTCGCAGATCGTCACAGCGAGCGAATCTATAGCACAGTCGTAAAGGTCGACGACAGAGGGGCTAGCCAAGCTGGAGTTGCGCTTACGTAAGACAAAGTCTGTGCTCACACTCCTAACCTTCTCGGTGAATGCATCGTTGCTGCATAAGCGATGAACTGTGAGTACGAGGCTAGAGGCATGTGCATCCATCTGACCGATCTCTCAACCCTTGCCGAAATTAAAGGGTTCCCGTAATTTATATATCTCTCTCGATCTCACGTGATTGGTGCTTTATAGTTTAAGACGCGGCTCATCTCTCTACAGAGAGTATTGCTTTCTAGATTAACTGAGCCTTCACAGCCTCCCTTTTAGGTCGTCAACCCTGTCTGAGAATAGAACAGATGGTCTAAAGGCGGCTAAATATACGGGAAGGTAGTTCGGTGAACTCGACAGCTGGCGCAACAATCTTCCCGGGGCACGCTGTAGGCACGGCCGTTGGCCGGCCTCAGGGAAAGGACCGAGGCTCTCGCCTAATTACATAAAGATAGAGAATTTCCCGGTTAAAGATTGAACGCTGATATTGGAATTGAATTTAGGCTCATGTTTGTAGTTTTCTTGAACAGAAAACGTAATCAAAACGGCACATTATCCGACACAGGCCACCCAAACGTAGGAGAAAAAAAAAGGAGAGGGGTTTGTTGATTTCGTTGGTGCAACCTTTTGGAAGGAATGTATCGAGTGGCGTAGAGGCTAATACCGCCGCGGAGACAGCCGGGTAGGTAGTTCGCTGGCTGTGGGCTTTCCTTTTGAAACGGGTGGTGGCGGTGGCCACCTGTCTCGTCTCTCAGTCATTCTGAGTGAAGCTTCTATTGGTATCCGGTTCTGTGGTTCCAGGTAATCCAGAGGTAGATATTTTCATACTGTGCTTTGAGATCAAGCTCAAGTAAGTGCAACACTCAGCCTACTCCTCGTTGCATGTTTGCACTACTTTTATTCCTCGAATTCTTTAAAGGAAGGCTGAAGACAAAAAAATTTCTGGATTGATAGACTGCGGCGTTCCCTGTGGAAAAACACAACACAAATATTTCTGGCGCCACAACAAATTTTCGGCAAAGTTTTTGACCCAGAACGTGTAGTTACAACATATATTTTTGCAGTGACAACATAATTATGTGTACTTACTACAGAAAAGTGCTACAAAACTTTCTATACTACTACAAAGTGTAACGGCTAAGTTTCGTTGATTCGTCAAATGTTTAGGGGAAACCCCCAAGGTGGAGTAGATTTGTAATTTGTAATAAGTACATTCATTAGTTCTTTTTATACTTTTCATCCCATTCCAGTTCCTTTGCATTTCAAGCTACATTCTTTGTTCTAAACTATATTATTTTCGATTTCTTAACACGCAATTACAAGCACACGCCGAGCGCCCTCCAAGCCATCGCCGAGCATTCCCATTCGCCACGATGGAAACTATACAGATGCGCGCAGTTCCCTCGCTTTCGCGTCCTCCTCCTTCAAGTGAAGCGACAACTAGTAACGGCGTTCCTCCTATCCTGGACTTCGACGGCACTCACACTCGGTCCCTTCTCAGCATAGCTAGATCCGCTGATGGCAATGAACGTTGAAAACCAATTGTCTCTCCAGCCCCGCGAACTGTCAGGACGCCATCGCTGAGACGGCATCTTTGTCCACGCACGTAGTGCAGCGCTTCCGTCGCGAATTGCGAAGATGAGGATGTCGACATAGGCACTGTTTGCCCGGCAGCACATCGCAGGACTCTGTGTTTGCCCACGTACCCGACAGAGACCGGAGGAACTCATCAGCAGCGCCAGTTCCTGTTGGGGAAAGAGGGAAAGAAGGAGAATGAAAAGAAGTGACAACTCTGTCAGCCGACGTCGTCATCAGTACAGTCTCTACCGAGACGTGAGAATCGCGTTATCCGAGATTAATCTCGGCAGGAAACGAGTTTTGAGCCTTGATCAAACACTGTCTTTCATTGTTTTGTATTTTTTTAAGTAGCGACTTCTAGACCGAACTTTCCGGGTACGCTCGTGAGAGCTCGTACAGAGCAGATAAGGAAGCGGACAAAGTTATGCTGACGTCTTCTGTGTGGAGGAAAGTAAATTTCGCCTTGCTGCTGACTCCGCGCAGTTTTTCTCCGGGCGATGAGGCGGAGCTTCATCTCTGATTCAGAACAGCGTACTGAACTGAAAAAGGCAGCCAAATAGATTAACGTCAGTGCGCAAGCTCAGGAAATTAAAATGATGCGAGAAATGGAAAGACAGCAGCGCGTCTTAGAAAATAAGTCGAGTTAATAGGTATTCTAGCGGAAACTAAGAAAATGAAATGCAGTTGGACGAGACAAGCGATGAGAAGAAAATATGACCGATGTTCTGTTAGGGCGACAAGATGAATTTTAATGGAAGGAGTCTTCAGCCAAGACTGCCCGATAGCTTAGTGCGAAGAGATAAAACTTAGCTAGAATAGTGTGGGCGCGGGTTTTATAAAACATTTAATAAAGTTATTTGTTATTTATAGTTTTGAAAGTTTACGCGAAAGCATTAGGCGCAAGGAATTCTGCGTCAGAGTCTTGTCAAGCTAATCAGTGACTTTCAGTGCATCAGTAAAGTTGGCTGAATCGATAGGAACACCGAAATTCGTCGTTTTTTATATATATTTATCTCGGCAGTATGCTAGACGTCGGCTGTCTTCCTGTCTAGAAATTCGCTGGAACTGATTAAGCTACCCGCTCTGCCAGAGACTAAAGCTGGCAACAGGGGATGGTAAACTAAGGACACTCTATATGTAAATCTAGTTTGCTGAACCGAATGTCGTTTCATTGCTGGGTTCTAAAATGCGAGAATAACCGGGCGCAGAGAGGCGGGCAATTCAGAATTGAGGATTCGAGAAGACTTGCCAGAGAATTTGGCCTATTTAGCGACTCAGTAAATTTTTCAAAACTTGAAAACCTAGTGTGACGACTCCGTGTAATCCATGAAGGTGGTACTAACCATGAAGTAAACTTCATTAAATTGATTTTCAGCAGGAAAAGCTGTGCACGCTTGAAATCCGAAATAAGTAGTTGCGATGGTACTGGCTTGTACATTAAGAAAAGGACAATCATTGATAAAATATACAGATATTATCTCTTTACACGGTACGTTAAGGATTGGTCTTTTTTATCATATTAATTCCAACTTTCTGGTTTTTTCGAACTGATGATTCAGTCCCCAAAAGGTTAGGTGGATTACAAAGACTCAGCTTAAATTGAACTTCTCATTGTTAAAACAAGCGTTCGGTAGCCTTTCAAATCTGAGGTAAGAATGCTCTACTACACCCAAAATTGCAGCCCCGCAGAATCGCCAAGATCAGCTCGGAAATCTGCGTCCAACTTTGCTGCGTGTTTTTTTTTTTTTTTTAACAAAGGCTTGATTAATATTGGTATCTTAAGAGAAGCCTCGCGGCTAAATGGGGTGACAAGGGTCACTATAAGGAAGGGAAGATGTAGACGTGAACCGTTTAAACCAAAAAAGGTGACAAATGCACTGGGAAATGTAGAACGCTACCTACCACACAATCTTATCCCGACAGCTCGAATTAGGAGAGAACAGGAAATTTCCTACAATCATACACAGCTTGCGTTAACCGCAGACTTTTTCTATAACAATGCCCTCTGTGTTGCTTCGTGCGTCTATTAGGAACAGAAGGGCAGCGTGAATTTTCCTTTTTAATTTATACATTATTGACAGACGCCGCTTTTTCTTGTGACATTAAAATTCTTACAAAACGGAGTTATTAAAGCTTACCTCAAGGCTTTGCGTAATCTTACTGCAGCCTGTTCCCCCCACCCCCCGTTCTCTTTTGCGTCGTAAGTGTGAAATAACGAGGTCGATGAAGGAAGTTCCTGATGGGAAAGGAGGCACAAAAAAAGACTGCAAATGAAGCTCTAGCAAGCAGAGAGAACTGGCAATGATGAATGCAACAAGGAAAGAACTTAGACGACCTAAGCAGGAACAGCCAAATGCGCCTGTCACATTGGTTGCTAGGGCACCCACTTAGCAGGTCCCGTTGCAGACACTCTTTTTAGCAGAGCATATCGACTGGACCCGAACGGCGTTAACGCCTTCGTCCGGTCTCTACTCACTACAAGTATACTGCAGCGTTGGGAAGGCTACCCACCTTGAATCGTCCGAATAAGAATCTGAATGCTGAATCTTATTATGTCGTAGAGGCGCTGCGCCCAAAGAGCGACTTGCAATTGGCAATCGTACCCCTAGCAGGGAGGATTGACGTGCATGCGGGAACTTCCGGCTAATTAGGAACCATACTCAGGTGCCGGTAGCTTTTAGAGCTCCGGTGCTGATTCGTTCAAGCCCGAGCTAGCTTTCCCAATGCTGCACCGTTCTGGAAAGACACGATTTATAGCTCGTCTCCCAATGGAGAGACGCCACCGAATGGGGCCGGTGCGTGAAGGAAGCGGCACGTGGCGGCGGTTTGACGCGTGACCCACTTAATCGTGGAGGCCCGGCGCTGGACACCACCGTCGCCGACGTGTTTGCGGCGACGACCGCTGAGCGGCGCCTGCCACCGACGCTGTCGCCCCTGCTTACGCAACCCGCATCTCCAGAACCGTCCAGAGACACAGACCGGTGACTGCCTGCCTGCGCTTGTCTCACCTCATGTGTTATGCATGAATGCCGCACCTTGCATATATATATATATATATATATCCTTGGTCTGTGCGGCCGGTGTTAGCTGGGCGTCTGCGGGGAAAGCAGGCCGTCGCTCGTAAACACCGATCGGCCATATCGTCCGGACGGTCATTTACCGGGGATGGGCAGTGGGACAGCTATGCACGCCTGTTTCCTTTTATTTTTATCCATAGATTTTCTTTATATGAGCCTTCCTGCAACTCTGGATGACTAGTTAAGTTTATTTCTTTGGTCCTTTTTTTTGTTTCAGTGGGTGTTAGGCGAGGCAAAAATTATAAAAACAAGTGATACGTACTTGCCTTAATGTATGACTCTGTCGGTGCAGTTTCTGGTGTAGTGAATTTCGGCAATCCTTTCTCTTATCCGACTCAGTTTACTGAGAGACCTCTACTTAGAAGAAGGTCTGGCGCTAAGGTTCTTGGACGGCACTTTTTGTATTCAAACAGCTGCTAACAGCAGAAATGTCTTACTTTTTGTTGGTGTTTAAAAATACATTTTCGAATAGCAGCTTTACCTCATATAGACATTAGGCTGAACACCGGTGGTCTGGAAACGACCTAACTCATTTTATTCCCCCACCATACCCCAATGAGGCCATGTTGTTAAAGAACGCGCATTGTTTTAATCGTTTTTGACCAGTCGGGTCATCCGGTGGGTTCAGGTGGTTTGCATGCAGGTTCGGTATAGGTCAGCGAATTCGATTAGTAGACAATAACCGCATGTCTGGGATTTTCGCCAAACAAGCGAACAAAGCGCACGTCAAGCAAAGCGCCGAGGAGAAGACGCTTCATGAATGAACACATTCACCGTCCCAAACGGCCCAGCCAAAGCGTCTGATCTCCACAAAACTCCCGGCACCTGGATCTTTGTTCTGCCACATTGCCTTATCTCTCTTCAGCCGAGCTGTTTCGGCACCTCGTGTTAGCCACCGCTTCACTAACTGGACTGTACTGGGCCACGATGACCACACGTGCAGCGTCTGTTGTGCGATAAGGGGATTCTAACTACGTTATTTCTCTCCCAGGCCACCGCTTCTGCTCGTTAGCTTATCTGCATAAACCGCAAACCACATTCAAGCCCGTGCTTCCCCCCGTATTCGCGCCAACCTCACCCGCTTATCTGCTTATACACTCTTAAATTAAACGTCAGAGAATAAGTTTCCTCGTACAAGCGGTTAACTTTTCTCCTCGGAGCCGCTCATAGTATTCCTAATGAATTTAATGTATTGCCATCAGCAATATCAAACGCGTACGATGGAACTGAAACAGGAGCAGCAAAGTTGGAAGAGCCTAGCCGGGGGAAGCTCAATATCAGTGAATGTTAAATTTCCCATCGAAGACACAAGGACTGCCCTTTAAAAGTGTTAATTAACTTCGCTTGCATTTCTTATCGAGGAGTTAATATGTATGCGTTTTTGTTCCAGCACTGTAGTCATTCTTTCTAGAGTTTCATTAGTTGCTGGCTGTATATAAGTCAGAACTGTGCGTGCGTCGTAACACCGGACTTGATCTTTAATTCAAGATAGCTTCTCTCTATCTTGTCCTCTTTTTGGGCATCTCTTTCCGTGGCAGCCATCTTTTCTGTGTTTGTGAGCCATCTAATAGGGTGATTTTTGTTTGCGTAAGCGTGGGCTGTTTTTGTGAAACGTAATCTAGCGCTGCCCCTGAAGGAATGCTATGAAAGGCGAATAATGTGATCCGGGGACCACCTTCACAAATAACCGAGTGTCCGTTGCAGAAAGAAGCTTGTTCTTGCTGAGTTTAGATTGCAGGGACAACTAATTTGATTTCTAGTGTGTCAGACGCAATGCTTAAAGGGACATTAGGAGCAAATCTAAGTTGGCCAGTATCGATTGGTTACCGTGTTCTAACGATAAACACATTACCTTCACTGGAAACTCAGCCTTCATAACTTAACTACGATCAATGAACGAAATACAGCTGTCACATAACCGGCCGATTTCGCAAGTAACTACGGTACGTCGGCGCAGGTCTTAAGCCGAAGGCCTTTCTTGCTTTACGAATGGCGTGGACGGAAGTTGTAGACAAAGACTGTCCGCAAGTGTGTCCGCTTGAACTGTCCATCATAAGAAAAGAAAACTGCGGTCTAGGTGGAAATCGAACCCGGGCCGCTGACGTGTGAGACGGGACGTTGCCTCTCCGCCTCTACACTTTGACGTTTGAGGCGCCTCTGGTGAATGCACAGTTCTTAAAAACGTATCTTCGATATATGTACTAAGGCCTACATGAGTAATTATGAGCATGTTAATTACAGATGGCGCAGTCAAGCGAGTACCAAATTTCCTCCGTTTCTGGTAAATTTCCTCTGTGCTTGGCGTGCAGTCGAACCGCCATCATGCGTCACCCACTGAAAATCCCCATCACAATTTACGGCGCTGGCGCAGTAGATGGCGCAGGTGGCGGACCACGCACAGCTTTCGCATTTCCGCACGTAAGGAGACTTTAATGGCTAAACTACACCACCATTTACTTCAGAACTGTGATCGCAGAGTCGTTTTCGCTGTCGACGTCATGCATTGAGATCAAGCGGTAAAATTCTTAATTACAATTCTCTCAACAATGATTAAGTCTTTCTCTGATGGAAAAACATGACCATACCCAGATAGTGGCACAGAATATAATTTCATTGCATTTCATTTTACATACGATCTCAGACACTGCGGCAATGGGATGAAGCTGTCCTCAGTATTACTTTAAGCATTCAATGAAGCAAAGGCTTGGAGTGGTCTGCCGTTAAGCTCATTATTTTGTAAAAGTGCAGCCAGTCTTAAAGCTAGAGGCTCAAGTGCCCGCCCTTATGAAAATGGTCTATAGACAACCGGTAGACTTCTTATAAACTCTATTGCTTTCCTATAGACATTTTTTCTTGTCTATTCGTAGTCTTTAGACAATCTATAAGCAGAAGTCTACTAAAAGTGTGCGGCCATAGATCTATTGATTGTCTATAGACTCTCTAAAGGATTTGTCTATAGATAGTCTGTATACTTTATAGCCAGAGGTCTAAGGCTGTCTATAGTCTGTCTAAAGACATTTTTGTAAGGGCGGCGACCAAGGATATAGTTCATCTGAAGGCTGGTCCATAGGTTTGCCTCTCCAGATGACCCAGTTCCACAACTGGGTCGAACGCGGGGCCTCACAGCGCTCTCGAGTGCCGGACAAGACCCGTCCGACGCAGCCCACTCTTTCATTAGCCGGTTATCTAACGCTTTCACATATCCCTGGCAGCAACACGCAAACCGGGTCACAAGATAGCCGCAGGACACTTGCCCTCCATTCGCCTTTTATTGATCTTTGGGCTGCTGTTAGACGTACTTTTCTCCACTTCGCTATTAGGGGCAGCCTGCCATTGGCCCGGCCAGCTAACAAGTTAACTACAAGTTTATCGGTAGTCTGGTTTATGCAGTTGGTCAAACGGCCACAACGGGTTGTTTTCCAGTTAGTGAATTACGCCCGAGGCCACTTATTGCGATATAGGAACCGACGCAGTATGAGTAGTGCGGCTGTGGGCTTGTTGCTTCGTATTCTTCAAAAACATTGTAGCGCTGCAGAAGACGAAAAGTGATAAGGGTAGTCACGGCGCGGATGGACAGACGCGCTGTGACTAACCTTATCATGAACAACCAACCCGTCCGAACTTCTAACCTTGAAAGCTGTAGGCGTGGTCAGCGCTGAGGGCGCTTCGGACCTCACGTGGCTGTCGAAACGGCTCGGCTAAAGAGAAATAAGGCACTGCTTTGGTGCAAAGGTCCCCATATGAAGAGGCGCTCGGGAATCGTACGCTTTACCAGATCTCTTTGGAACGCTGAATAAATCAAGCTCGCACAGAGATACCACAGTGAATGCTGCAGTTATCAAATTCGCAACTGTTAACGCGAATGCGCCTATTTGCGAGAAAGAAGGAAGTCGTGTTTAGAGTGTACAGGTGTTTTTACATATTGGCTGGCCTTCGCCAGTTTCTTCGAGCAATCAGTCCCCTCCTTGCGAACCTCTTAATCTTCACGAATAAATTTTCATCGCCACCGCCAAGCCGCCTCCAAAGCTTCCGCTAGAACTAAGCCTGCATCATCCCTCCGAGCACTGCAGGGACAATCATTGTCCGACGACGCTACAGAGGCGCCAAATCACGCATGCTCTCCGAGGGAACGACCGCCGTCTATATAGCGGATCCTGACCAACCCCAACCCCCTCCTTTGGGCTGGCGTGCTCCGATGCGTACACAGGCGATCTGCGGGCGACATCGACGCCGTTGCATATTGTCCCTCTCTGTCAGCCGCATTGCGCCCTTTCCCTCCTCTTTCTCCTCCTCTCCTTCGAAGGGTCTCTTCGACGGCGAGCATTGATCCTCCCCAGAGCCGCCAGCTGCGCCTACCTCTATATCTGCCTCGCCTCGCAGAAAAATATGGCCTGCATTGGGCAACCCCTCTTTTTCGTGCCGCGACAGAGTCGCTGCGTCTGTCGACTATATCTCTCGCTGTGCTTTGCCATAAGCCGCCATGCTTTGAGCGCGCGAAAACGTTGACCCGCTCTAGAGCCACGGTCTTTCTTGAATTTCAGCAACACTCTGAATGCGTCGCCGTCGATGGCGCTGGTGATCCTGTTTTTGCTGAGTAATGTCTTTCTCTCTGAGGGAGTTAAGCTGCTAGAGTGCGCCTGCGGCACGGCGGTTCATTTGCATACAGCCTTCTCGTCGGCGCGCTACACCTCGATGTCGCCCTTCACATCTGGGTGGACCTTTTGTTCAGTTCGTGTCGGATTTGTGTTCAGTATGGGCGCGACGTCTGCGTGAGCATTGTGGAAAGTGCAGGATTAGGTTACAGGTTAGATTCGCGCGCTCGCACTGTTGATTGACTGTGGATCATTCACCGCGTCTTGGGCCGGCTCTTTTCTGTGCGTTTAGGTGCACTTTCTTGCGTTAGATCGATTGTGTTGATTGTGTTTTATTTACAACAGCGAGATGAAGCAAGCTAGTATTTGTCTTTCAGTTAGTGTTTGCTCAGTCAGTAGAGATCTCCAGTTTCTTTCGTGCAGCCAAGATTTCTGCACAGCTATTCATGTGATTCATTTAACCGCGGTGCGATATTTTCTCTAAACTCTATACGCGCTTGCCTGATGGTTAATGTTGTTAGTTTCGTTTTTAGCTGAACAGGCATGCGTCTGTCATCTTTAAACCACTCCTCAGAGCGCGCTTCTTTCTTTCTTTCTATCTTTCTTTCTTTCCTTCCTTCTTTCTTTCCTTCTTTCTTTCTTTCTTTCTTTCCTTCTTTTCGTTACTTCCTTCTTCCTTCTTTATCCTACTTCTTTCTACCTTTCTTTCCTTCCTTCTTTCTTACCTTTCTTTCCTTCCTTCTTTCTTACCTTTCTTCCTTATTTCCTTTCTACATTTCTTCTTTGATCCTTTCTCTTTTCCTATATGTGTTTCTCTTCCGTTCCTTCGTTTCCTCTCGGTCTTTCTTTCCTTCAGCTTTTTATTTCCTCTTCTTTCCTTTCTATTTCTATCCTCTTTTGTTCCATCTCTCTTTTTCTTTCCTCCTCCCCTTTTCTCTTTTTTCTTTTTGTTCTTTCGATCCTTTCTTTTTTTCTAATTTCACTTTTTCTCCTCGCTCCCGCTTGCCACGAAGGAGCCGTACCTGAACGGCACGATAACTTTCGGTCGTCTCGGTGCCCGCGGCATTGTGTCCAGCTCCTTTGCTTTGTTGGAGCTATGCTGCTTTTCACTGTTGGTTTGACGGAGCAATCGCAGAGAAAGGAAGCCGGGAGTCCAATCACATTTTGGGTGGCGACAACCGGGCCGAACACTTTTCCTTTGCCCCCACCATCAGCCACTGCACAAGAAACTCCCCGGGCGACGCCCCAAGAAGTTGGAGACGATAAGAGAGCTGGATGAAGCGAAGGAAAGTGAAAGTGAAGGGCTGTGACAAAAATACACAAGTATTAAGCATGGCCAAGGGTAATGGGGACAAGAGAAGCGATGGTGAACGGGGATCAAATAGAGGGAAAAAGAAGAGAATGATGTTTAGCTTGGCGCACTGGACACTCGCCGGCGCGCGATCTTCTGTACTGCGCATGCACGAAAATTGAAGAAAACTTGAGGGAACATTTAAGGGCACACATGTCCATCATTCTCGGATAAAAATTTGAGTATTGTAAGGTAGTGGTATGGAATTATTGAAGGTAATGACCCATTCTACCAATCCCTATCAAAATCTTTCTTCTACAAGTATAGGAGGGGGGGGGGGGGGGAGACATTTTTGACGATAGCGGAAACGTTAACGGAAAGATGCAAGCCTGCTGAGGGAAGGTCTGCGAATATATTTGTTAGAGTGAAATGTTACAATACGTGAAAAAATTGCGTTCATAAAGTCTTTCTTGTTATCTGCAAGCCTGTAATGCGCTGTTATAGGAAACGCTTTTCGGAGCAGTTTTCAGGGAGCATGGCTAGGGAACAGCGCAGGGACGAGACACAAGGAACATTCTAAGACACACACGGGCGCTTTGACCATATTTATGTCGAAACTAATGGACATGAACGTGTGAAAATAAGGACTAATTCATCAAACGTGGGCGGCAATATTTCACTATATACGAATATTTCATGAAGACTTGTCGTCGTACTGAAATCTTGGACCTTAGCGGACTGAGCACGAACGGTAGGGCGACACTCTTGTTCATATTCTGTGTGCCGTAACCGTGGACGTCGCGCTAGAGTGAAGAATGAGAGAAGGTTCCGAGTGGCGTGTAAGTGCGAAAGGAGACGCCGCATTACGGCAGCTAGGGTATCGCGTGGCCGCCATAAGCGCCGCCCGTAAACGCCGCATAAACGACTCGGAAAAGGCCGGAAGCGGCGCCGCTGCTCGGCGCCATTGACGCGCAGCGCAGCGGATCCGGCGTTCTTTTTATGCGTCGAGGAGAGTGCGCGAGGCGAGCAGCAGCAGAAGGCGCACTTAGCCTGCCGCGTGTGCCGCGCTCATGCGAAGCTCGACGGATGCAAATATGGAGAGGCAGACAGGAGAAGAGAGCAGCGAAAAAGGGAGAGACAGAAAGCAAACAAAACGAAGAGGAAAGGAATAAGAAAAGAAGCAGAAATTCTAAAAGGTAAAAAGCAGAAGAAAAAAGTAATGACAGGGAAAAGGAAAGAATGACTGAAATAAAAGAAAGGAAAGATTGTGAAGAAAAAAAACAGGGACGGAGCAAGACTGAGAGGAAGGAAGGAAGGAAGGAAGGAAGGAAGGAAGGAAGGAAGGAAGGAAGGAAGGAAGGAAGGAAGGAAGGAAGGAAGGAAGGAAGGAAGGAAGGAAGGAAGGAAGGAAGGAAGGAAGGAAGGAAGGAAGGAAGGAAGGAAGGAAGGAAGGAAGGAAGGAAGGTAAAGGAAGGAAGGTAAAGGAAGGAAGGTAAAGGAAGGAAGGTAAAGGAAGGTGAAGGAAGGTAAATGAAGGAAGGAAGGAAGAGAAAGGAAGATCCGTCACGTTTGTTTGTAACTGGAGACTTAATGCGCTGAAAACGAGCTCATGGCGTGATACTTGATCTCGAGGAAGATGTTTTATCAACGCTTGGCTAGAGTCGTCAACTCCTGTTTTGGCCCTCCTGCGAGTAACTCTATTCTAAATAAGTCTCGCCTCTCTGTCTCTTTTTCTCTCTCTTGCTCGAGCGTACCCAAGGAGTGGTTTAAAAGGCGTGAACTTGATCGTAGCTCTACTCGTTTGGTAGGGCGCACTATCTCCAGAAGGTACAAAATTCTCCTAATCTCATATCTCACTATCTCTTTTGAAAAAAAAATGTGCATGCTGTAGAATTTCGCCTTCAAGCCCTAGTTGTTCTGTGCGTCCATACTTATATAACACGATATCCGATTTTAAGTTACCGCGTCAGCCCCAAACTCTCTGCCTTTCTATACCGTGACGCAGTTCAGCGCTCGTAATGCGTTCATGTACAGTCATGAGAAAAGTAAGAGGGACCAAGGTTTTGTCACAAATTCCGAATTTTCTACTGATTCAGGGGTGACAAACTAAACAGTAACGTTTCTGTCATCACAACAGATTTTATGTAGTGCCTCTGACCAGTATTTGTAGTAGCATTCTGGCAGTAAAAGCGCTGCACTCGCCCAAAAACCAACTCGACCTGTCACTTCCATTATTCTTGTAGTAGCAACAGAAATTTTTGTAGTGACAACAGGATTTTACGTAGTTACTAGAGAAAAGTACTACAGAAATACAAACTACAAAAAGGTACTACAGAAAAAAACTACAGCACTACAAAAAAATGCTACATAACCTGAAAATGTGTTGTTATGACAAAAATAGAAATTTCTTTTGTGTGTTTTTGCACAGCCTTGTTTTTTTTTTCGAGTGGGTTTCTCCACTGAATTTTAGAACAAATTTAGTACATTATATTTCAAGCTAAAAATGAATTAGAATGCTGAAAAAACATTTTTGTCACACGTAACTACGGAGTAATCAATTAAATGACTGCTCAAACTTTGCTGCCTCTCATATTTCTCATGACTGCCTGCAGTAAGCCTGTCAACGTCGTTGTGCCAAGGTTGACTTTATTCAAGCCTCGATAAAGTAATATCCCTTCTGAATAACGGCTTGAGGGGCGAGTTGGTGCATGATGAAATGAACGGCGGCGCAACAAGGACACTAACAAGAGAGGGGACACCTTTAATCGCTTTTTCCAGCAAAATTTACACAAAAATAAAAAGAAAAGGGTGAGGCAGGCATAACAAGAAGCACAAATATGGCTCGAACTTGCCCGCGTAGAAGGATTTCCTGTTAACCCTTCATCGTCAGCATTCTCTTCACTCCGAGTGTTCATCGCCAGCTTAATACTTCAGCAAAGAAAACAAAGCTGTAAGAGATAACACCAAATTACTTCGATGTGTTGCTAGCCTGGAGTGGAACAAAAGAATTTGAGGCGATAACGGCTAAGTGATACCGACGTAGTAGGCACGTGTCATCAACCATCTATCATAGAACGCAACGCCGTTCCTTTAATCAAACCCTCGAGTGAAGAGCAAAAGTTCCGCTGAGTACGTT
Source organism: Amblyomma mixtum (assembly GCF_055824585.1). Classification (NCBI taxonomy): domain Eukaryota; kingdom Metazoa; phylum Arthropoda; class Arachnida; order Ixodida; family Ixodidae; genus Amblyomma; species Amblyomma mixtum. The sequence goes on along the minus strand of NC_143020.1, from coordinate 118,449,417 downwards.
CACGAAGTCTTTGATGAAAAGACAACAGCAACTCACCGGGAAACCAAAAATCGTCCTGTCAAACGAAAATTATTTTTTCTTATATTTTCCTAGCTTTTATTTTACATGTGTTTTTCTTCTTTATTTGATTTTCACAAGCACCAACCAATCTTCTAGCTAGGGGTAAAAAAATAAAAGACTTATTCTTTAAAAAAGATGAGGGCTTTCGACCTCGGTCGCATGTTTTCGCCAAAGACGCTGTGTTAGTTTCCAAAATTCCTTTTAGGGCCTGAAGAAGCAATTGCTTTTCCCCTAAATTAGATTTCTCCGCATAGCCCAGCCAACATGCTTTCCTTCATATATTATTTTTTAGTATAATCCAATCAGGCTTCGCGGCTTTAAGCCTTATAGTTTTTGTATGCCCTTCTGAAAGAAAGTTATTTTTGAAGTGTCTAACAGGAGGTGCTGGAAAAATAATTTCGAATATCACGCGACAGCATCATGACCCTAACGCTATTTCTCCCCTTTGATCAACAAACTCTTTCTAGTGGAACTTATAACTTTTTTTTCATTTCTCTGTATGATTTTCTTTAGTCTTATAAAAAAAACAGATTCAGTTTTGTTTAACACATTTTTTTTTCGTAATACTGAGACTCTTATGTTTTAATAATGTGGCGCGTCTAAACATAGAATTCTTTCGATGAGAGAGTACAGAGCTATTGCGTGTCGAAGGCAGGATGCGAGAATCAAAAGTCACCGCTTCCTATATTTCGTGCGCTTTGAATACTTCCTGGCTGGTCACGCTTCCTCACTCTATCGCAGTCATGTGCCCACGGCGAATGTGATTCACCATTCTTGCGCAGTGTACGTGTGAGCTCCTTGTTAGCAGTGGAAACGACCACGTCTTGTAACACATCACGTGACATTTGTCTTCATTTTACGTCGGGGTGTGGGGCTGGGCCAAACGTAAATGAAAGTTCGCGTTTGATAAATGTCTGGATTGGTTTTTGTGCGTATTCGTGCTTACAGTGCAGGAAGGTTGGCCGTAGGGCTGAGAGCCTTATGTTGGACGCCTTACGTCTGTGCTTTGTTTTTGAACACGTGGCCGTATAGGGAGTACTGTAGGCTAACAATAATTATATTGTTTGACCGAAAGTGATACTTAAGATCAGGCGGGCGTTCCTTTTATCTATTCGAGATCAATATACGACCGCCCAAATCTTGTGTCCAGCCCTCAGCATGTACACACTTACGCAAATAGAACCTTAATTAAGACTTTTAAATATACGCGGACCTTTTAGACACTTGAATGCATTTCTGACCATCTGTCGGTTATTCTACTTGAACCATTCAACTACGGTTCCTAAAAACAACTTGGTTAACGCGATGCAGTCATCTGTCACAATAAAGCATGGCAAGGTAGTCAGGTTAGAGAAGTTCTGGTACCTAATTACAATATGTCGTGCTTCAGAACGAGCAGTGCTATCAGTTGCCATGGGGACGCGCTTCCGTAGGCTTCTGTGATGTTTCAAGCGGAGCACTCGAACTGGAGCTGAAACCAAAGCTTTGTGTCTTTTGTGCCTTCGAAGTACCTAGAAAACTAGAAAAAAAGTGCGTTTACGATGTTGGCGGCGTTTTGTTGAATATAAATACTGAACTCGTGTAAGAGGGTAGGACTTCTAAATCCTTTTGTACCAAATGCCTGCCACTCTACCTGTACCTCAGAAATTCTTTAATTCTAGTTGCTAGCTTAACGCGTCACAAATTACTTTACCCCCTTTATTGCCGCCGCGTTGGCTAATGGTTATGATGCTCGGCTGCTGACCCGAAAGACACTGGTTCGATGCCGGCCGCGGCGGTCGAATTTCCATGGAGGCGAAATTATAGAGGCCCGTGTACTGTGCGATGGCAGTGCACGTTAAGCAACCCCAGGTGGTCGAAATTTCCGGAGCCCTTCACTACGGCGTCCCTCATAGGCTAAGCCCCTTTGGGCCCTTCAACCCCGTAAACCAAACCGTTACACACGTTATCATTAATTTCTTCTCCACTAGATGCTGCAATGAGCGCTTGGCGGCAATCTAGTGTCTTTCCCCGCGACTAAACAGAATGTCAGGCTACGTACTGCTCAGTTCTTTATCGCCAGAACCCGGCATGCAGGCAAATAGTCGTTGCACAAAGATGACATTTAACTCCGACACTACGCGACAAGGTCGTTAGAAGTTCACGCCATGAAGCTTATCTGGGCGCTCTGTCGCCTGGTGACGTTAAAAGTGGCCTCCTGTCGACACAAGCGCGTAGTATACGCGGGCGAGGCTTAATTCGCGACGAAGTCGCCGGCGGCTCGAATTGCCTCACGGCTCGAATTAACTAGTTGGCGCTGTCGCCTGCAGCAACTGCGTGTAGCTGGTTGGCTAATGATGCTGCGGCAGCCGCATTGATCCGTCGGCGGCGAGAGGCCCGCCCGGGGGGCACAGCGCACGCTTTGTGCAGCGACTGTCTGTGGCGAGCCCTCGGGGCTAATAAAACAGCAGCCCCAACCCACTCCCCAAAAACCGTCGCACACTAGCGCAAACACGCGACGCGGATGATGGAATTCAGTGGCGCGCCGGTTATTATACACAGCGTGCGTTGAAAGCGGCGTCGATGCAGGGATGACATTTCCCTACCATGAGTAAATTCCGGGAAAGAAAGGGAGAAAGAAAAAATTGTTTCTAGAATCGTAAGGCAAAACTCGCCTTACTATGTCTGTCAGGCACGGATGAAACGTTAGAAGCGGAGTGCATGGATTTGAAGCCAAATAGTTAGGTTTGCGTGGACGCTAAAAAAAAAAAAGTGTTTCAGATCGAAGTTCATTGATGCACGACCTTGAGGAAAATTACGACTTCTGTGCGGCTATAGTAGTGCGCCAACATGCAATGCCTCCAAATTTTGATAATTTCGACGCGAGTATGAAGCTGGATCACAGAACGCTGTTTCGGTTGTTTTCGACGAGATTGGTACGTTCTGTGTGTTGTGTATAGCTGTGTATCGAGTGCAGCGTGGTTTTCCGAAGCCCTGGTGCCAATTCGCGGTTGCACAGAGACGTGTTTTTTAAACGTTCGGGTGCCTTCATGCCAAAACCAAAAAAAAATGGCTCTAAAACACCGGTGTTGTCACGCGCTTGCAACTACATACGACGGAGTGGTTTAGTAGAGCCGATGCGGAGAAGGAAGTACGTGAGTGAAATTGAAGCAGAGAGAAACTTCTGAGGAGAGTTACAAGAGAAATAGCTTGCGCAAAAATAAGTCCCATAGAGCTGACATACCCTTGATATGCGCAGGAGCAGCAGTATCAAAGTGAATGCATTATCAGTATTTAACCAAAGATTATACTTCATAAGTTTCAGTCAAAGGCAAGTCTTGCACGGTTGGTTATAGATTTTCTCTAGGCGATTAATGCTCAGAAAACATTCTTACTTATTTTAAACAAAAAAAGAAAGTGTTAGCTACTTCGGGCTGTTGCATGGTGTGAATCAGATAAATAAAACAGGAACGTGAAGTAAAAATTCCAAAGTTACAGAGCATACGGGGTGGGATGCGGCAAAATAAAAAAAATCCGAGGATTAACAAAACACACCGATTAGCAGATCACAACACACGCTTAGAGAACAACTTAGACAACATACGCTTCCAACTTTTTGACAAAATTCTGTGTTGATGTACTGTATTCCATTAACTGTACACAAATTACTACTGAATTTCTTATTGACACCAAATTGAGTGATCCCTTTCAGTATTCCTCCTACTCGTCTGCTGGAATATTTTGTAAAGTCAAAATTGCTGAAATGTGTTTGTTGTGCACCGAAGCAAACAGCGTGTTTAAACAGCTGAGCCATGACTCTGCCTTTCACTGCATCTATGGCCCGTGACAAAAAAAGGGAAGCTTTAATGCAAAGGTGAGTGGAGAGGGTAAGTGTAGGAACGACTCACTGGCCCACTACTGTTCACTAGTAAAGTGGAAGAAAAAAAGGTCAAAAGAGCCAAAAATGGCGCGTACAAGGGTTGGTGACGTCAAAATTGCCATTAGCTTAAACGTGGCGTGCTGAATACAATAGAGGCTCTTAGCCTACCGGAGACGTGTATTAGCGTAGACGTATACCAGTTTACCGGACAGCGACTGAGCACACGCAGTGCGTTTGCGCCCGGAGGAGGTGACCGGCCAACCAGCAAGCGTCTACGCTATTATACGTCTCCGGTCGGCAGAGAGCCTCTTTGAGACGTCTAGTAAATCGATATACGTCTATATTAATACGTCTCTGGTATGCTAAAAGCCTCTGATAGCACGCATATCCCACGTAACGCAACGTATGTACAAAACGTTATGTGGGACGCACTTTTAGCTAAATCACCATAACATCTCCTCGAATTCGCCCACTTGCTCAACGAGACTTTCATGCTTCCTCGCACACACTGTCCCAAATGCTATCATGCATCAGTACTTCTGACGTGACGGAGCGTGAGCATCTTATCGAGACCTCAGAGGTTACATTACATGGCAAAAGGCACACCTGATATTTATTTATCCCTTGCGTGATAAGGGGTATAAATAAAGGTACTCACGTAGACTAACTTAAGTGGCAGCTGTGTCGCGTGCATTAAGCCTCTTACCTCCTCCTAACTTTTAGCGTCGGCATAGGCTCGAGGCACCACTACGAGGTACGACAAACGGGCGAAGAGAGGATCAAGCGACCGGAAGCTCTAAGCATGAGTAGAGCGTGGCACCGCCTTCGCGCCTCTCCCGTTCTGACCGGCCTAATGCCCGGTTGCCACGCTCTTTCGGAGCAGCAAGAGAGGACTCGTGGCCGACATCTTCCGGCCATTTTACGAGCCCGGAACGAGGACAGGACACTTATGCGCACGTCTGTGCATCGTTTGTTTGTTTTTTTTTTTCGGGCTATATGTCAGCCGAGTAGACGCGACTACCCTTTGCCGGGAATAAATTTATCGCGAATAGTTGGTGGTCCGTACTGACTTCCTTGCCCAAGTTAGATGAGGCAGCCGGTTGGCTTATATCAAATAATTTTTTTTAGTTCTGCCTTAGACGCTCATAAAAAGCAAAATATGGTTGGGGAAAAGTTGCTGAGAGTAAATGTAGGTTAATTATGCACACTAATTTGACAAAACTACGCTAAAATCATTAACCAACGTCCGTGACAAAAACCCAAGTGTGTTTCTTGATTAGCCCATGTGTAATTAATGCGCCTATAGTATACCAATGACTGGGCTAGGATCAACTCCACCTCTAAGTAAAAATTGTTAAATCGGTGGTAGGTCAGCCACATTTTGCGTAGGGAAATGATAAGTTGTATAAATATGACAAAAGTGGGGAGGAGGATAATAAATAAAAATGTTCACTGAACTGCAGAACTTCAAAACAAATGTTATCAGCAAAATCCACAGCAAGAATACAAAGTGAGATGTGCTAAACTAAAATTTCAAACCTTTACACATCTAAAGGAAACCTACTAATTACTTGTACAACCAGGTGTAGCTAATGCACCACAGAGTTAAAAACTCAACATGGAATAGTAAAACTAAACTACATCTGAGATCTTCTTAGACCTATATGACATCAACGGCGCTTTACACACCAGAATGAAAAACTACATTTTCACGCCTCTACATAAAAATGGACAGTTTTTTTTACTACACTGTCAAATTTGAAAAAAACATACGCTGCGAAAAGGAATAGTGATGTCAGCGAAACTACAAAACTAGGTAACACGAAAATTAATTTCATGCAGCAAGCTTATGCATATCCCGGAAAACCTCATTCTTGCTTGTAAATGTAAATATATTCAATGCACCTCACACCACATAATCATCAACATCATCATCATCAGTCTCATTACGCCCACTGCAGGGCAAGGGCCTCTCCCATATCTCTCTAGTTAATCGTGTATTGTGCCAGCTACGGCCAATATGTAACACTGAACTACACTACACCGGAAGCGTTAGCCCTGCAAGAGGTAAGCTACATTTTACGGAAGAGAACGCAATGCTGGATTCTTTACGCAAGAACACAAGAACAACTAAATAAATCGAGAAAGCCTTTTGTGGGGCTTTCAAGTTTAATAACAAGCGCTGTGAACGAGAGGAGAACCGACACACACGATCATTAAGGGCGAAGTAAAACGAATCAAATCTAGTACACTTCCTCGCACAGGGCTATGCCTGCCACTCCTCCTGAGCTTGATCCAATTAGCTCCAATTTCTGACGAAGACGCCATCATCGTCCGGGAAGCGGCGCAAAGGCCTCGTTCGGGGCTTCCGTGAGCGAGACAAGTAGGCCTCCGCGTAGACGACGCCTTATTTATTATTCCCGCCCATAGCGTGCTCGTGTCAGGCCTCGTTCTTTACCCGCCGGTCGAAAAACAAAAGGTCAGAGGTCGTGGCCTTACTCCTGAGCGCACGAGGCGACCCAGAAGGCGATAAAGAATGTCTCGGGAGCCGGCCCGAGCCGAGAGATTCGGCTTTATTGCCGGGGCCGCTTTCGAAAACTGAAGAATACAGGCTGCCCCCTTAGAACTGTGCCGTGCTGTGTATTCTAGGGCTGTCCTCAGAGATCCGGGTGAAACCGTTAGAAGAGTTTAGACACTCTATAGCCTTTTGTCTATAAGTCTGTAAACTGTCAATCGACAAATCCTAGAGATTTGTCTATAGGCAATACAAATCCTACAGTCTAAAGACAACCTAAAGATTTATGGTCACATATTTTATTAGATCTTTATGTATAGACAGGGTATAGACTATGAATAGACACAATTAAATATCTATAGGACTGCCAAAGAATCTATAAGAAGTCTATAGACTCTCCATAGACCGCTTTTATAAAAGAACACTGCAGCTCCTTTCGTGTGAACAAGTATGAAAGACTGGTTTTGGATTTCTTACCTCCCCTTGGTTTGCTGACTAGGATAGCCAGTGACACGTCAGTCGAAAATTGCATACAACCCGTAACTTCCTCAGTGCTGCATTGTTTTAGCGATGCAGTATTACAAGGCAAATATGCGTTACGAAACTGTGGCTGTCTTTTTTTTTTACTTGTCTTCCCGCAGTTTCGGTGTGCATCGGTTCAGCGCGAATCGGTTTTGCTACCCGCATATTGGATCTGGCGCTTTTCGCTCAGATTTATTGAATGGTCGTTTCGGTCGCTGTCTAGCCACTTTGCGATAAAAAGTAAATTTTGATCGATGCACGAGCGACGGTGTATAAGCGTACAACTTTATTGCCCGTCTATTGCGAAGTCGTGTGTTAGCGATCAAGCTCATTTTGCAAGCCTTGCATGAGGACATGTTGGCAGCGGCTTCGAAAAAACGTTTTGATAACACTTATTAGTTTTCGACTGGAACTTTGAATGTTTCGCCTTTAAATACTTTAAGACGGAGGTGTTTTATGTGTTGGTTCATACAACTCTAGCTTTTGTGAGCATATTGACCTCATCTTAATTTTCGCACGTATACGTCGCGATGTTTAAGAAATAGGAGGAGATGGGGAGGGGGAGGGGGGGGGAGCTATAGTCTTCGTTTTTAACTAGATGTGGCGCCCCCTGGAAAGTGGGTGAAAGATTACTGAAAACGAACAGACGAGGGAGACTTAGGTGTGATCCGGCTTAACGAGATGCGCACTGCGGCTGCTAAATGTGTGTGCTTGACAGCTGCTGCCATCTGTCGCTTGCGCCTGTAGCTAACATGAGCTGCGCACGCGCAGTAGGAGCTAAAGGTTTGTTTTCAAGCTGCGAAGCCTCTGGCGCGCATGCGCAGAACGGCTATGCGAAACAGGCAGATTTTTTCGTTGCAGTACCGAACTCTTTGGCGTCTATGTTGAACCGGCTTTTTACTTGTGCCGCAGTATTGAAACTTTTTTTGAAAATAGAATTTAAAACAGTTTATTTATTCGATGCATGAACGAAAACAGTCCGGTATCTGCGCTAATGTTGCCGAAGGAAACGAAAATTATTCACTAAGTAAAAAATATGCCTTGCTCAAGCAGTACGTGAATAACAGCTGACACGGTGTTTATAAGTAGCACCATACATGAAAAAATTTCTGAGCTCTTCTTTTTTAATTGGAGCAATAATAACTGTACTAGCTCAACAGCTGTGGCTATTTTTCACTGAACACGAAGTCGCGGGTTCGATTCTTTATCATAGTGACCGCATTTCGGCGAAAAAGGTAACTCAAAATCACTTTCGTGCTAGTATTAGAGTACACGTTGAATAATAACCCGATGCATTTTTAATTGATCAGGAGTTCTCCACATGAGGCCTGCCTCGGAACCTTCGGCAGGAAAGCGCAAAAGCTCATTAATTATTGCTTTAAGAGGAAACGCTGTCCACTGGTTTTTTTCTCCCCCAAATGTTTCCATAATCCTGGGATTTCAACTTTGCTGCTTTCTGTACTGCATGGTAATGAAGATACATGACAGAAACTTTAGCACGCTTCGTAACTTCGAGTAATGCCCGGCCCATGACAAAAAGTGAAACGGGCAAAAGATAAATGCAACTGTGTTCAAGCCAGGTAGGAAATCGAGAAAGCATAATGATAAAAATGTGAAACAAAATGAAGCTCCGGTTTAAAGTAATTTATATTTGAACTTTTCTCCTGCACAGTGACACTATGCATGTAAAAAAGGCTTTCATAACGCACGGCTTGTGAACAATTCCGAGCGCGAATCCTTTTTTTTTCTTTTTTCTTTAGTGCTAGGCAGGAACTCGTTACGCAGACGATTTGCATGCATCGCTTATTATTCCTATCCTAATTCCGAGGCCTGAACCTGTGACCTTTATTTAACTAAGCAGATTAAACGACGTGTGATTTTCCCCTGTCCCAAGCAGCGACATACTGTATCGGAAGCAAGCTCGAAAGCGAAGTCACCAGCTTTGGCATGAAAGGGCGCTCATTAATCTCGTACATTTGGTAAATATTATTGAAGAATAAAGCAGAAAAGCTGCAGAAAAATTATAACGAGAATATGGAGCACACATCAGAACAGTTATCAGTATAATGTGCATATTTAGTTGCAACAGACGTAAAAATAAAAAAGGAATTGAAAAAAATTATTACAGCGTTTACCTTCTATTTCTATTCTATTCAGTTGTTAATGCAGCCGCCGCAGTGGCTCAGTGGTTACGGTGCTCGGCCGCTGACCCGAAAAACGCGGGTTCGATCCCGGCCACGGCAGTCGCATTTCGATAGAGGCAAAATTCTGGAGGCCCGTGTATTATGCGATGTCTGTGCATGTTAAAGAACCCCAGGTGTTCGAAATTTTCGGAGCCCTCCACTACGGCATCACTCATAGCATCAGTCGCTTTGGGACGTTAAACCCTCATAAACCAAACTTAACCATTTGTTAAGCCTCATCAGCAGAAGCCTCATCGGAAATAAAGCGCGTCGTCAGTGATAAAATTCACTGATTAGCTGGAAAGGGGTGACGTCACCAGACCGGATAATTCGCATTGGCTAGAGCGAACTGATGTTACTTCCGGTAAAGGCAACAACTTCTAAAGCTATCCCGTTGCCAACACATAATGCAATATGGTGACCCAGTGAATTTCGCGCCAGTTCTTTGCACAAAGATGAACAGTGTACAAAAATGTAGAGTAACGTACAGTCGTGACCTGTACTGTTGCTCGGTAAAAGCTTATGATTTTATCTTTCTGGACGAAGGGAGCGATGGGAACCAGACTTTGATCAAAGCACAACACATTAGGGTTAAAAAGTGACAGCAGTATGTAGTATGCTAATCGCCTCTAGGACTTACCATGTTCACATTATGCTTGGCAAACTTAAGATGTGAGTGTTCTGCTCCGACATTTCACGCTGATGCTAGCTATCCCTACCGAGTAGAAAGTTCTGTGCGTAACGTTTTCGTAAAACGCTTACGACGGCAGCGATTAGCATAAACTGCCCCATGACGACGACCACACTTCTCCGACAATAATATCCCGGAGGCATTTCCAGTGCTACGAAAGGCGTTACGTCACGTAACGTTATTCGCGCGCAGTCCCAATGCAGTTGATGTCTACTTGCGTCATGACACAGCCAGGGCTGCCAACCTAACCAGATTCTATAAACGAAATATATGTCATAAGCGACAGGAGCGAACCTTGCAGCTATAACAGCCACGTGGAGGCAATAAAAAACGCCACCGTTCTTGCCGACTATTCTTTCTTTTATTGCCCTCCTTCGCTCTCTCTCTCTCTTCATGCTTTTCTCCGATCACGTGGCGTGCCACGTGACCCCTTCCTTTGTTCTACGAGCAGGCGAGCACCGTCGGCGTGGCAACAGGGACGAGGTCCGTCCGTCCGCGGGCAGGGGCGCTTAATCTCAATCTGGAGCAACGCAGGAGCTCGGCGCTATGTAGAGAGAAAGACGCCCACACCGCGACCATTGTTGTAGGCGTGTGCGCGCTCCGGAGATCGTCGTCGCCGTCTGTCGCGTTTATGGGCGCTCCTCTCCTCCACCTTCTTTCCTCCTCTCCTCCCCTGCAGCTGCGGCATGCTCCTGAATGACCTGCCTAGGCCAGTTTTATGAAGCCTCGCGCGCACAGCGGGGAAAACCCTGGACCGGAATCAGCTCCGGGCTCAAACACTTACTGCACCTCCCACACGCCCGCGGAGTCCCTCCCTCAACGGGCATTCATGGAGAGATCGCTGGCACCCTGGCGTGCCTGCCGTAGTCTATGTCGGTGAGAAAGCGTGCAGCGCAACGCAAACTTGGAATAGTCGCGAGCCTTACCGGCCGCACCAGTGAACACAGTTCTTCACCACCGTATTAAGACAGACCGTTTCTGTTCAGGTCGAGGTTGTTGGGGGCTAGACATGGGGTTAGCCTTGCGGTATTTCTGCCGTCAATAGCTCCAACGTAATGACACTTAAATATTCATTTGAAAATGAGAGCTCGCGGCATAATTGTGTACTTAGCCGGTCCCCGTCTCCACGCACACAAGCACGCACAATAACCGTCAACTGCCACTTACATGGGTAGCGCTTTGAGATGCGCCAGAGATAAAATACCATAAAATGAAGGGGGCGGGGGGAGGCGAGTAGAAGATAATAGGAAGAGAGTCACTCCTAGTATTTATGGTGGTTCCCTATGAATACTCTCCTTCGCCCCCAAATCCGTGTGGAAAATAACCAGGGCTGTTGAAATAAGGAAGTAATAAAGGGACATTTGGAGGAATAATGTAACGCGCACAACTGACCACTGGCTGTCTATCCGAGAGTCACAGTGGATATGAAAGGAATGCAGTAGTTCAAGATATCTGGGGTCGTTAGGGGTGGATTAAATGTCGAGCTTGCAGGAAATATCGTTGTTTAGTTTGTTTATGGTGGTTTAACGCCCCAAAGCGACTCAGGCTATGAGGGACGCCGTAGTAGAGGGCTCCGGAAATTTCGACCACCTGGGGTTCTTTAACGTGCAGTGGCATTGCACAGTACACGCATTGCAAGTGCAGTTGCCGTACCAGAGCTTATTAGGGATGAAGTGACAGCAAGACTTTTGTTTCCAGAGCTCCAACGTGGCTTCACTCATGTAGGCTTGCCAGGATATTCCATACATCAGTTTTTATTCACATTGAAAACACAAGTGTACACACAACGCTACGCATAATGCACACAGCTCACAGCAGAAGAGTACAACACTTGATAGGCGACACAAGAGTACACAACAAGCTGGAGCAAACAACGCGGCGAATTCAATAAAATGTGGTAGTCTGTTGTGTTTCGGGCTTTCATCGCGTTTCTAAAAGCAACAAGTGGGTAAATAAAGCAGGGGCTGCCCCAAACTCCCGGCACTATCACCACTTTAAATATGAATACACCTATATGGGAGTAAAAAGCGGGTAAGCTGCCGTCTAGCTCTCTCCCTTTTATAAAAGGAAGTGCACTCCCTTCCATAAAAGAGAGTGCTCTAAAGGACAACTTACTCCCTTCTGTTTGGAGCGTACCCGAGCACTCTCTTCGGAGACCTCCTCTAGCTTTCACGACGCTGCACACTACTGGTGGGGCGAGGGGCACAGCTCTGATGCCGGCCTGGGGCTTACTACATACTACCGTTACTTCCGCCGCTGCTTCTGTTGGCCTTGGGATGAGCTGCTTGAGCTGGCGGGTAATTCCTTTTCAGGCGGCGTGCAAGGAGTGTGGGACGGCGTGTACGAGCTCTCATCTTTGCTGCCAGGGGGCGCTCTGTTCGCAGCTGGTCTAGTCGGCGTTCATTGCCTGCGTCCGAGAGTTAAACCCCGGCAGCTCCCTTTCTGTCTCGAGGATCTTAAAGGACACGACCTCGCGCTTCAGCCGGGCTCCTCGTAAAAATCAGTTTATACTTCCCCTCTGTGTTTCCGCTTTTTCATTTTTTGATGTTGTTTTCGAAGTATAAAACTTGAGGCTAATATGCGTGCCGCTTTTATAGCCGTTCTCTTGAAGGTCGGCTGCCGGATATTTGCAACACTTCCAGTGCAAGGCTTTAAAAGCGGCTTTAAAGGCTCCTGGCGTGGGATGAAAACAACGACGTGCTAACATTCATCGATCTAGGCAGTACTCCGGTAGCCTATGACGTCACTGAAGATTTCAGCCAATCGCAACGCGTAAAACTCTCTTTTAACATTTATGACAATGTTTCGATACGGCGCTTATAGCGTTGTGCTTCGCTCAGTAAAAGAGAGAGCTGAAGTAAATGTAAGCAGGTTTGTAGTGTTGTGTCCTGTTCTTGCATAGTGGACGCAATAGCAAAGTGTAGTTATACTGAATTAACATACGTACAAGCACTGCAGTTATTCGAGGTTTTGTTAATTAGCTAGTAAATTGGTAATGCGAAAAGAGGAGCTATCTTCGGGAAAATACATGTTGACGAATTGAAAACTCACAACACTGGCGCATTCACGACGCTCAGTGGTGGTAATTCCCGGACTAAATCGAACACACAGCGCCATCTATAGCTTTATTTTTTTTTATTTCAAATGTGAATGTACTTCAGAAGGGGCTAACTGAATAAAATGGCGCAACGTGCAATATTTAGTTGTGAAGGGACTAGATTAAGGAGCGGTAGCCCGAATGACACGTCACATAGCTTAGTAAAGAATGCTGTGAGCATACAAAGCGACCAACGCTAAGCTGTCTCGCGCTCTGTTTCCTCCTATCTCCACATACTGCCGCCTGTCACTTGGCGCTGTTTTCAAATTTTGTGAGTGTACCCTAGCGACCTGACAAGTTGACTGGAGCGTCATCTACTGCGCTGTTCCAGCAAACACTATAACTAAAGTGAGAATACGGGTAGGGCAACTAAACGTCTTCGTTAATACTTTCAGAAAAGCTGCAGGACAGCGCCTTCTCTTTATGTTCTAGCCTTTAATAGCGCCTACTTTTATATTAGTTTCTGAAAGACTCACGTCCTGGTGCAGCTTCTATTGCTAGCATTTAGTTTCTGCATTAGTAATATACCGAATAATACACCGGCTTGGGAAGATTGCAAGATTTTAGAAATCCTAACTGGAATTCCAGCAAAACATGCTGCATGCAAATAAAGTCTGCAAACGCAGTTAAAACAGCAGCCAACGATGGACACCACACAGCAAGGAGACACGACACGAGGCTGTGTCGTGTCGTGTCTTGTGTCGTGTCGCCTTGCTGTGTGGTTTCTGGCTGCTCTTTTAAGTGCACTATGAACCAACAGGCTCAGAATCCAGATTATCCTGAAAGTAAAAAAAAAAAACTAAGTTTGTATTGCACTTGAATATATTTTTCAAATAATTTGGAAAAGAAGAAAAGAGAAGAAAGCTGCAAGCGGTCGCTCGGGGATAAAGCTATGTTCCTGGACGATTTGATCGGTTACAATCATTCTGAGAAGAGCAGTGCGGACAAACGACAGACGAGGATAGAAAGTAGGTACAACTGCGCTGAACTGACAACGTTATTTCCGAAGGCAACCGATCCGCAACTTTTTATACCGCGACTGAAAATTGCCTGCCGGTTCACCGGTCACAAACTAGCCCGTCGCTAGAAAATGAATCGATTTGGAAGAAGCGGCTATTTCTGGGCCATGCCCCCGGGGCACTTTTGGTGCAGAACCGTGTTTCGCTCGACCGTCGGCAATTTCAGTTTGTGTCTCGATCAATTTCGCACGAAGCTCTGGCCGAGGACCAGAAACAAGATGGCCACCATATATCTTGCCGAGTCGTGCGATAGTTTGCTTTTAATACTTTTCTACTTACCGTCTGCAGTTGCAGCACAGGCAGATACAAGGGGCTACAAAGAGCCGCGCTATCGCTTGCCCTTATCAGAAATTGAGCCAGTTACAGCTTCCTGGAAAATTATTTTTTTATATACGCCTGGTAAACTACTGTGCCGTGCTTTATCTATTAATGTTGCTTTTGGTTGTTCCTGGGAAATATTTTATTAAACGGATTCACGACTGAACCGTGCCTTCTTGTGTCAGATATCGATCCGGTGTGGCCTCCCTGGTCACTCCTTTCTTGAATGACAGAAGCTACACGTTGCAGCGCTTTATCGTGCACTGGCCCGTTTGTAGCTTCAGGCCAACTCAACAGCTCGAAACCACGCTAAGGCGTTCTTTAGACCAAACTGAACCGGTTTCAATTTCCCGGAGACTCCGTTCTTAATTTGTGCTATTTTCCACACGCTCATTCATCTGTTTTTAAGCTAAAGAATTCAGTTCAAGAATTCAAAAAAAACATAAGCCTAATTGGAAACATAAGTTTCCTGTTATGCGACTCCAGGCGTCAGCCTTTAGATTCCGAACAAAAGCGTTAACTTAGGCAAGTATTTTCTTTCATTTTTTTTTAGATTTTCTTTTTATAATTCCCTTCTGGCTTGAAAAAAAAAGTTAGTCTTGTGAACGCAGTTGTTTGTATCGCTCTCCGGTATTGATTCTGCGAACTGAAGAGGCGTTTAAACGAAATTCATGGAGCTAACGAAGTCTCATTTTACGTTCCCGCTTTCATACTTCTTTTACGGTTCTTCCAAAGGTCGGTGAACGCCAGCCCCGAGAATTAATGTACGCGTATAGAGAAGAAAACTACCATTTAGAGAAGATACTGCTGATTCGGGTGAATTACAATGCACTACCCTTATGAAAATGGCCTACAGACAGTCTGTAGAGCTCTTATAGACTCTACTTCGTTCCTATGGATATTTCTCTTTGTCTATTCGTACTCTATAGACTGTCTATAGACAAAAGTCTGCTAAAAATGTATGACCATAAATATATAAGTTGTCTATAGACTGTCCACAGCAGTTGTATTGTCTATAGACTATTCTCTAGGATTTGTCTATAGAGAGTTTATATACTTTATATACAAGTCTTACTTTATAGACAATATAGACAAGACTTTATAGAAAAGTGACAAAAAATTTTGTAAAGTATAGTCGGTTCTTCCGCCGCAAAGCAAGCATAAAATCCATCTGTAAATCACAATTGTTAAATTCAGCGCATATAATCATATTTATCAGGAAACAGCTGGTTCAGTACGACCGAAAATACGCAAGTTACCCTATAAAGCGCAACGCTGACCATGAAAGAACTCTTCAGCATATAATCTTTCTATGAATCTGTGAGGTGTTCAACGTGCAGAAAACTTAATTTGATTATTACCATCTCAAGTTAACAGATTGCCCCTTTGTCGACAATCACGCCGACGTGAACTTTATTACAAGCAGCCCCATGCGCATACTTAGTTTATGATTAGTTCACATCGATACATTTTCTGGCCATATATTAGGCATTTTTTCTTTCTGTTGATTTCAGGAATTTCCTGCTCGATATCTCACTTGCTGACGTCCTCGTTTACGTTATTCGCTGAGTCAGATGCTTCGCTGTAAAAAAGAAAGAAAAAATACACCAAAAACCACACTCACATACCCACGCATTTCCTCACCCGTTTACCGCGCTGATTTTTCTTCTGATGACAGTTTGAGGGCAATGACAGTTCGGATCACCCACGGTCTGAAGTAATCATCCAAATCACCACCTGCGAACTTATCCTTTTTGTTGTTGTTCTCCTCAATCTAAATGCCAATGCGGTGGAAATGATGTAAGTAAACAGAGTGTGAGTAAATGTCATGGAGCGACACTGTCTCCCAGATGAACTCAGCGGGCAGACTTTTCCCCTCCACAGTCTTCTTCGAGCGATTTCGCGACATCCCTTCGTCGCCTGAAGGAGCGGGCTTAGGTGCTGGGATTGAGGGAAAGATCAGGCTTAGAGTGAGCTATGTGCTGTGCCGAAATGCGCGCTGCTAGGAGTTCATAACCGAGGCTCTAAAAACGCTGCGTTTGCTTTCTGCAGTCGGCGAAGCAGCTGTTCATTCACAGAACAGTATTCTGTGATGAGTTCTACTGCGTGCAATGATCAAAACGAGGCAATGCCCCCTCGCATAACAAAGGCATTGGTTTATTTGCTTGTATATTTTTTATTTCATTTCATTTATTTTCTCCTTAAAGGCCCGAGAGCATTACATAAGGGGAGGCGAATTAACATGATATATATTTCTTGAAAATGGAAAAAGGTGAAGAGAAAGATAGAAAATACAACAAAAGCAAGCAAGAACAAGAAAAAAAAAACAAAATACAATACAGAAGTACATATAAGTGAAATAACAGGAAGCAAGCAAGAGCAAGAGAAACAAGAATTACACTAAGGCGCAGAAATCAAACTAAACGAAGTAACAAAGGAATACAAAGGGTGCAATCTATTCAGGATGGCTGAAGTTTTAACTTATTACAGAATTCAGTTCTATCTGTGCGTTCAACTATGTTTTCGGGGTAAAGAATTCCATAAGACCATTTACTGCACGAGGGAAAAATTAGCTACTCATTTGCAAGGGTGCGGATAGAAATTCGTGCTAACCGTTACCCTTAGCCTTGGTGCCTGAAGCTTTACAGAAGCGATGGGCAACAGAGTGCGAAACAAGAGATAAGAAACTGTAGTATTTTGAATTAATATTATAAGTTATTAGTCAATCATCCTGATAAATTTAACGATTTACCATTAGTTGGCTCCAGTAGTAAGTTGATTTCAAGATTTGCTCCGACCACAAGATGTCAGTGCAAAGAAACTCCTCGTGGGTCGGGATTCGATTCTCTTTTAATGTGTACCAATTAAAGCTGAAAAGAAACGTCGTAGTACCAGAGTGGTTCGTTATAGTTTTCCCAGATATTCGCATATTCCATTTTGGCAGGACATGCCTCGACTAAAGTTTTGAAGGGCGCTGCGTTCAAATTTTAAAGGCTATGTCACCAAAATGTATGCAAGCTGGGCGAGCGCTGTCTCGTTCTGTTTAAAAAAAATCAGTTTAATTATTAACAACCTTTATTGTCTACTTCACAGTGCTCCAGCTGGCGTCCATTCACTGATTTGATTGAAATATGAAACAATGGCCGGCGCTTAGATGATGAGTTCGAAATTGTCTTCCAGTATGCGAACTAGTTATCTTCGCACAATGTACTTCCATTGTGCAAGTGGCTCAACTGTCTCTGAAGTTCCTGTCGCGATCAATCATTGTAGAGTCTCAAAATAATTAATGACCTCCTCGCGGAGTTTGTTCGCACACTCGTTCGCTCCTCATAATTGTTAGCAGAGATTAATTTCCGCAATTTTCTAGTTCTAATACTAACCTCTTTTTAGGCTGCAAACAGTTTGAAAACGTTCAGTCTGACAGACATCTCGGTGCCTGTTGACTGAAGTCAGTTCCGCTGCTGCACTAGAGAGGCCGTTTTCTTGTTTAATTCATCATGTAAAGCGGTTAAATACGAATATTCTCTGTAAACTAAACTTTCGAGTGGAGAGCGGTAACCAAAGTTTGCTGCAAGAAGTCCTGGCCAACAGCAGTTTCGAATTTCGATGTTTGTGTAGAAGACTATGGTTAAAATGACCACTGGTTCTAGCCTGCTGTTCTCAAGCTACCGAAAAACACTGACGGCATTGCTTATAGCTCTAAGGCTTTCTCGTTATCATCGGTCTGCAAACTTAATTTTTCGTACGGCGCACTCCAGAGCGCTTATTTTGAGAGATAAGCGCTGGTAGTGGCGGTGGTCGTGGCTATGCGTAGTGGTGTTTCGTCCACGGCTATCCCTCACCAGCCAAATTTAATTAGGTACGTCTCCTGTAATCCAATATGGCGTTCACAAAAAAATTCCTAATTCTTTTCCTCACTAGTAGTATGCATGTTTTGTTTCAGCTTCCAGCTGTTGTTGTTGATCGTACCCTCTGGCATGAATGTAGTCAAGCCTTGTCAAACTGCAGACAGTATTCCGGCCGTGACCACAGCTGTGACCGACTGCGGTGTATCAAATTTAATTTAATCAATTAAAATAAAGATAATAGTTAAGCACTCCGAGCCTAACAAGAGTATACGCGTGAAGCATTTTCTATAAATTTTTAGTGGCAAGTCTATACTGTGTGGCTGTGTCCTTGCAGTAGCTTTTATTAATTTTCATTATCATCTTTCCAACGAACTCTACTGCAAGACAAAGGTCTCTCCTACTTACATCGCATTAACCCTCTCCTGCCTGCTGCGGCAGCGATATCTCCGTTCCTAATTTTATCGTCCCACCTGACCCTCTGCAGCTTCATGTTTTTCGTTATGCCTCATGGACTCGCCCAGCTAAACATTCTTCTGTGCATAGTATTACAAAACTTTATATAATTGGTATTAATACTGCTATGGTGTTTTATAAGTTTTTAGCGCAGTCGTGTATTTTCCCTTCTTAGCCCTTAATCAGATTATCGTTAAAAATGTCTATTCACATAACGTCGTGGACATTCGTTGAAACAAAACCAAAGAAACGGGCTGTCTGGGCCTTTTAAGGTGCTTCGAAGCGGCCCTTTAATCCGTTGACCCGAGACTGTAAGCCAGTGATAAACTGAGCCCGTGCGCCCGGCTCCGAAGTGCCGACGGCGTGCTGCGCTAAGCCTAAATAGGGGCCGCGCGAGGACAGTGCTTGGCTTAGAAGCCGGCAGCAGGGCAGGACGGAGAAGCGTGGGGAGTGAGGGACGGGCGAGGGTGTTTTGCAGACCGGTCGTATTGAAGGAGGACGGTGCCAGTCAAATCCTGCAGTTTAGGAGACCGGCGCGCTGTTCGCTCGCCTGCGGCAATTTAAAGAATCCCGTTGAACTCGACGAAACGAGCGGGGCGGGTGAAAAAAAAATACGAGATTGGAATGTTTTGAGCCCGAAGCAACGCGCTAAGCCTTTTTCCGAACGTCCGCCGCCGCCGCCTGTCTATTGGACTGCTTGCCCGACAAAATAGGCTTACGGGGGGAAGTGGTCAGTTCGGGAAAGAACGTAGCACTGATTTGGGGCGTTATTCGTTGGACGCCGGCTGATTGTGCGAGCATTTCTGTGTGGTTTTCTTGTTCCTTTTAGGCTTACCGGCTAGTGCCTTAGTATGAACTGTGGAACTGAAGACGCAGAAGTCACAGGAAACGATGCACTCTCGTTGAGGTGCTTCAAAATCGACATCAATAGTAAATTGCTGCTTCTGGAGAATCTTCGGTGTCTATATAGTCCATTCGAAATCTCGAAATAACATTTTTTTGCTACAGCAACCTAGGCAAACAACGGTGGCGGTCATTTTGCAGCAGATTGGATCCCCGCAAACCACTCTCCAAAATCTGGCACGTCGTTCGAGCACTGCCGACATTTCCCCAGCAGAAACACCCTTTCCGTGCATTGGCACTTTATGAAAGACGGCAAGAACTAGAGGTGGCAGAGGATTTCTGTTCGATAATTGCCGGAAGCGCTTCTTCACCTCGGCAGCATCGATGTGCTCCCCCCACGATGGACGATCGACTGGACATCCCCTTCACAATTCAAGAACTGAAAGCGGCTCTTTCTGCTTGTACGCATCCTTCGTCCCCAGGACCTGATGGAATAACATACAATGCGCTTCGTCATCTAGGCCCACAGGTAATGGAAGCCCTCTTAACATTGTTCAACCACTCTTGGGCCTCTGCCACTGTTCCACAGCAGTGGAAAAGAAGCCGCATTGTGGCCTTGCTCAAACCAGGGAAATCGCCACTCGACTTAGCATCCTACAGACCAGTAGCTCTGGCAAGTTGTATTGGCAAGACGATGGAGCGTATGGTGCTAACCCGTCTAGAATGGTTCCTTGAAAAACGTGAACTGTACCCTTCCACAATGACGGGTTTCCGCAAAGGCCGGTCTGCCATCGACAGTGTAATTGATCTCGTGTCAACGGTAGAACATGAAAAACGCCGTCACAGGTTGACTGCTGCTCTTTTCCTCGACATCAAGGGCGCATTCGATAATGTTCAGCATGATGCAGTACTAAATGCACTCGATGAATGTGGCATAGGCGGACGTCTACACAATTGGATTGCAAGCTATTTGACAAACCGGACAGTCTACATGGAGACTCTTGAAGGAGACACAGCAGATCATCATGTTGCTTGTGGTGTTCCTCAGGGAGGAGTGCTTAGTCCAACGTTGTTCAATCTCGTGCTCATTGGCCTTTTCAAACAACTGCCGAAGACTGTTTCGATATCCGCCTACGCAGACGATATTTGCATATGGACATCAAGTGTCACGCGTCCCCAAGTGCAAGCAAGATTGCAGCGTTCGGTTTCCATTACGTCTGCGTACTTGCGCCGTCAGGGGCTTGAACTTTCGCCAACTAAAAGCGTAGCATTGGCTTTCACACGCAAGTTAATGGCGTGGTATCCGGTCACAATCGACGGGCAAATTGTTCCATACGTAACACATCACAAATTCTTAGGTGTTACGATAGACCGTGACCTGTCCTGGACGAAGCACATTTCTGTGCTCAAGAAAAAGCTCGACAGCTTTGTAAGCATTGTGCGGTGTATGGCAGGAAAATGTTGGGGTCCCTCTGAGCGATCTTTACTACATGTGTACCAGGCGCTGGTAGTAGGTCTTCTCAGATACAGTGCACCCGTTCTCTCGGGAGTCAGACTATCAGGCCTGCATGTGCTTGAAAGCGCGCAGGCTCGTGCTTTAAGAGTATGCTTGGGTTTGCCATGTAAAACTTCCACATGGGGCACATTTTATGAGGCCCGAGCCTGCCCAGCACGAATTTATTTTCAACAGGAGCCACTTCGTGTGCATTTGCGGCATCTGACCAGGCATCGTCATCACCCCCTGACCAACATTAGTGCGGCGCGTCCAGATGCAGCCTTTTCCAGAGCCCTTAGGATGCAGCGCAATGCGGTGCCTTCGAACTACGCGCCACACGAGATTGCGGAGGTGCCACTTTGGGCAGTACCAAAACCATCTATACGGACAACAATCCCAGGGATAACAAATAAGACGCACATTCCAACAGTCGGACTGAAACAGCTGGCGCTGTCATACATTACATCTATGTATACTAACACCCAGCATGTTTTCGTGGACGGATCCGTGACGACCACTTCTTCAGCTGCAGCGGTGATAGTGCCAGGAAATGCCTCATGTCACCGTTTCAGGCTCATGCACAAAACGTCCTCTACGGCAACCGAATTGGCAGCCATACGAGAAGCCGTCCTTTATATTGGTCACCAGCCAGCGCAGCAATGGACTATATTCTGCGACTCGAGATCGGCATTGCAGGTCGTACAAACTTATCTAAAACCAAGGGCATGCGAGCAGCTGGTTCAAGAAATTGTGGTTTTGTTAGCCGAAGCTTTCCACCGCGGCCATATCATAAAGTTTCAATGGATACCGAGCCATTGCGGCATAGCGGGAAACGAGCGTGCTGACGCCGAGGCTCGGATGGCACATAGTGATGGTGCTTTCATTGAGATAGCCTTTTCTAGATCAGACATTGGAGCCTTGTTGGCACATTTAATGCAAGCGGCAATGCAGTCGCACTGGCATGATTCGAGTCATCAACAGGACCGCGTCTGTAAGCTTGACGCTGGCTCACGATTACATTTGCCATCTATGGTGGTGCGACGTCATGGGACTTTACTCCACCGGCTACGGCTTGGCGTTGCCTACACCAAACACTATCTTCACAAGATCGGCATCGAAAGTAACCCAAATTGCGCACAGTGCCACACTCCAGAGACTATTGGACACCTTCTTTGCGAGTGCCCGAACTATACTGCTGAAAGAACAACATTGGAGGCGACCGTGAAACGACTGGACTCTCGCCCTCTCTCTGAGGAAACTATTTTGGGCGCCAGGACGAGACGTTCTGATTGGTGCCGTGTGACAAAGGCCCTGTTCACCTTTTTGTGTGAAACAGGCCTGGATACTCGTCTGTGACCGCCTGTACACAACCTACATGGTTAATGACATGTGTCGGTGTTTGTATTGCTGACACCAGTTTTATGAGTTTTATGTGCGTCTCCTCACCGCGATGCGAGTGCCAGCCAGTGTGGTGTGTGTGGTGTGTGTGTGTGTAGACATCACCCGAGAAACTCATTGTATTATGCCATCATCAGCCTTCATTCGCACTTTCCTTTTCCTCCTCTTCCCTTTCCCCTGTGTGGAGTAGCAGGCCAGGGCCATGTTACCACCGGCCGACCTCTCCACCTTTCCCTCATTAAAAATTCCTTTCTCTCTCTTTTGCTACAGCTTTTCTCTGTTCAGTGTAAAGTGAAATTGAACAACTCCCACCTCGTAAATTTCGACGAACTCAGTAGAGAGAGATAGAGAGAAAAAAAAAGACATGGGAGATGGTTCTATCAATTTTTTTCCATCTAAAGCTTGAATAAAAAGAAAGAATGTGCTGAAAGAAGAGGTGTTTGGAAATGAAATATCTCGCTCGATTTTTTCGGAATAATATGAAATCTTGCTAATAAATTGAGACTGCGCAATTCCCTGATGTCTTAAGCCCCACAAAACGGTCACATAACAAATTCTGCAACTCCTGGTTTGTGCAGATATGATTACCTGTGGGATGGCGCTGTGATGGTCGGCAGTATTGATTTTGACTGTTATGTATGTAGCACCTCAGCAGCCACTGACATTGCACGGACGGGTTAACTCTTTTTTTTTTTTTTGCTTTTATGAGCGACTTCCACGAAAGGTTTTGGCTTTCTGTTCTAGTAATAAAGCCGAAAACGAGAGTTAGAATGCATTCCATTTCTAATAAAACGCAGCAGAGTGCGAAGTGTTCGTAGTACCAAGGCAGTCGAGTATTAGCACGCAGTAGATATGAGCACAGCGCAGACGCATCTGGCCAACACTGATTCCACTAAAAGCAAAAAAAAAAAAAGAAGTTACGAGAGAAACAACACAAAATATCGTTGCTCATAAGAAGATAACAGCCGAATAAATGGCACGCGTACCATCAGATCCTCGTCGTCTACACCCATCAATTTCGTTCGTCGACGAAAGAGATGAAATTGCTCCCTAATTTCTCGCACACGTTAAGTTCACCATTGCTGTTTTAATTTGAAGCCTGTTCGTTCGTTCGTTCGTTCATTTGTTTGTTTGTTTCTTTCTTTATTTCTTTGTTTCTTTGTTTGTTTGTTTGTTTGTTTGTGTGTGTGTGTTTGTTTGTTTGTGTGTTTGTTTGTTTGTTTGTTTGTTTGTTTGTTTGTTTGTTTGTTTGTTTGTTTGTTTGTTTGTTTGTTTGTTTGTTTGTTTGTTTGTTTGTTTGTTCCGACATTGTTGTTGAAACGTACGCATTTTTTCATATATTTCCTGACAGGGCTGCGGGATGGCGTTTCCACCTTTCTACTCTGTTTTTTGTTTTTTTTTAACGGTCTGTTTCTTTTTTTTGCAAGATTTTTATAAATGTTATTGCATTACTCGCCCTCTAATCCACCAACCGCGTGGGTATCTACAAAATCAGTGGCCCTATATATATAGTGCTCGTTCCGAAACACCCAAATCTTCTTTTATTTAAAAGGTAACCACCCCCAAATTTCTCGAAGAAATACTGAAAGAATGAAGAAACAACCGCAGACATATGTTCAGTGCCGTCGTTCTAATCGGGCCGATATTCGCAAAAATGTCGGCTATTTGTCAAGCGATTCGCTCCATACGCTTCCCCGTCTTCAATACTCGCCCACAGCGAGCAAAATCGATATTTTATTAAGCCTTCAATTTACCGGCAGCGGCTATTCTTCCTAAGAATGAAAAAAAAATCCTTTTTTTCAGAGTTCATCTATTCTTCGTGTCTTTCCTCAGATATTTCAAGCGCGCGTTCAAAAGGATGCCCCTAGCTCTACGCGCTGTCGCAAGAAAAAAAGGAAAAAAAATACAGGAGGTGGTGAGCAACCTGTTGTACGCCTGCTGTGCCTGATATCTTGTGAGCTAAAACCAAAAAACAAAAACACTGCAGGTGGTGTTTTCGTCGCGAAGCTTTAACGGCCCTTCACCAATCTTTTTTTCTTCTTTCATTCTCTCGCACTAGATGGAGCGAGAATAGAGCGCCTGTGAACAAAAAAACAAAAAAAAGCCATCTCGCCTAATTACGTGCGTAGAACTGCTAGGTGTGCAACGCAGGCGCCGAGGGAGCTCTATTGAAAACTGTCCGCGCCATATGCGTGGACAGCGTCGTGGATTAGGTTTGTCCTTTTAATCTTATCTTTCTTTTCACTCGTCCTCTTTTTTTTACTTCCTTTAGGCTGCCCTTGAAAAGGAAAAATTGTTGGGCAACTGAAGCTTGCAAAGCCTTCTCTTGAGAATTTCCCAGGAACGAAAAATGTGGGCGCGCTTTTCAGTTTTTGTTACTTCTTTTCGCTGCTTACGTGTGCAGAATAACAGTTTCCATCACAGCCAGCTGCTTCGTTGAGACTGGGGTTAATGAACGAAGCGGTTCCGAAATTTGAAAGAGCACGCTTTGTTTTTTTTTCCTTGCCTTGAAAGCTTAGGACGGCGCTTGCTCTCGATAGCGGGAATTGTCGGTGTATTTAATAATGTCATGTCAAATAAGTAATACGTGATAAACTGCTGAAAAATAAATTTATTGACCACATAAAAGAGCCGGAATTCAAAACCTTATTAAAGAAAGCAGTAGTATCACCGGAGAGGGCTGGCGCACACCTTACAAAGAAAGATTGGAAACTTACGCGATTTAAAACATTTCGCAAAGTTTACTATTCAATTCATCAAGATGTTCTTTTAATTCTTCACTTCTCCTCATTTTGGACTGGCTCAGTGTATAATAACTTAAAAAAAAATACAATGGGGAATGTATTTTTTCTGACGCAGAACGGTGATCAAAAGCAGTGAAAAGAGCAAAGAAATGCATGCAGCCAACACTGTTTCGGCTTTCATAACGTTGTAAAAGACCCCCCCCCCCCTCCCGCCCGCCTGCAGAAAAAAAAAATTTATGATGCTAGCAACATAATTAGAAAACTGGCGCTTGAAGTTCACGCAAATGGCATGTAGTTGTTATACTCTAATGACTTACATTCACTGCACGACGGCAGTTGGTGCTCTCGTGAAAGACACCGTCATTTTCTAAGTGGAAACTCTAGCCTGTGTAAAGTAGTCGTGGGATTCACCGAAGGCATCTGTGAAAAAGTACAGTCATGGCCAAAACTTTTCAGGACGCGAATTCAGGGGTACATATTTAATTTTTCTTCGCTTACTGGCCAGTTTACTCGTATTTGTAAAAAAAAAAAAAAAAAAGGAGAGCGTGTGTGTCTCTTCGCAGTTATGTGCTTTTTGTTGGCCGGTTTGTACTCACTGCGCACAAATATATATTTTTTTTGGCAAAATTTTGTCCACCAGTATACCTGCATGGCGGTAGGCTGTCTTCCCCTGTCCCTGGGAAACTAAACGTAGTTACTCCTTCAGGCAAGTGACGCTGTTATCTGCCAGTAGGCTCGTTTAATCCAACCGCCATCGCCTCGTTCCGAAATGATTTCCGGCGCATGCAGTTTAAAGAGGACGCGTACCATAAACTACGTTTGGATGCGCCGACATCGAGACTCAAAAACGAGGCCTTTTTATGCGTAGTTATCGGTGCGTCGTTAAGAAAACTGAACAAAACAATAAAAAGAATCATGTCTAATGGCTTAACAGTCTGCAATAATTCTCGCAAAAAAATAAAACGACCAAAATGTTGCGTTAATTGTATAAAAACCGTTCTTATGAAGCGACCAACAGTTCGTGCACTTAGAAAAACACCGACCGAGCAAACATGTCAGTAGGAAAAGCAGCTTTTTTAGACTCAGCACATGCACCGAGATTGCCGCAGACTGACGCATAGCCAAAAGCTACAGAGGAATCTGACCATCATTCTCTGCACAGCTCTAATGGACTGCACATTGTACGTAGTTAAGAACATTTGCTAAGCGCGTGGAGATTCATTATAATTCACAGGAACATTGCTAGTCACTTAGGCCAAAGAAGCACTTCAGTTATTCCTGGCCATATCATACTCGTCTAAGCTGGACGGATCTGCTCCCTGGCATTGGCTTGTGCAGCGGTGCCAATGCGATAGCATTCGCAGCCTCATCAAGCTAAATTCGCTTATTGGCTGAAGAGAAAGGACCTCACCAGGCCGGAGCATTTTCATTGGAAGATTGAGTAGAGAGAAGTTACTTCACCACACCGAAGGTGACGTCATTTCTGGTAAAAGCACCAACAACTCCGAATGGTATCGCATTGCCAGCATATAATGGAATTGGTGTCCCTGTGAGTCTTCGTGTCATGTCGCAACTTCGTTTTCTATTCGTCCTGAACAATACGAGTGCCTCACACCATTTCATTGGGAGTTTGTGGTCTGGAGGGTATGGGCGACGAATGAAGGCGACATTTCATGGCCCTTTGAAAGCGTTGCGGGGGGGGGGGGGGGGGGGGGGGGGGGGATTTGTACAGCTAAGTATTCTTTGAACGGAAGAGAGGGTGAAAGAGAAAGGCTCTTTAGTTTACACTGCAGATGTTTATCTAACCATTGCTTTGTCAGGCTACTCCGGATAACCATGACGAAGGATGGGGCGACCCAGCTAGATAACAGAAGCGGCATCGTCACAGTAACGTTGCGTGAGGCTAAGGATCAGATAACTCTACAATCTAAGGACATTAGTGAGATGAAATAATCAAAGCAGCTATAACGAATGAGGAAAGAAAGCGGAGCCATATTTCTGTTGTGTGGAGAAGTTTTCACTTCTAATAAACACTGAACTGACTCTTTACCTGAGACGACGCAGAAACAGCAAAACATGAATGCAAACACTGATCAATATAGACCCTTTACCTATGCCGCCCGTAAACTTGATCTATATGAGGAAAGCCTCTTATCAATGAGGTCTCACTATATCGCACAAATCCGGTTTTCTAAATCTTCCTCAGTGGCATTATTCACGACACGAGGCAAGAACATTCATTTCTTAAAGCCACTGCTTGGGAAAAAGTTCTGTTAGCTGATTCATTATTCAGGTGAACTCAGAGTTTCCGGGGTTTTTATCAGCAGTTCCCAAGCAAATGTAAAATATTCAGTGGCACATGAATTTCCACGCCCCGGGATTATCCTCGAGGGACCATGGCAGGGGAGAAATAGAGATGAAAAAAAAGCTTTACGGGTGTTGCATTATGCCGCCGGTTGGGATATACCTGCTTAGGTGTGTAGGAGCTTTACTCGGCATGCATTTTTATGTACACCTTGTTTAATGCATGACTGCTGAGCAGATACCGCACTACAAGTATGGTGCAGGTGTCTATCACGTAGTAGTAGGAATAGACTTGTGCTCTCATTAGCTTCCACTGGAATTATGAAGTGTGAAGCGGTATTTTGCCCACTAATAAAGACATGCAGAAGAGTTTTGTAGGGTCATTACTGTGTGTTAGCGTTTGCCCTTTGACAGGCAACTGCGTAGCGCACGGTTTGCTTGCCTGGGTGAATCAACATCTCCAGCTGCTGTAAATCACCATGGTAATATCTGTGTTTCGATTTATAGTGTAACACAAAACTGCACTACTAAAGGTCTTACAATGTAATTAACAGTATTCTTAATAGCGTTGTGCTTATTTTCCTTGAAATCCAGGTGGTCTAAATTATTTACAGCCTTCACTAAGGGTCCCTCATAACCCGAGTCTCACTGGGATGTTAAACTCTCGGAAATAAAAACTAAAACCTATTTTCCTGGAAGATAAATTAAACCTTTATATGCGCACAGACTTTTAGCACGCAATTTTGTCATCTCTGCTGATAGCGTTGTCTGACCCTGCATCATCGCTTTAAATGCTTCTCTTTTGTAATATCCGCTGCTCTTAACTGAATACTTGCCCCTTGTACACGTGAGAATTAATGAAGCCCCGTCAGCGGCTGACTTCTTCTCGGCACATTTTCAGCCATCTCCGTTGTTCCTGTCATCTTTGTTGATACTTCCACCCACCAGACATCAATATCGATACCCCCCCCCCCCCCCGTTCATATAATCGCGGTACGCCCGAGAAAATAATTTAAGCGCGGGAAAAGGGGTCTGACCCTGCCTAATCGCTTTAATTGCTTGCCTTTTGTATTCTCCGCTGTGCTTAATTGAATACTCGCTCCTTGTAAATGTGTAAATTAATGAAACTACGTCAGCGGCTGATTTTTTTCTCGGCACATTTTCAGCTATTTGCGTTGCTCCTGTTGTCTTTGTTGACCCCGCCACCCACCAGATATCAATACCCCCCCTTATAATAACGGTACGCCCAAAAAAATAAATTATGCGCGGCAAAAGGGGTAGGGGGAGGATGAAGAGAGAGAGGGCTGGACACGATCTAATCTTTTGCTTCCAGGAACCCCAAAATTAGACTCTCCATCCTGGTAGCCGTCGATGTAATCAAAGCCTTTCCTCCTCTCCCCCCATTTCTTCGGTCGTTCTCCGCCCACACTGCGCCGGGAGGTTTCGTCGGGGCACGACGTTTCATCGGGATTAATTCGCGACGCAAAAGCCGCTCCTACGCGACTACACAACAGCCGTGGCAGCGAAGAAAACACGTTAATCGTTCCATGAATAAAACAAGGAGTAATAAAACAAAAGGAAAAAAAAGGAGAGCCGTTGAATTGAGACAACC
This sequence comes from Amblyomma mixtum, assembly GCF_055824585.1. Lineage (NCBI taxonomy): Eukaryota > Metazoa > Arthropoda > Arachnida > Ixodida > Ixodidae > Amblyomma > Amblyomma mixtum. The sequence continues at coordinate 118,420,456 of NC_143020.1, read as the reverse complement.
CACATTGGCCTTGTTCCTTGTTCCCCTTCCCCAATGTTCGCACCTCCTCCGGGCGCCAAGGCAACGCTGCGCTGGGGCTCTTACAGTCGTGTCCCCGTGTGTTCTTGACGCGCCTTTCTTTTTATTTAGTGCTGTCGGGGCAACGCGAACAAGGAGTTGTTTGGGCGCAATCTCGAGAAGCCTTGTGCGCCGCTCCTCCCTTTCAGCTCTTCCCCACTTCTTCGTTTTTTTCTTCTTTCCTCAGCGTTTCCTTTATTCGACCGATTCGGCTTCGCACACGCGGGATCTGTCGGGAGAAGCTTTGCACGCGAGCCATGCCTTACACGAGAATCCTTTCAGCGGAGAGAATCCTACGAGCCCGAAGACTGGGGAGTTGGGCAGTGAGGAAGGGTGTGCCGCTGCCGTACGGATATAGGGACTGGGCGTGGGGAAATGGGATTCGGCAAGACGCACTGCCTGTATCGTGTACGCCTGCACTGCCGCGCGTGTTGCGCGTGTATGCGTTGGTGCTTTGACGTGACTTGTTTTGCCTTTTTTGTGTTTTGCTTGTTTGCTTGGTTGCTATACTTGGTTAGGTAGAGGCGCGTTGCGGGCCCGATCAAGGCTGAACTTGGAGCGCCCTTCGCCTGGTAGTATATGTGCTCGAGTATGGTTGCTTACAAGCCGGTCCGGACACCCTTGGGAATATGGTGCGTAGGTGGAGATGTTCGCGTGTTTTATTATTATCTCTCTTCCCCTTGTTTTCTCTCAATCAATCTCGCCTAGTATGCGTTTCTTTTCTGCAGCTTCCTTCCTCTTCAGTATGGTGTGGATGCGAAAACCGTCGGTGCCCTTTCTCAGGGGGCGAACGCGGACGCTGTCGTTACCAGTTTCAGTTCTTTCCCGTTTTATTTGTGAACTTTTTGTGAGTCCAAAAGTGAATCAGTGCCCGCTGATGTCGTTACGAGATGTACTCAGTCTCTGCAAAGAAAAGGTGTGCAATAGATTCAGCGTGTTAACCGCAAAATAAAACAAAAAATGCAAGCACCCTCTTTCGTCGCTAGATGCGAATGAGGACTCGTCTTTGTTCTCAGCTAACAATATTGGATAATGGATGTTCCAAACTCGGCACTCTTCCTCAGCATTTCACTCACGTGGATTTTATAAAGTGTATAAACTGTACTCTGAGACTATGCCTTCCCGTTTATGCACCGGAGAGTTAGGTACCCTAAGTCTGGGCCGAGTGTGGTTTACTCTTAATATTTACCTTCGTTTTCTTAGGATAAGATTGCTTTGTTTTATCTGTGGCTATACATGCCGAATTGTCCGTAGTCATATCATGCGAAGGCAAAAACGAATGTAGGAATTTAAGCTTTATCAAGTATTTTTCATAGCGCTGTTCATTAGGGTGATGGCGGAAGATTGTTAGATAAAGATGACAAGATGTCGAAGTTTCATAAATTTTCTCGTGGTGTCACAGTTGAGTGAAACTCTGCTGCGCCAAAGTTAAGTGAGGTGTCGGCGTCTTGCCTCCACGGAGCAAGTTTATTGTATCCCGTTTAGCACCCCACGAAGAAACACGAATGTTATCGGGAACGAGTGCTCGCGCCTACTTGTGTCTGACCTTTTTTTGTCCGTGGATTCACGCGTCTCTTGTAATCTTGTTCCCTTGATGCCTTGTTCAGTAATAATCCGCTGCAAGTAGATGCAGTGCAACTTCAATTTAAAGATAACAGTGTCTTGGAAAGAATCTTTTCAGACGCCATTTTAGCATCACTGCTTAAAATATTTACGCCCAAATTCTAAGACAGCAATTTAATAAATTCTTGCGTGTTCTTTTGATTTACTAACTTTCTGCCCTCTTCTATAATTTTTTCCAGTACCCCCACAGACTAATAATAATCAATTAGTCAGTAAATCAATCAACAAATAATTAGTGTTCATTTTTGTGCTCAGGAGCAGCGAGAGCCCTTCTGTTGGCAGCAAGAAAAAGAACAATAATAACAGTAATCTTTACCAAGACAACTCACAGGTGGGAAGGATAAAATAACCGTTGATTGAGTGGTGGCATAAAATGCATTCCAGCTCGGACCCGAAAGTTCAGCAGGAGATGTCCGGAAGAGCTAGAGAGGGAGCAAGATCTAATATGCTCCCGGAGTAGGGAGACCGATGGCCAATTTTAGTTCCAGACAAAACATTTCCTTCAAAACATAAAAGCAAAGGTACTTAGGGCGAGCTAAAATCTCCGCTGCTTTATATATATATATATATACATATATATATATATATATATATATATATATATATATATATATATATATATATATATATATATATATATATATACCTTTTTATGCGAGAAGATTACTCATCGAGTAATTTTTTTTAGTGCAAGTGAGCCCACAATATATTTAGCGAAATGAGTCTGCGTAGGCAATCTTAGCCGTGTGTACTGCAACACAAGCAAAAGCTCACTGCCATTAAAAAACGAAAACCTTGTACGGCCGCATTAAAGTTCTGTTTCCAATTTCAGAAGACTTCCAAAGCAGTTCTCTGCAGCTTTCAAACAGGAAATATGCTAGTGACGTTCAATCTCGTCCGGTGCCCTTGATTACTCTGGGGAGATGAATTTTGATGGGAGCTTCGCAATGGTGAATGTTGGAGACTACTTCCTAGCTTCGAAAAAAAAGGCATGATTTGTGAAAACACGAGTGAGAGAAAGAAGAAAATGTTTGTGAAAGCTGCAAAACTTCACTTCGTCTTGACAGTAGAGCATTCATGTTAATATTCCTTCACAATTTTGCCTTCTGGGGATAATACGAGTACCCTTTCCGCCTCCAGCTAGACAGAATAAAAAAAAGCTGGAAAAGACGTTTAAAAGTTTGCATAAATGATTCCCGTCAAACCTAATTCCAATGTTTCTGGCTGAAGGTACTGCCCGTATTTTATTGTGGGTGAATCTAATCTTCAGCGCTGGTTACGGGGAAATTCGTGCGCTTTCTTAAGCCCGTCATATATGCTGGTGGTAAAATACAAGCATCAATCAGTTAAAAGAGAAACTGCTTTGTTCTATGTCCTTTCCGTGTTCGTATTTTTATTGATTTTTTTTTCAACCACTGCTAAACTTCATTGCGCTTGCATCTTTCGCCCTAGTTTTGAGGAGTGCTAGTTTGGTTCCGAAGAATTATGGTAGCTTGAAGAAATGCTGACGTTTTCGTTTTTTGTCAGAAGGTTGGTTAGACTTAAGTGGGAATGCGGGTATTGAGGTCACAAAAAATCATGAAAAACACAATTTCTTTAAAAGCATTTTTTGCACTAAATACACTTCTGACTAATCTGCTTAAATTATCCGCCCTCAAAACAACCCTAAAGTACAAGAAGATTAATATTTTGAATGGCTGAGAAACAAAGCACGAGCTTCGGTATGACGTTACACTTCAAGCGGTCTCAGTTCTGAAATCGGTCCATAACCGCTGCCAGTTTGCTACCGTTTGAAGCTCGTTTCGCACCCTTTCGTTTGATACCTTTCAATATGACATCAGAACAGCTAAGCAAGGCTACAGCGGTTTTCCAGCAACTCAATTGCCCCCGACTCTGTATGTGCACACAGGTTTCAAGATTATCAGAGAGAGAGAGACTTTAATGAATAAACGAAAGGTCTGCCTGGTTATGAACCTAGCATGCTACTCCAGCAAGATTATCTGCGTCCTGATTTTGCAAATATGATATCTGCCTTAAGGGAATTTTCCCCTGAATGCCTTGGGCAGTTCAAATTAGCTTGCCCTGAATTTGTTCATTAGGATTACAGCTGCGCAGTGATGGGATCTTTACTGGCTTTTATATTATGCATTAAGCTTATTTAGATGCTTTAATTAAGTATCAGCCAACTCATTTTCTACGTTCTGTTCATACATTTTTTACCAGTGCGTTTTCACTAGGGGAAGAGTAAAAACAGCATCTCTGCACAAAGTGCATCTTTGGTAGCAAATATTACTGATAATTCTTAAACAGTTTTTGGCTTACGGCCTGTAACGAAGAGATAGAACAATACCACAGAACTCCTTATAACTCATATTCTATGTGAGATATTCTAAATGTAATTGTATATTTGGACTCTGCTTAAAAAGCACTCATTCGCATTTAATTATGGTAAGGATTGTGGCAGATATTAATATCATCTTTAAGACCGGCATCATTCCTCAACACGCGGATAAAAATCACATGCTTACTTCTACAGTGTGTAGCTGCTTCTAACTTCAAAATTTTTTCCTCTGTTTGAACTGGAAACTCATATTTAAATTAGATTTAAAACAGAACTAGTGTTATCAATGTCTGGAATGTTGATAGTTTTTTCAACAGTAATTGTGAAACATGGAAATTTTTCGCTCACCTAATATAATATGCAATAAAATCAGTGTTACTACGTACACTAGCAGCTGTTGCTAGGCGCATTTTTAACCTTTCCTGGTATACAAACAAACTACCACTTGCATATGAGTGATCTCGAAAGCGTGTACAACTTTTCCGACTTTCTGGACCCGTGACTAGCAGCATGAGCATAGTGGAAAAAAACTGCGGGAATTTCTGACGTCATCTCTGCAGTCACGAAATATATAAGGGCTAATGCGCATACCTAATGTAATTTTGATATGTCGTAATATGCTATGAGTGATTGTGCGCTCTCATGTATAGAAGGATGTAAATTAATTTTATTTTATAATCATGCTATTCAAGTGCACTGCTCCGAATCATACAAATGTAATCATAATATTCATATAAACTAAAAATAATAAGTGGTACATTCCTTGATTGTAATACGAAGTACAAACATATCGCAGCTAAAATTGTGGCTTCAATGTAAATTAGAAAATTGAGCACGTAGAAATTCAGAAACATTATTAAAAATGAAGATTTTTCATAGATATGATGGTTTAATCTCTAACAAATCTCTCAAAGCCCTGCCTACAGCCACAATATATTGCGCGCTTTTGCTTTGGTCTCTTTAGTGTTTGGTTCTGGCTCTTCTTCATTCTTATTCAGTATTCCCATTGCGTTCCTACGGTACCTTTTGTCACCATTATCTAGAAATCTCAGCTTCAGCACCTGGGTGATATAGACTGAGGTTTCTTTCTTTGACTGCAATCGGTAAGTGCAGGTCGAATGACACGCAAGTTTCAGAGTGTAGAATTTTTTCAAAGGCCTTTTTTTCTTTTCTTTTATCTGCTTGCAACAACCTTCCTGAGTTGAGTCACTTTAATAAACCCCAGGGCTGCAGACTTGGCATGAAATACTACATGTGAAGAATTCCAAGCGAAATATTACTTCATCTCCTATCATATACCTGTATCCCAACAGGATATTACCTCTGTTAGTCAGACTCCTGGTTATTGTCAGTTATTCCTTATCTCGTTTCAGTGGTACGCTGGAAGACTCTTTTATCTTCAATAGCCTTCATCGGTGGGATTGTAAAGGGGGATCAAAGGCTGAAACGGAACTTCAAGACGCTCGAAGACTGTGCTCAAAAGCCCTGCTATTTGGTCCACTGACTGCAATAGCCTAGAAGTTTCATAAAACCAGAGTTCACGTCCTGACTTGTTCACGATCAATTCCTTTCTACAAGCTGTGCGCCCGATCGACTCCTCCTTTGATCTCGAGAAACATCCAGAATTTTCCGCGCACGAGTGGTTCTGACAGGCCCGGGCAAGCAATTGCCTTCTGCTTTTCATCGCCACAGGTGCACCGGACAGAGATCGCAGTTGAGGAGGACCATTCGTTCCCCCGAAACAGCTTGCCGACTGCTGGAAATGAAAGCGGTGGGGGTTGAAGGCAGCAAAACATAAAAGCCGAGGCAGAGCCCGCTAGTGAGGTTCATAAGGCTATTTCGCCGTCTTTTTTTTTTTTTATTTTGCCGGCCGCCTCTTCGTTCCACTTGGCGACCACTTCATCCGTGCGTGTGGGCGTGCGTCGGCGTGCGAGAACGACAGCACTTGAGAGTCGGTCACTCGCGGCCGTGTCCGCGGTGGCGTCAACTGCGTTGTCGACTGCGTTTCGAGGCAGCTCGCGCAAATGTGGTCAAACAAAGACCGCTGCTGCGGCGGATCGCCAGACGCTTCCTTTCCCACCCCTCTCCCCACTTCCACTCTTTTAGAGCAGCTGGCTCTCCGACGGTGTTGCCCCAGCAACCGCGATACGGGAAGAAGTCGCCTCCCTGCAGTCGATAGCTTTCTCCCTCCATCCTTCTATTTTTTGGCATCGAGCACTCGGGCAGCCAAGGTCACGCGAAGAGCCCTTCAAAATTTGAAAGATGAAAGGAATTCTTTAGGGTACTAAGAGAGCCGAAAGAAATGTTATAAAAGGTTGGGAGGGCAGGGAGACTAATATTTCTGGGATTCGCCCAAGAGAAGATGAAAAACAGAAACCTTTCAACAGGATCACGCGACTTCTAGACGCAGCTTTTAGAGCCCTGAAAGTTGCGACACCGCGCTTTCCTAACCATGGGTCTCCAGATATCCACGGTGTTTTGACTCGCCATTGACGTCATGAAAGCTTGAAGCACTTTGGGTCTAAAAGCTGAGCTGCTTTTGTGGGCTACTCGTGTATGAATCAACAATATTGTCACATTCGCTTGCAACTTTCTTTCTTGCTTGCTTTCTTCCGACACTTGGTCGTGTTGCTTAGAGTGCTTTCTTTTTCGCTTATTAGGTGAAAATTTTGTCACATTTAGTCTTGAAGCAAGTCACAAACTTTCCTTTGACCCGTACTCAAGAATGAGGCATGTATGAGCCTTTCTTGGAATTTCTTAATGGACGTCACTTTGTATTGCGCAACATGAATGCCACCTATATGCATTCACTAGGACCTTTTGATGCATTTTTTGATAAATTGCTACTGGTCATGAAGCCCCTGTGCAACACTATGGTTGAGCTTTGTACATCAAAAGCTGCTTCGATCGAGGGCCCAGAGTTGTATTTGCAGAAAGGTCGGCATCACTCAATCGTGATTCGGTATTGAGCTAGGGCCAGAGGTGACAGACAACATCGTTGTCCTTTAGAGCACATGTGAATGCACTGTGGAGGCATAGAACTTGTGGTCTGATTTATCTTGTTTTCCTTTTCCTTTCTTTTGTTTCTTCCACAAAACAGTGAATAAGCTGCACTGCGTGAGCATATATCGCTGTTCGCTTAACTTTATTCCTCTTCTCTGGGACGTTCCTAGTAAAGGTAAGGGTCTCTATTAGCTTCCAGGACTGCGTCTTGATGCCCTCTAACTGATGCCGACGGATACTCCTGGTGGTTGGCTCTGTCTTTCTATTAAACTTCGAGAGTTTCAAAGCCTGTCAAGGGGGCAGTATAAGCTCCTGATTTTACTTTGTTCCAAGGGCTGAAGATCCACTGCACTGACAGTGGCATGCAACTACGTCGTGCAGCTGATTTTTCTGTTCGACTTTGTAGCTGTGTGTAGCTATTTGCATAACTGACAACTGAGTTGTAAGTCAAGAAAGTAGGCCGCAGTGGCTGTAATCTGATGGAGGCGAAATTCTAAAGACACCCGTGCGCTATGCGATCTCAATCCACGTTGAAGAAGCACAAGTGAGCAAAATTTATCCTTAGTCTTAACTATGGCGTCTTTCATAACCCATGTGTCGTTTCGGTGCGTTAAACCCCACATAATATACCATATAAGTGAAGCAAACGGATTGAATTAGTAGAGAGGTACAGCGCAGGAGAACGGGACAGAGTGAGAGACACGGATTAGCACTCCTGTGTGTTCCTCGCTATGTCCTGTTATTTCCCCCACTGTATTTCTTCGTTCTGTCCCACAAACAAACCCAAATCGCCCCTGAGTAAATCTTGCCTTTTTAAAGAGTGAAGGTTGACAAACTTAGTTCGCCTCGCTTAAGCACTCCGATGTTCAAAAGAAAACTCTTTCGGAAAATTTAAGCCACTCTTGGTAAATTTTTGCGCAAATAAATTATGTCCTGCTAAAAACGTAGAGACGACGTTCAGAGATGTTAACCAATTCCCTCCAGCGCGCCTTTAATACTTGCAGTCTACTCTCAGTAATAGGAATTATAACTGCGCCAAAAATTTCTGCGGATTAGGAGGAGTTTTATGTAGAGGATATTTCAGCACCGGTTCGCTCAGACCCAATGCTCGAATTCAGATAGTTCGAATAGCGAGCACACGCTGTACAAACATGCGTTCAAATTGAGTTGCCTTTAAAGCGTGCACTGCCGCAGTAATAGTCACTTTGCAAAGAAGCCAACTTTTTGCATCAGTTAACAGGTTTTGCAATACGAGTTGGTATAGACTTGTTGCGTTCAATAAAAGAAAACGGAACTGATGGCAATGTAGTAAAAAATGCAGAAGCTTCGCGTTAAGTTGCTTAATTAAATAACACACTGACTGATTTTGTGCTCTTTATTTGGCTTGACGTCAGCGGAAAGAATCAAAATGAAAGCAAGTCTTGAGGGCCGCACCTCTCCCTCACTCTTGGAGAGATTCGAGGGTATCCAGGAGTCAGAATTTTTATGGCAGAGGCGAGAAATATTATTACGGGCAAATGATGATGCCTCAGAATATGCTTTACATATTAAACAGCGTCCTGCTCTTTTTAGCAAGCGCAGCTCCTAACGCGCAAGCATTCGTAAGAAATGCACTCTTCCCTCTTCCAAGACAAACATCGTATGTGTTAAGCACCCAGAAGCACTTTACTTCCTCGCTTTGATCTTGCCGCAGATCTGTCGCAAACACAGCACCGTTGCTATCTCCCGTCTTCATGGCAAACACTGTAAGGGAGGCACATTCGTCGATGTACCGAATGACGTTTCAAAAAAAAAAAAAAGAAGCACTACGAAGAAACTAAGCAAAGAAAACTTTCTTCTAAATAGTTGCATCCCATGCAAGCGTTCTAGGAACCACCGTCGATCTGGTTTGCACTTCCTCTGGCTTCCCTAAAACCTAATATAGACGCATGACGCAGCTACTAACTCACTACGAACTCCACCTCCCTGTCGCTCGCCGCATCCAAGTGAATAGAGTTGCGAGGAACACGTGACTAACTCCACGCCCCCAACAGCCCCAGGTTGTCGCAACCACTCCGCCCACTCGAATACCGAGAGGCGCATTCCACGAATGCCACAGCAAAAACACGCGCGCCGAGAGAACCGCCAAAAACACTCAAGTTATTTGTCGCACCGACGCACCGCCGCGTCTAGATGTGGAAGCCAGATCAAAGGAAGCAAGCAGGGAGGTAGGAGAAGGGGGGCGGAGAGAGGGGAGCTTCGCTGTTCGTGAAGCATGAGCCTTGAGCAAATAAAATGCCTTCCTTGCCATGCGCTGTCGCTGCCTCCACTGCCGAGCGCCTGGGGAGCGAGAGTCGTTGCACGGCGGCCGTCTGTGCGTCTTTCTGCCACGCTGGGTTGCTGCAACGCCCTGGAGGAGCTTTCTTTGGCTCTTGGAGCGGCAGCGACCGTAAAGGAGCTCCTTTTCTCTTTGACAAAGCTGGAGGCGACCTCCCCCTCAACTCCCTTCCTCACCGCCTGTCTGGATCCTGTAGTTCGCTCGCCCGCGCGGTTTTCTTCGCGCTGATGAGATTTGCTTCGCCTTCCAAGGTTCGTCTCCTGAAAGTTTGCTTCACCGTGGTTGGTCTGATAGTGCGGGCTTTCTTCTCTTCCTTGGTTGCTTCTTCCTTCGTTTAGCTTTGTATTTTGTTCCGTCTATTCTCATTTCGTCTTACTTTGTTTTGTGCTTCTTGGGTTCTGTGTCCTTTCTTAAGTCCTGCAGACACGAAGATGGACGCGCCTTGATAAAGACGTCGTTCGGTATCCACCTTTCGAGATTCCAAATCAAGTTTGGCAGTCTCACGAGCTCTAGTTCAATACAACTTTTTTACTTTCTTTTGTTGGGATTGTTTAAAACGCACAAAAAAAAATGTGCAGTAAAAGAATAGATGTCTACATTCGGTGCTACCAAAGGCGTCGATTTTGGAATTCATTCCTTCTTTTTTTATCTATTTCTTCCTGAGGTTCCAATAGCATGAGCTATCAGTGCGAAAAAGCGTTCGTTCCAACGTGCACTGACATCGCACAGCACAGGGGCGCAAAAGGTGCCTGTGTACTGTGCGATATCAGTGCACGGTAAAGATCTCTAAGTGGTCGAAGTTATTCCGGAGACATCCTCTACAGCAGCTCTTTCTTCCTTTCTTCTTTCACTCCCTCCTTCCTCCCTTCCCTTACGACGCGGTTCAGGTGTCCAGTGAGATACCTGAGACCGTTACTCCGTCATTTCCTTTCCTCAAAAACTGAGCTTCATTTTTTTTTTCAAAGATTCCAATTTTCCATGTCGTTTGGCACTTTGGAAGGTTCGTCCAGTAGAGAGCCATATCTCGCACTTTAGAAGACACGTGCAACGCAAAACGCGGGGCCATTTCTGCAGCACTCTGTATGCTGGATCTTGTTCTTTGAAAAGTATGCAGTTCTAATGCATGACTCTCGCTAATTCACAACCTACTGCCAGCACAAAGGTAGGCTCAGGTTTTTTTAACGAAAGGAAAACACATACATCGGAGTATCTGTCCTCGCTTCGGCGAGCGCGGCTTCGGCCGCTTATCTGATTTTTTCAGCAGCGTCCGCTCCGGCGGACGCAGTTGTTGCTGCGACGCGCGTCTTTTCTTGCCTTTTTCTCTTTCCTCTGATCTCTTACCTCTCCTCTATCTGCACGTGGCAGCGGTGGTGGCTTGGATAGAGCCAGTAGCAGGCCCGTGCAATTTCCTTTTCATCCTTCTCTCAGTCACAACAACAACAACAACAACGAAAGGAAAGCTGCGATAGTGCAATATAAAAATATACCAGGAAAGAGATCCGAACATTCAGTTCAGAAAAAGTTGGGGGAGGGGGGGGGGGGGGGTATTTTGCTCAGTACTTTGCCGGTGTGGAGACCTTCAGGTTTGAAACGTACCACGGCCTTCTTATAAAGTTAAAGGCGAGAAGCATTGGGGTTTCGTATTCAACTCTGTCAGATTTGTTTTCTTATTTTTCTTGTGGTAAGAAACGGAAAGGCCTTTGTGCAGAGCTCTCGGTGGGACCCCGTGCCGTGTATTGGCTTCCCCTGTCAGGTTTCCGCTCAGTCGGTGCGATTCCGAAACTTCTAGGCGAAGATTTCACAAAGAGTGAAAGTTGGACGGCTTCGCTGCACCGCTCGTTTTTCACTGGCATATGTCCATTGGCTCAACAAGAAAGGCCACAGCAGACCTTATGTGGCTGCTCTTTATATATTGTTTCATTTCCTATCCTTCTATTTGCTGCATTAGCCTTTTTCCTTCTTTCCTTGATTCTTTTTCTTTGTTCATTTATTTCATCTGTTGTGTTTCCTTCGCAGTTTCCTCGTTTTTTCACCTTCTTTCTTTCCAGCTTCCTGTAGCACCCTCTTTTTTGTTTCTTTTCTCATTAATTTTCCTTTCCTTCTTGCTTTTTTCTCCGATCTGCTTTTTCGCTGTCTCCTTCTTTCTTCCTTTGTAACTTCCTTGTTTTCTTTTCAGTTTTATTTCGTTCTCTCTTTCTATTCTTTTTTTTTTTGCATTTACACACATTTCCACCGAAATCTTACAACGGACCGGAGCTCTCGTAGCTAAAACATCCAGCTTCTGGTCTCAAAGCAGCTTTCTTCAGTTTACCTTTCTGCTCTCTCTGGCTCTCCGGAGTGCACAAGCGAGAGTGGACCTGTCGCTTACAGTGTACCCCCTCGTGCACACGTGTCGGGTATCCGGCGGACGAAGTTCGCGAGAATCGCGCTCTGCGTCCCTCACCATCCATTGTGCTGGAAGATCGATACTTTATATACCGATCCCCTGCGCAGCCATTCCGAGGGCGCCAAGTAAGACTACGCTTTGATAGCGGCCTGGCGGAACACGACGCGTGAATCCACTCTTTGTGTTCACTCTTTCTTCTCCGGTATGCGCGTTTCCAGGCTTTTCACAACGTGTTAAGCAAAGCACGCTCTGATTGATGCTAGAAAGAAAGGGGCTTTAAGGCAAAGTTTCGAGTGACTCTGTGGCCTTTGAGAGAGCGCGAATGCAGACGCGAGCAGAAAAATTCGTTCGCAACTCAAAAATAGCGGCGTCGCTGACTGCAGAGGCCAGCAAATGCAGAAACGTTGGCGCTGTGGTGACGTAACAAAAAAAGTTTGGGAGGCAACTTGCATGCAACTTGCATGCATGGAGGCAACCATTTCTCCTATCTTCCTCTCTCTCTTCTTTCTTTTTACCTGTTTTCCCATTCTTTTCTTTTCTGGAGAAAGAAGGTATAGCCTGTTGTTTTTGTTTGTTTTGGCGTGCGCATGTTTTCACAACAAATATAAAAATAATACAAGCTATTCCGTGCTCACTTTCTTTTTTTGTTAAAGCGGTTAAGGGGAATCTGGGTGGAACAAAGCGCGGTTTCTCGCTAATAAGCTGCTATTACATTTCCTTTGAGTAATATTGCTATTTTAATCATCGTGAGGGGCTCCTTGATAGCGCTAAACTGGTTTAGACCGCTCAGAGAGTACCGTCTGCTGTGAGCCGTGAAATTCGTTCACTTTCTGTCTTTTCACATTTGTTGCGAAAAGCTTGCAAGCTTCTTTTCTAGCAGCGAAGTAATATTTTATGAAGGACCACAGGACTCATTCATGGTGCGAGAAAAAGGCGTGCTGGTGATATAAAGATGTTGGTTAGGCCTAATTAGCGTTTTCTAAACCGCTGAGAATTTAACCGCAAATAAAATATGCGATAACGTGGTAATGGGGTCAGATGGTATGCACAGAACTTGAATTCTCACAGTTAGGCCATGTTGTGCTTCTTTTTCAGACATCTCGTGGTTAAAATGGGTTATTTTTTATGGGGTTAACGTCACAAAGCGACTTATGCTATGAGGGACACCGAAGTGGAGGTCTCCGGTAATTTTGATCACCTAGGGTTCCTTAATGTGCGCTGACATCGCACAGTACATGAGACTCTAGAATTTCGCCTCCGTCGAAACGCGACCGCCTTGGTTGGGATCGAACCCGCGTCTTTCGGGTCAGCAGCCGAGCACCATAACCACTATCGTGATTAAAAGTTTTGCGTGTATGTTTTTGTCTTATTAGTGTAATCTATTACAAAGCACCCGCCTGATCTATTAGGATCGCCTCTAATCACATCGATTTCTAAAGCCAAGGCGCAGCTTAACCATGCGCTTGTGGTTTATCGACATCCCGTGGCCTTGTTACTTTTAATCAGCTGTTTGTACCTCGCCCCGGTAGGGACAGCTTATTACAGACTTGCTGTAATGCTCAATGTTGCACATACCTACCTACCGTACTAGAGCTCAAGTGCATCGAGACGAACATGCGATCTATGAAACTGGAGTCCCGCCCGAAGTGTGAGGATGAATAAAATGAATCATATATATAGTCGATAATATGTCATTCTTTTTGACAACACTATTCCGTCCTAGCTGCGCTTCTGCAGCAATTCTGCGTAGAAAATCTCGCCACCATCGCTACAACAAAGCCAAATTTATAACAGACAGGCACGCTCGGTAAAAATTGCCCCGCTCGGTAAAAACGGCCCCGCTGCGGTGGCTCAGTAGTTAGCGCGCTCGTCTACCGAGCCGGAGTACCCGGGTTCGAACGCGACCGCGGCGACCGCGTTTCAATAGCGGCGGAACGCAAAACGCGCCCGTGTGCTGTGCGATGCAAGTGCACGTTAAAGATCCCCAGGTGGTCGAAATTATTCCGGAGACCTCCACTGCGACACGTCTTACTCTCTCTTCTTTCACTCCCTCCTTCCTCCCCTCTCTTACAGCGAGGTTCAGGTGTCCGCCGAGATATGTGAGACAGATACTGCGCCATTTCCTTTCCTGTAAAAACCAATTTTCAGTGTAAATTTTTTTTTTTAAATACGGCATCCGCCGAGGGGTAGCTGTGAACACATCATTCTGTGAACACATCCTGGTTGGTGTTCTAGAGCCGAGAGTGGCCGAAATTATTCCGAGGGTTTTTTTTTTTTTTTTTACGAAGTCCATTTTGGCTAGCTTGTACCAATAGAGCGTAAAAATAATATTTTGAATCGCCTATATAAATGCACACATATGTTAAGTACTGAAGCTGTATATTTTATTTAGTGAAAGTTGGTAAGTTCAATAGCAATAGCGCGTTAGATTTCCATCGTAAGTGCAAATTTCAATGAGCGAGAAAAATAGTATTTATGAATAATTCTTAAATTTACATTGGAGACGCAAAAAACGAAGGTGCGATAATATTCCTCCAACCATGGCGCGCCCTACGGCGCCTAGAAACAGCAAATTAAACCGAATACTTGACTATACAGTTTAGCAGCGTAGTGGGCTTCACATGTCTAACACGCACATGCCTTATGATCTTCTTGAAAGGTTAAACTTAAGCTTACATCAGGAGCAAACCAAAAATCAACATTTCTTCTAGCACTCCTCCTTCATAAGAGAAAAACAAGAAACTGAACCATCAAGCAATTTGACACGTGAACGCCTTCTGCGTCTCCACATCCAGTTGGCGACTAACGGTGTGTGAAATACGAGGAAGCGAGCCGGAACCTGACCTGTTAACTAAAACGAGTTCTTGATCTCTTCTTCCTCACTCAACGCTTTCTTTAAATAACAAACCTCAGCTGCAAGACACGAAAATCGGTTCAATAAAGAACAAAAGTTAGGTGCTCTTTCCCAGTATAATGCCACGAGTTCACACCTTCGAGGCTAAAATGGGCAGGCGGCCGGGCAGTAATTTCAATTTCAGCGCTCGAGAATCTCATAAATCCACGTGACTGCGAGCAGCCACGCCTTAGTAACGAAAGAGAAAAACTTCATCTGGAAGCTGAAAGCGCAGGTTATGCGAGACTACCTATTTATTTACAAAAATTGCACCCTATTTCTTTTTTCTATTTACTTTTACTCCTCTATCAGGTTCAGTTCATATCCTTAGAGAACTCCGCGCTGAGCGTCAGCTCCGGTTACGAAGCAAATTGCTCGCGTTATGCCGAACACGGCGAAGCGCATGTGCTTCGCTTAAGTAGATTTGCTTCTCCGTTCACGCATGTGGGCAAAAGAGAAGCGCCTAGCGCGCGAATTCTTTCGCCTCGCACAGACTGGAGGATCTGGTTTCGACATTCGCAGCCGGTGTTGTCACGCCACATTTATCTTTTTTCCTCTCTCTCTATTTTTCTTCTTCTATCTCTCAATCTCCTTACTGCCGTTTTCTCTTGTTCTTCTTGTTGCTTGCGATTCTTGTTTAGCCCCCGTAGCAGTCCGCGCAGAGCTTCGTGTTCGCTCGTTCAGCGCTGACGACACGAGCGCCATCCTCTGTCTTCATTTTGCGAGCCGAACACGTCCGCCGTTTGGGGCATTGCGTGCGCATTCGAGATAAAAGAGATAGAGTGAAAAACAAGAAAGAAGAAGCGCTGTACGAAGCGTTCCTTGCGTAAACAAATTGAGCTGTTGCCGGTGCTACCCGCCGAAGGGAGCTGTTCCTGCTCCTCTGCCTCGTGGGACTTGAAAAGGATCCGTAATCCTTCACTGTTGAGCGATGGCTTGAGACAGAGAAAGAAAGAATTATTTTTAAATACTACGCTAGGAGAGTGGTGAAGACAGTTCGGCTGTTTGTATCGTGCGCTCCTCTTTCTTTCACTTGTTTCTTTTATCCCTCACTCCTCTGAAATGATCACTGCGAACTAGCGTGTCCAACAGTGTGAGTTGTGCAGCGATGTCCGCCGCGGCAGCTGCACCATTCAGAACACTGGTGTCCTCAACGTGTCACTTGTTCAGTTATTCGTCTGGTTCAGTTTTTGAGCGAGTTAAAGCAGCTGTCAAAGAACTCTGAATATTTCTGAATAGGGCGAGCGCTCCGTGCCGCGCCACTGCCCTCTCTGTCGTCTTCTAGTGCGTGACAATATCGACAGTTTAAAACTTCATCAGTTTTACTCTCCCATAATTGTAGGGGCGAATTCTGCCCATGCGTTGCGCGCACCTCAGGTCGTTAAATGACTTAAGTAGAATATGAAGGCGCGTCTCTAGATAAACAAATTAACAGGCTGTGCAACCCAACGCATTCCTACATTAGGCGGTCACAACTATCCACCAAAATAATACACTGAAACCCCGACAGAAAACATTCGAACGCGTCAAGTCAGAACCCAACCGGGCTCACGGGCCTCGCGCTGTTGACGAATGAGAGAACGATGCATCGGTATGCTTCAGGCTGTACCCTGCCGGAAGAGAGGAAGCGACGGGCGGATGTGGTAAAAGAGGCCGCTTGGGTCAACACTGTTATTTCGTAAGGCCGTAACTCGGTTACCGGGCAACATAAACCGCACCACAGTCGGTCCCTTGCGGGAACGCGGCGCAGGCTTCGGCTCGCTGTGTGTACGTGTTGTCGGCCCTGTCATCCCGTGCGTGGACTCTTTCACTTAACGTCACTTCCGGCTCTTCGCCAGCGACGGCGTCCTCGTGCATTTTGTTGATGTGCTTTTCGGCCATGACAGAGCCACAGTTTACTGCCCCTTCCTCTTTTCCGCCGCGAGCTTTGGACAGTAGTCCTCTCGCAGTCGCAAGTTTTTCCTTTTCTGTCACTCGTCGGTAAAAATTAGCCTCACTCAGATTTGGGCTAAACGCGTTTGTTGACTTCCGTTGGGACTCTCTTTTAGCGGATCGATGTTCCCAGTTCGTGTTGGGCCGAGCAGAAAGCCGCGATTTGCACGGCGTCTGAAAAAGTTACCAAGGGGTGGCTGATGAGGCTGCGCAGTGCTGTGTGTGCTGAGGGAATTGCGGATGTGCGCAAATTTTATACTGGTGTCCTGGTTTCAGCCAACGTCAAAGCACGGTTGCTGATATGTTTTTTTTTTTCTTATCTGCAGTGTTCATGGACATGAATGGCAATATAAATGTTCACAAAACATTAGGTTTTTTTTTATTCCTCTGTTCAGTACTTTTATAAGGTCCCTCGTTTATTTCGTTAGTCTCTTTACATACTTCTTACACTTACCATGAGGCATAAAAACAGGCTGTCAATAAGCTATAGTAGGTCGTGGAGCCTATTCTGTAGTCTCTTTACATGCTATATCTACCAATCAATCAATCGGTCAAACAATCAATCAATAATAATGACAATAGTCACAATACAGTTTATTTCTGAAGCCTTCGAGTACAAGGAGAATGAGGCACATCCTTTATTTTATATTACATTAACAGAAACAAAAGGCTATCAAAGCAAGAGCGACCTAAATGAGGAAAAATTAAGGGCTTTTTATGCACATATAAAAAACTGTAAAGGGGAAGATGGGCAGCGGCGGCAGCCGCACCGCCAGCTCACGGCGCGAGATCGTTGGGTTGATGCCCGGAGCTCGGATCGCCATTTTGGCTAGCTATTATTAGGCTGCTTCCCCGGAAATCTCGCTACAATTTGATGGAGGTGACACCCTTCTTCTGACACCCAACAGACCTAGGCACACAGTCACTGAACAACTGTTTTTCCGGGGGCTATGCTGTCAGTCTTTTGTAATGCAGTGTTGTGTGCCTCACTCGAGAACTTCGCTCCATTTATGAATTTCACTTTCCCCCGCGTGCAGGTGCTGGGGTCCAAGAACGAGTACCACTTCGTTCACCGCGCCGTGCCCAGGGCGCGGACCAAGCGCAGCATCCCGCACATGCGAAAACTAAGGGCCGACCCTCAGGTGAGTGCTTCACCCTTTCATACCTATTTGGTCGCTGCTGAAACGACTTCTGAAATGCCCTTAGTCATAAAGTTGAAACATGCAAGCGTCCTCCGGTATTCCTGCGTTATGTAGGAGATGCAAGTCCATCCAAAAAGAATGGTAAGGTTTTAAAGTAGTTAAACCGAGTAGACGTGCGAAAGCCTCCCTATTGAAAGTTTCCATAAGGCGAGTCCTATAATTCCATGTATTTCCTTATCGATTACATCGAATCAGACATAACTTCACCAGCGAAAGAACGAGACACGAAGAGAAGAAGAACACAGGACAACGCTGTGTTGTCCTGTGTTCTTCTTCTCTTCGTGTCTCGTTCTTTCTATGGTGAAGTTATGTCTGATGTACACCAACTAGCCCACACGGGTACCTTGTTATATCGAATCAGTATGGAAGTTTTTTAGAAATATTATGGAGAGTTTATAAGATCCGTACAGAAAACGTATATTCTCAGTAATTTAGACTGAGTACAGGAAAAATTATTCAAAGTTCAGAGAAGCATGCCGTCTGTAATCAACGCTCCCCGGCAGCTCCGCTTCCCGTGATTTAAAAATTCTAGACGGGCTAATAGTTTACGTTTTCAGGAAGCATTATAACGCACACAGCAGACAAACACTGGAAAGAGGAGCGCCTGTCCCGGGTCCATCCTTTCTTCTATGTTTGTCTGCTTTGTTCCTTTTAATGCTTCCGCTTTCGGGCGTCTTTGTATATAGTATTTAAGCATAGATTCAGTTCATGCGCATTAATGCGTTAAATAAATGTTGTATTTATGAAATTTTAACAACTCTGTGGCGCAATGGAATGGTACCAGCTTTCAATCGCTTAGTTCCTCGGTTCACTGCACAGGCTGTTTTGTGTTCTGATATTAATTTTATCCAGTATTAAACTAGTCATTTTTTTCTCTCCTATTGCTACAGAAATTAATATCTTCGTCAGGGGGCGTAGTTAGGTTAGTTGCTGCACCTGCGGTCCACAGGGAGACAAACACTGCGAGGCCAGTGTCCGTTCCTGACATGGTTTGTAAATACCAAGCAGACGGTGGCTTCAACAAAAGGCCTACTGAAATCTGCTTTAAAGTATTTTTGTTCTCCTTACACTTTCATACACATCTATATTGAAGATTTCGCGCCATGTTTTGCACGCCAAACCAAATTAACCCTGCAAATATGCCCTTGACATATTTATTCTTGTTCCCGGTGAGCACAGATTAGTCAGGGGAAAGCGAACTCACCGGTAACCGAATCTGTTTATCTTCTCGCTAAGATGGCATTTATAGG
Source organism: Amblyomma mixtum (assembly GCF_055824585.1). Classification (NCBI taxonomy): domain Eukaryota; kingdom Metazoa; phylum Arthropoda; class Arachnida; order Ixodida; family Ixodidae; genus Amblyomma; species Amblyomma mixtum. The sequence goes on along the minus strand of NC_143020.1, from coordinate 118,401,452 downwards.
ATCTCTCTGTGACTTGGCAAAACGTCAAAAAAATAAGAGTAGCGTAGAGCATGTTCCTTAACCTAGTGCACTCATCGAGGCAGCATATCTCTCGGCCCTAAAACTTCTGACTTAAATATATGACTCTACATTTTTGCTAAACTCCGCGGGGCACTCACTGCACTAAAAAATTAGTTTGTGTGAGATGCGTGTAATTATGCATGCCTCTCAGTGCACTTAGTACACCTACGTACTTCAGAACTAAGACAGTTCTCGCTAGTTTCGACGAGCGCGATAAAATAAAATATTGTATTTTTATGAGCTTCTCGTAAAATACACTATGAGCTTCTCATTACTCCTTTCGCAGCTTTGCTTAACTACGCTGATGAAAAGGTAAAAGGTTTGTGTTTGAAAGGCTAGCGATTTGTTGTGAGCTCATTTTAGTGGGACGGCCTCAATAAGCTGCTGGTTTTCCTTCTGTCAGCTATTTAGAGCCTCGACAAAGTGATACTCAGCGTGACGTGCTGAGGTTCGAATTCAGCTCTGTCCTTGGAGAGCTTTGAAAAGAAAGGAAACGCCAGTAAGTAATATGAGAAAGAAAATTAAAGGGAAGAAAGAAAGAATATATCCTAATGCTCTGATCATCATGACACTTTACTTGCACTTTTCTATATCTTTTCTATATATCACACCGCACTTTACTGTAGTACAATATACCATGCTACACTATACTATAATATACTATGCTATGCTATACTATACTATACTATACTATACTATACTATACTATACTATACTATACTATACTATACTATACTATACTATACTATACTATACTATACTATACTATACTATACTATACTATACTATACTATACTATACTATACTAATACTGTACTATACTATACTATACTATACTATACTATACTATACTATACTATACTATACTATACTATACTATACTATACTATAATGTGCTGTGCTACAATAAACAATATTATATCCTAGTAAGGCGTCGTCTCCATCGCAACAGCTGGACATATCTCCTGAGCGGTGTCTGAAGCATGTCCCACCAGGTTGATGCGTCTTCCCTTATTATGCTGGGATATAAACTTAGAAAACGTCGATGCGCCATCCAAAGGTCATTGCTGTCTTCTTCGATCTTGTCAAGAAGCGGCGGAACTTGGAAAATAACCGAGCAAGAAATCTTCTCATCTAACGCTTCGATCAATATCACACGTCTCCTGGCACGGGCATAACGCCAGGCGGCGTCTTAGGCGGCTTCGTCGGTCGCCAGAGTTTCGCAGTCCATGTCATTAGCATAATGCGCGTCAATTTACGCTGGCCCGGGAAAGCGTCGTTATCTCAGTCTCCTTTGCCCGTGGGGTAGAGACATCTTCCTTAAGTCGCCTCGGAAAACACTGGCGTCTTAAGTCGATATCTGCAGGCGCAAGCGGGTCAGGCGACTTAGGTCTCCCCGCCATGTCCTTCAACAATTCGGTGCAGCATTAGAGAAGCGTCAGGTGACGACCGGTAGTCCCTAAGTTCGCATAATTTTTTGCACGTGTGAAGTCCGATGCATCTTCGCCAGCCATTTGCAATAGTAAATTACAATGGCAACCAAGAAGCCGGCCAGTTGCATGCAGTATTATGTGAGGATACCTTTTAGAAATTCTTCCCCGGCTTATCTGACGCTTTTTAGCTTCTGCAGCGCTCCACGGTTCCCAACATGACACATCATACGCTCTCTAAGGACCATGCGGACTTTGTTTTGTGTGATTACTTTGATCTTGTGAACCGACAACCTTGGAGTTAATCGAGGAGCGTCGTCGTCTAGCCAAGCTCGGATCGATAATTGACGAGACGGGGCTAAAGATCCAATGTTCCCAGTACGATAAGCTGAGAGAAAGAAAATAAGCTTCATGGGTTTCTTTTTTACCTTCATTGCTTTCCTGTTTGCTTCTATTGCTCTTGCAAAAACCTAATGGTTTACAACGTACTTCAGTTCATTGCCGATAAAGAGTACCAGAGGTTTTAAGCGAACATGCATATAAACAAATAGGAATGGGGGATTTTCTCTTGCTTATTTTACTTTTATTGTACTGATAGCCTGAACATTTATCGCCTCGTTTACTTTCAACTATATCAAATTTTTGAAAGTGCTAACTACTACACCGACGGCTATACGCATGTGCGCGCTAACGAGTACAAGGAGACACAAAATTTCAGCGTATTATCCTGTCTAAATGTGTGAAAAAATAGAAAGAAAAGCAAATTTTGAGTAGTAATAAAGCAGATCAAAGCATAAATGAAGGCTCTACAATGTTTTACTTTTTTTATGCTACAAGCTCCACCTGAATAAGCTAATTTCAATTACTTCCACGTAGAGGTGCAGAAAATCAAAGAAAAACTGAGAATGAACCTTGTTTCTAGCTCATCGTAACCGCATGACATCTATAACCTATTGGGTTGGCAGAATGGCTGTTCTAGTTTCATGCTGGTCCAGCATTTTTGTTGGGACTAGGGACCATTTTTTTAACTATCAATAACCGCGAACCGCGATAGGTTTTCTTTGCACCCATCGTGATAACCCTCATGTGGAAGTTCGTGTAACCATTCTAACTATGTATAGATACTCCTTAGAGATACTCTTCGTTTGCGGGCTGATCTAGAAGCATTTTATATTTCTTGGCACCGGAGCAAACTGTAGCATCCTTTCTTCACGTCTCTTCAGTGGAGGTTATCCGGACCTGATGTTATCTGCGAATTAGCCCAATCTCTCCGTATTTTGTTGCAAAGAAACTCCGCTCATATTTTTTTATCCAATAATTACTGCTACAAAACATAAAACTATAAAGTTATACCTGTGGAAACACGTTCGCGGAATTCCAGCACAGAGCAATGATTGGGTCCCTGCGACCATGTAACGTACTACGCTGAGCTGCCCATCGACATACCCGCTGCTGCCACATATCGATCACTGGGCGATCTCAGTGCAATGTAGAGCATTTTCTGGGATCGTTTCAGTTATGTCATTTATGCTAGAACCTTCTTGTATTATACTCTGGCATACATTCCGCTGCACTCCATCTGGTATTCAGTATCTTTATATGTGTGTGCATTCTTAAGCACTGTAAACTTACATATGTGCTATTCGACCTTTCCACAATTCTGTCGGGCTAGCTTGTCAAAAATTGTGGCGCCGAAGTTTTCACAATTATCGCCGGGGGACTATAGTCACCATAAGCAAATAAAATATGCAGGAAACAAAATTTTCGAGCAGTTCTTTAAGACTACTTTCATTTAAAGTAAGCTAGAAAGATAAATAAAATTTCGGAACTCCTCATCACACCAAATGTTTTCCAAGTTATAATTTCCTACTTGTGTAATTTCGACTCTCGCTAAAGTTCGTTTTTTTTTTATTAGCACCTCCAGCCTAACAGTGGGAGCAAGTTGAGACGCAATTAAAACTTTAATACCCAGCGAATCCTATGACCTTTACTACCATTGCAGTTTTATTATGCCAAAATGTTAAATTTCTGCCCCACCGGCATAAAGAAGTGCTACGAACCGTTTCCAGAGTTATAAACTTCCAAACTTTTTTATGCGCAGCAATTCTGGGACTTGTTTGCTCATAAGCGCGTGAGATAATTGAGAATCTGCTCAGATGTAAAGTTTTACACTTCAAGTGATGCTTTGATTTCTTTGTTAGCGTTTAAAGCTTTTCCATATCTTATACGCCTTTTATAAAGCACCTGGGGCTGTGCTCAGCGTTAATTCCAGCTAAGTTGTCTGACTTTTCAAAACAAATAAAAATTTTCCATCATGCACAATAAACATATTTTTATTGTTATGTCTTTTTGAGGATCAGGGCTCTTGTTAATTAGGTTGCTGTTTAATCTTTGCGCGGCAATGAACTTTGCATCTCTCTTTGCTGTGGACAGTCAAATTAATTTTTTGTGAAGGCGACGAAGAAATGGAAGAAAAGAAAACACGGTTGAAAGCAACCGACGCAGAAGCCTTTGTTTAACCATATTCATAGATTCTCTGAATTCTTCGCAGGCTCTGTGCAAGGAATGCTCGTGAAAATGCTGAAGTGTGAGAGAGCGAAAATTAATTTGGTAAACGTGCGATATAGAAAGGAATGAACAAGAAAATAAAAGATATAAGTGCTATGAGTTTTGACGCTGAATCCCAAGTCTGCATATAAGCGAAGTTCGAAAGTTAGCGTGAAGTGTTGCGCACAACGCGGAAACAGTTTCTCTTTTATCGTCTTTGTGTCCTCTGCAAGGACAGAGGACTTTTCTTTACACGTTCGCTGTTCTTCCAGTGCAAATATTTGCCAGTGCAACGGCTCTTACAACTTGTCCCCTAATTTCCCGGCAGCGTATAGTTTTTACTTATATCTTTTTTTTCTTTTTCAGAGAAAAATAAAACCCATTGTCAGCTAACTGCGCTGACGCTATGAAAGTAAAAAAAGAAAGAATGAATGGTTGGTGCAAAAGGTTTATATTCGTTTCGCGCATAAAGTTTCTGCAGGACATGTCCAGGCAACAAAGTTTACTTCTCAGCTGTGTAGCGGAGCGCGTATGGTCCCATTAAGCTCACATTTTGCGCAGGGTAAGGAGAACACTTGCCCTTTCCTCTCATAACCCTTTGTTCTTAAGAGCGCCTTAAAGACTCTATTATACGTAGTGATGTATTTAATTCACGTGGTGTACATAAATTATGTCTTGTAGTAAATCGCATGAATAATGTATACCGGATGCTTCAGCGGACACTCAAAAATGTTCGAAATGGGCATTTTTGGGTAAAAATATGGCGTTTGCGGTATAGTGTTACCAGTGTTGGCGGACACCAGAAAACCGGTGAGTCGCCTTAAGTAGTAAGTTGGCTAACTCATTTTTAATAATCAACTTTTTAATAAGTAGAGTTAGGCGTCTAGTTGAAATTAGACATTTGTAGCTGGTCACTAGTAATAGCCATATCCGCCTGGTTACAATTAGAGATTTGTAGGCGGTCGTTAATAATAGCCATATCAGTGTTTAGAACTTCGAAAACACGGTTACCATTGGCGATGTAGATCTACAAAATTTGGTTTTTTCACTAGTTACTTGCTCTGGAGGGGCTGCTTTGCCTGCATGCTTTCGAAAGCGCATGTATTTTCGCACGATGCAGTCAGCTTTTGTCGAACCACAGCGGCGCGGTAATCGTGTTTTCAAAATTCCAAAAAGTGATATGGCTATTACTAACAACCGGCTTCAAATCTCTAATTGCGGCGCCTAGCTCTACTAGCTAAAAAGTTAATTATTAAAAATTAGTTAACCAGCTTACAACTTAATTAATACCTTGTTTTCTAATGTCTACCAACACTGGTAATACTATGCCGCAAAATTCATACTTTTGCCCCAAAAAGCCTGTTTTTGAAAATTTTTGAAATACTTCACTGAAACACCCGGTATAAAACGCTAATCGCGAATGACGTAAATTATGTCTGAATTTTTGGCTCATCGTTTCTGAAATATGCTCGTTCATCTCCAAGACATCATTTTCCTTTGCTAACTGCTTTTTGTGAACAGCTACTCCGGCCCCTAACTCTTTCTCGCGTAGAAATAAATATTTCCCTTCCAAACTTTTTCTTTTCATTCCACGGAAGCCTGACGTCGCTCTTTTTCGCTTCGCAGAGAAGACGGACGCTTCGTGTTCAACCAATGCACGCTCTCCTAACGCGCTGAACTTTTCCGAGTTTTGACAGTTTCCGCAGCTGCTCTTGCTGCCTGTAGGTTCTGAAAATTCAAGAGCGTGTGTGAGAGGGAGCTGACCGAGCACGACTGAAACTAGAAAAGTTTGTCTTTCAGTCTCAGAAGAAAAAATTATGTAACCGGAGAGCTGCTTGACAAGCACACAACAAAAATTATCAGTCGGAATTATAATTTTATGCACCGCTTTGATGGGTAACGTGAGTGCATGTGTGTGCGTGTTTGTTCGTACGCGCGAACCAAAAAAAAACGAAGAGAAATGACATAGACGGAGAATATTCGAAGTCCGCTATTTAAATAGAAAATAAAAGGAACATGTAGCTTCTCCGGACATGGCACGGATTATAGCTTTTATCTCCAAGTCCTTATGCGAGCTCATTCTGCTGATTCATTCATGCTGAGTGTTTTCCCAAGAATTCCGCTTCTTGTTATATTTTATCGCTGTTTTCTTTTTCACCTCTCTCATCATTCATGGCGTATCCCGCCTTCCGTTCATTCTGCCTCTGTCTCTGCAATTAACGTGAGAGCCGGTTTAAAATTGTGCTCCTTGAGATAACCCAGGCATGAAAGGCTCCCGTTCCCATTATTAAGCTTTGTCCCGGTTCCTCGCATAACGCATTAAAAAAAGATGCGTTTTTTTTTTCTGCTTCTATGTTTCATTTTAAGTTGGCTTCTATCCTTTAATGTTCTGCAGAAGTTCTCAGATGATTCCAGTTTAGAAACAGTGCCGGGAAAAGCAAAAGTAGTTACATACGATGAGAAAGAAATGATATCAACGTGCCTAAACAGTTATCGCACTGGTATCACACAACTCAATTAGAGAATATACGCTAAATCAGATTTTATGTATGGCTTCTGGTATTTAGTTTCTACTGACGTTAGAAAAAAATATAGCATGTTCATTAGTAGTTTCTTCAGGTAACGCGTTGATGTCCTTCTTTTTTTATTTTTTTGTCTCAGTAAAGCAGGCACTCGATAACATGCACACGGAATTGCACAGGTTCGGTCCAGGCAGGTCAGTATCCTTAGTAATACCAGTAATCTCAGTATAAATAATCATTTTTAATGATTTTTATTAGTTGAAGAGAGCGTTCGAGCAAACAAGAAATGATAATAACAGTTATGATAATATTACCAATAATATCTTTATTTTCAGTCAAGAAGTATACCTCATAGCTGCACACAATGTCACTAACGGCTAATGCCAGTGGTTTGTTCTCTCGTTACAAAGGGACCAATAAAATGCACAGCATTTACCAGCAATGACATTTTACAACAAAAATAACAGACTTGGGGACCTGTTTTACAATGTTCTTCGAGGATGCTAAATTGGCGCAATCATTTGTTTTGTCAGCCTATGGACAGGTATTTCGAAAGACTTTGTCGTCGTTTCATCATCATCAGCATTTCTTATTATCGACACTGTGCTTGATTTTCCAATTTGAAAACATGATTAGGGCTCGGCTTTTCCGCATCAAAAAACTTTCGTGTTCGTAATCGCACCACGTGCCATAGAGATTACCGTGGCTATACATAGAAACGCAACCGGCCGAGAGCACAGATAATCGCATCGTTCATGGTATGTGGAGCGCAGATCGTTGCTCATACCGTGACAGCGAATGTATTCGCAACTCGAAAGGGGATTTTTGCACGCCGTCCTTAACAGGGAGCCGTACAGCTTATGTGAGGGATTATGTAAATGGGCTGCCAGACGACAACGGAATATGTTATAAAATTCGCCGGCAGCTGCCTATGCCTCTCTTTTTCTTTCTGCTTACGAAACTCGTCGCTCGAGAAAGGTTGCTGCAGTCGCCTTCGGGAATGCTTCAGTCTTCACGGGTGAACTGCTTCGTGGGCGGACTAGTAATCCTTGTGCCTTGTTCCGCTTGTCGTAGGGTGAAGGAGCAGCTCGAAATTAGTTTAATGACGCCGCGAGAAGCTATGGGAATTAAGTTGATAGAGGCAGCGCCCATAGACAGAGCGAGATAGCGGGGGTGGGGGGGGGGGGGGGGGGGGGCAAATAACAAACCTGAGTTCATCATATTGCCACATTCCTGGGCACTCTCGTGGCGCCGTCTCCCGGCCGAACTGCCTTCCCCGCTATTCTGGCTAGCCTTAGCCATGGTGGCGGACAGTGTTTTTCTTCTTCGTCGTCTCTTCTGTGTGGTCCCCTCGGGAGTCCACTGCTGCCCTACGCTGCACAGTAAAACGTGTCCTGGCCGTCCCGACTGTCTAGCCGTGACATATTTGGTGGAGGTGCTGGGTAACGTCCCATGTACACTGACTCCGAAGACGCCTTTGAAGCCAGTTCGCAGGGCGTAGACACAACCCCCGTGCACAAAGCGAGCCGCCGCCTGCTAGGCCTACAGCCAGAGTTTAGCGGCCTGACAAAACCGTCACGGAAGATGACAACCACTGGTAGCCAGACCACTCAACGTCTTGGAGCTGACGCTCGGTTCGTGCTCCACGCTCCCCGGTCACCGCCGACGTTCCACGGAGACAGCTTTGAAGACGTTGAAGAATGGCTGGCCAGTTTCGACCGTGCGGCAGCCTTCAACCAGTGGGACGGTGAGCGCAAGTTGAAGAATGTCTACTTCGCGCTAGAAGACTCGACAAAGATCTGGTTCGAGAACCACGAGACCTCTTTTGCCACCTGGGAGGTTTTTCGGCGTGAGTTGCTGGCGACATTCGGCAACAGTGAAAGAAAAGAGAAGGCGGAAGTCGCTCTGCACTCCAGGTCGCAGCAGCCAAATGAGAGCGTCACCATGTTCGTTGAGGACATGATGCGTCTCTTCAATCGAGCCGACCCTGCTATGCCCGAGGCCAAGAAAGTGCGCCACCTAATGCGCGGCGTAAAGGAGCAGCTCTTTGCCGGACTGGTCCGTGACCCGCCAAGAACAGTGGCCGACTTCACAAGGGAGGCAACAGGTATCGAGCGCTCTCTGCAGGAACGAGGCGCGCACTACGGACGTCAGGCTACCGTAGCAGCCGCTTCCCAGTACACGCCTACGTCGCTGCCCGCCGAGGAGCTTCGGGAGCTTGTAAGAAGCCTCGTTCGCGAGGAACTGGCGAAACTTCGTCTTGAAGTTCCACAGGCCAGTGTCGCTGCCGTAACGGACGTGGTCCGTGACGAAATCCGACGAGCTGTGCAGCCGCCTCCCGCTCCACACCCGGCGCCCTCCGTTATGACGTACAGCGAAGCACTACGAAGTCCTAGGCCAGCGATGCAAGCCTTTGCCCCCGTCGTTCCCGTGCCAGTACCATCCCTGCCAGTACCTGCCATGCCAGTACCACCCGTGCCGCAGGAGTTCAGGCCCCCCATGCGCAAAGCGCACGTGTGGCGTACGCCAAACAATCGGCCGCTCTGTTACCACTGCGGGGAGCCCGGCCACATCCTCCGTCACTGCCCGCCACCATGGCTAAGGCTACCCAGAATAGCGGGGAAGGCAGTTCGGCCGGGAGACGGCACCACGAGAGTGCCCAGGAATGTGGCATTCCGGAGTCTTCGCTGGGTAACCGGTACATTGTGGTCGCCACCGACTACCTCAGTCGATACTGTGAGACGAAAGCTCTTCACCGTGGAACAGCTGCGGAAATTGCCGCCTTCTTCATGCACAACATCGTGCTTCGTCATGGCGCACCCACGGTCGTTATAACTGACAGAGGGACGGCCCTTACCTCGGCGCTGGCAGAGGAAGTTATGCGACTCAGCGGCACCAGCCACCGACGAACAACGGCTTATCATCCGCAAACTAATGGACTCACTGAGCGCCTAAATAAGACGATCGCCGACATGATTTCCATGTATGTCGACGACGACCACCGCAACTGGGATGCAGTACTCCCTTACGTTACTTTCGCATATAACACTGCCCTGCAAGAGACGACTCAATTCGCACCGTTTCGCTTAGTCCATGGTCGCGAAGCCACGACTATGCTCGACGCAATGCTTCTTCCTGGTAGTGTAAACTCCGCTGTCGTGGGGACCGACCGCTTTGTTCACGAAGCTGAGGCCGCCCGCCAACTTGCTCGGCAACATATCCGGCATCAACAAGCAAGAGACGCTCACCGTTACAACCATCGCCACAGGGATGTCACTTACCAGCCCGGAGAAAACGTTTGGGTGTGGAGCCCAATCCGCCAACGAGGGCGCTCTGAAAAGCTGCTTCGGCGGTACTTTGGCCCTTATAAAGTAATACGCCAACTCGGCGAGGTAAACTATGAAGTTCTCCCTCAAGGAACTGTTCGTTCCTCTCGACGACCAACGTCCGAATTTGTTCATGTCGCACGAATGAAGCCGTACCACGCCCGATAGCAGCTCACTCGTCTCTACCTGCGGGCGCCGAAGACTAAGGTGTTCAGCGTGCGCGCCCGTCGAGATGGTGGTCGGCCAGAACCGCCTTATGGAATCCCACACTCGCCCTGCTGTCCAACCACAACACGCTGCCGCTTGAATACTCCGTGGGACAGAGTACCCACGCCTCGGTTTCGGGAACGCTCAACGACCGCGTGCTGCTGCACTGGAAGTAGCAAATGCCCAGCCTACTGAGAGCTGTCTCTCCCTCCTCGCACAAGAGATCAAGACGGCCGAGACAGTGGATTCCGCGCCCGTCGACGATAACTGCTCCATGCACCAGGACTACTGCCCCTCTGCACGGGCACCCCATGAACAGCCAGTGTTCGTATACCAAAATCCCGTGCCCGGGGGAGCCGCCGTCGGTCCACACGACCTGCCGCGCCGAGGGCGGCGCTTTCCACAGGGGGGAGCAATGCCAAATTCCTGGGCACTCTCGTGGCGCCGTCTCCCGGCCGAACTGCCTTATCCGCTATTCTGGCTAGCCTTAGCCATGGTGGCGGGCAGTGTTTTTTCTTCTTCGTCGTCTCTTCTGTGTGGTCCCCTCGGGAGTCCGCTGCTGCCCGACGCTGCACAGTAAAACGTGTCTTGGCCGTCCCGACTGTCTAGCCGTGACAATATCTTAGCGAAAATTAAGACGATCCATTAGATTTGGAAGGTAAATGTAATACAGATAGCAGGTAGCGACAATCTGTTTATGTATGAGAGTGGTCTGCACTGAAAACAAAACGTAACGGACAGAGGCAGATAGTCATGTGAGTTGAAATTATTGCAGGCCTTTGACTACTACATGCCTTTGACCTGTAGTGGATGCAATTTGGCTGATTATGATGATAAGCGTGGCGTTATGATTTGTAATTGTGATCACATAAATGACGATGATGATACGGGGAGTTCCTTTCATAATGAGTGTGATATCGCTGACGACGACTTTTGCAGTGAATTTTTTGTAGGTAACAAAACGCCAGAAATCCGAATTGCGCTATTATACGAGAGCACATTTCTGGGGGAAGCATGTGTGATTATGTTTGGCAGAGCGCCCATAGGCTCATTTTGAATAAACTATTCAAATTGGGACCTAGTTTTAACTGCCTCATTAAGGGAAGAAATAAAGTCACATTCTTGTTCTGAAAAAACTCGTATTGCGGGCGCAACACTGTTGCTGGAAACGTGAACGAGAACTTCCAAATGTTCAGCTGTAAACTCGTTTTCGCTGTAATTCCACGCTTATGACGATGATAATGATTATGCACACCTGCACAATGCCATGGAGCCATCTAATGGAAGGGGGAAATCCCGCAACCGGCCGCCGCGGTGGCTCAGTGGCTATGGTGCTCGGCTGCTGGCCCGAAAGACGCGGGTTCGATCCCGGCCGCGGCGGCTCAATTTCTTTGGAGGAGAAATTCGAGGCCCGTGTACTGTGCGATGTCAGTGCACGTTAAAGAACCCCAGGTGGTCGAAATTTCCGGAGCCCTCCACTACGGCGTCCCTCATAACCTTAGTCGCTTTGGGACGTTAAACCCCATAAACCAAATCAACCAAATCCCGCAACCACATTCTCTTTCTGGCGCGGAGCACAAGTTATTCGCTTGTGGAAAAGGCTTGGCTTGGTTTGGTATTGTTTGGGGGGGTTTAACATCTCAAAGCGACTCAAGCATGAGGAACGCCGTAGTGTAGGGCTGCGGAAAATTTCGACCACCTGGGGTTCTTTTATGTGCACTGACATCGCACAGTACACGGGCTTCAAGCATTTCGCCGCCATCGAAATGCGACCACCGCGGCCGGGATCGAACCCGCGTCCTTTGGCTCAGCATCCGAGAACCATAGTCACTAAGCCAACACGGTGGCTTGATAAAAGGGTCTACTAGAGTACACTGTATGGGGAGTCAGTATTTTATGAAGGCCGTGGTGATTTAAAAGTCCAATTGCTTCATGAACTTTTAGGTGGCAAAGCTATATTGCGGAGTTTTAGGGAACCAAGTAGTGGAGAACTGCGAATTACTAATTCCGAACACTTGAGGTTCTTCGACTCGCATCAGAATATCAATACCCGAATCCGCAAAGTTGTGCTCAGTGAAACGCCATGGCCGCTAAACTGCGATCGTGATTTACAGGCTTACCCAAATTTCCTTTTAAGCGGCATTTCAGTGCAAACATGAACCCTGTCGCTTATTACCACGTCATCCAACAGGCCACGTACTTCACAAACTTATACTATTGAGTATAAGCGAGCCCAGCTCAGTCGTAAACAAATTCTTCAGAGAGAAACTGAGAAATAAGTAGTGAACCAGTCAAAAGTTATATATATATATATATATATATATATATATATATATATATATATATATATATATATATATATATATATATATATATATATATATATATATATATATATATATATATATATATATATATATATATATATATATATATATATATATATAACTTTTGACTGATTCACTTATTTCTCAGTTTCTCTCTCTATATATAATGTCTCGTTTATGTCTTGCTTAAAAACAGCGGACGCGACTGGGAGTTTATAATTACTGCGCTGCATTGGAGCTCATCTGCATACACGCGCGCTAGTCGCATTCGGCTCGTTCCCGTCATCCGTCCGTGCACCCCTTTGATGTCTGTCATGCACGCCTTTTCCCCCAGGCCCGAATGCATCGCAAACGCACGGCTGAAGTTCTCTAAGTGCCGAAGTACCCTCTAATTAGTGCGTCCCCTAGCGGCTGGATAAATGAGCAGAACTTTATTGCCAGCCTGCTGCGTCCGCCTACTCTGACAAGTGGATAAGGCGAGGCAGCGGGCAACTCATCAAAGTTTTATCGTTGGGTTTCTGTATATGGGCAATGATGGAGTCGCGCTGTGACGCGCGGATTTCTTCAGTTGTTATTGATGTAGTTGGTTGGTTTGCATTTCGTGTTATAACTACGCGCTAATGATGGTCTCCCAC